>NC_092061.1:8306428-8624642 GCF_039877785.1 Chaetodon trifascialis | reverse complement strand
TTCAGCAGCGGCCAATGTTAAGTATCACTCATCTGTAAATGTAATAATTGCCACAAAAACAGCCCCCCTGCCTTTTAATGCATGTTAGTATGACGGTGGAGCAGTGGGGAGGAACTGGAGCACACGGAGCATCGACACGCTCTGTGGGCATTCTGGTATTATTTAAGTAGAGGAGGAAATTGTTGGCAATTGTTGCTGTGCGATCGTGGCGCGGCAGACTTGCCTGGCAATCACATATAGTAACAGCAGTCTAATAGTCTTGACCAGTGTTGGGCTTTATTAGGCTGAAGCCTTGTGCAATCACAACGCAGCAAACACTGGAATATAGCCGCGCTCGCAGTCTGGTAGGTTATTATACACTTTCATCATTCTCTTTCATAAATTGAACCTGAATGAGAAGATGCGCCCAAACCTTTGACGGTTGCTTCATGTGAATCTGTAATGTTTTTGCTTATAAATCTCTTGGCGGAGAGTAAACAGTTTTACACAATAAGGGCAGCAGACTCACCATGGCAGGTCCAGTCATGAGCAGAGAGCAGCCGTGACAGAGCTCTCCGAACTTCTCCCAGTAGTGTTTGCGACAGTACAGCTTGCCATCCTTCTCGTAGTACCAGTTAGTCAGGTGGTCACAGCACACAGAACACCTGAGAGGACGAAAGCAGGCATGGTCACGTTTGTGCAGAACAAAGCAGATGAACGGAGAAGAATGAAGAGATAAATCGTTAAAAAAACAATGATGTTTACGGTGGTGTGGCAGAGACTCAAAACCCTGAGGTATTATTAAGACCTGTTGATAATTTCAAAGGTGTGTGAGTGATATCTCCATGTCTCCACATGTGTGCAAAGCAAGACAGCAGCACCGCAACAAAATTATTTTAATTATCATTCAATTAATCAGCTGTAGTCATCGCAAGTTGCCAGAGCTCAGCAATGCCTTCAAATAGCTTATGGTCAAATGTAAAGTTGACCATAGTTTTTGATAGAATGTAAAACTATCAATAGTTGATAGTTTCAGCACGATGAGACAGAAAGAGCTGAGAGTCACACAAAGAGACAATTTGCAGTTTGGTAAGAGTTAAAAATCTGAGCCATCAGACAAACTGTAACCTGTTTGCACAATATTTCAAAGCTCATTCCTCATATGACAGACGTTACAGCAGCGAATGGCATTAAATGATACACGAGAGCTTGTCTGGAAACCATAAATCAGACTGCTCAACACAAAACCAAGTCCGAGGTCGAGCAGGACAGGAAGTTTAGCTGGGAGGCATGATCCGATGACGATGACGCCAACATATACTTTTCCCTGAATGGGGTGCAGGGCCCAATAAATACCTCACCCTGAGAGGTGCTTGCTGCGTCTTGCATGTGTGCTGTTATTTGTGCAAGAAAAACAGAGACCTGTTCCACTTCTGAGAGAGAAGAATCTGGCAAGACTCTGCAGATGGTGGATGAAAGGAACGTTTGGTTATTAGCCTCTGCACACTACCAGTAAGGCTGCCAAGTAGGTTGCCAATTTCCAGCACCTAGAAAGGACCCAGCTGTTTGAGGGAAAAGCGATGCACCGCTCTGACAATGACCAGCAGCCTAAAAGAATCTCCACGGGGGCAAAGAGCGTCAGATGATCTGGCTGTTTTTTTGGCTTACATAACAAACTTCTCACTGTGCATTTCCTTATCTAGTTCAATGCAAATAGTAAGGCATCCAGTCAGCCTTTTGGTCAAAGGTTACAAAACATATGCGAACATCCTGGGTTCAGTGGGGGACCTTGATCAATGTCTGTCTGCCAATATAGTCACATTCTACCATCAACTGTCTAATTAGGGCCAAAAATAACAGTTTAAAAGGTAAATATTCAGAACTTGTCGCCCAGAACTCCGTTTTATTGCATAACAGCTGATTGATCCAGAGGAACACTGGCAAATTAAGGGGACCTTTCTGGCTGCCACTTCGGGACAAAATGTTCAGAGTGAGGAATGCTAAAGCTGCTAGCAGACTGGAAAGCACCTGCAGGCGATGAGTGTTCCTTGAACAAGCTGCACTGGTTATGCAAAATGGTGGCAGCAGGCTCGACTGCCAGAATAAAATCAAGGATGAGCCGTTCTGTCGGAGGTTAGGTTACTGAAACGTCCCGTGTTGCTGCAGTCCGACTCTGCAACAGCTCCGACTGTTTCTCAACGTCTTTGCGCTCACCTCAGTTTCGAAGTAACTTGAGCAAGGATGCTGAAAGATGACTTCAGATTTAGGTGATGAAGTGCAGACGAATGAATCATGTGTCACTGCTGTTTGGACGTTGTTTTTCCATTGAGCGGGAGTGCAAAACAGTCCACAGGACTAATCTCTCTTGAACTCCAGATTAAGCAGGTGTGCGTTAAAACACAGGCTGCTTTCAGGAATGACTACGATGATAAACTTCCATCTGACACTGTGCTGACTCCTGATTGGCGTCTATCTCTAATTCAGGGCTTTGGTCTTAACCAGCACGACTCTGAGAGCTCTGAATGCTCACATTTTCTGAGTGTCCAAGATGACGAGTCAGAAATGTTACTTGGAGTGGGAATGTGGTTTTTATGCATTGCTGATCTCCTGGTGCCGTGCTGGCAGCAGCCTTCTGCTGAGCCTCATGCATCGTCTTGCTCTCTGCGCTGCAGGTATAGTTGATCCAGGCTTATTGACTTTGGCAAAGATTCCACATATTTGAAAGTTTTCTGGCATTAGTTAAGAAGGAGCCGTCTTACAGAGGGAAGACCACATGTTTGTGTCTTAGCGGAGAGCTGGGGGGAAGCACTGGTTGTGACGCAGGGGCAGCGGTTAGTCTTTAACATCTATGTTATTGGCCTTATATCAATAATGTGAGGAAACAGTCTGTTCTGAAAGGTCGGCGCGATAATGACTCCAGGCTGATTCATCTCACTGTGACATGAGGGGAAGCAGAGCTGAAAGCTCGCTGAGGTAAAGGCTGCAGGAGTAATGGAAGCATCTGATTTGTCTGTCAAACAGTCTGGACACAGTTTCTGTTTATGAAACCAAGAGATTGGTCTTGGGTATTTCGCACAGATATATCAGCGTTAGCACTGACAGGTTAATTTTTCAACAATAAAAAAGGTTTTACTCTGTAAATATAAAATATATACTGGTCATCATATGCAAATCTAAAGCATCCTGATCATTTTTCTACTACTTTAATACTTTTGCTATCAGTACCTGCCTCAAAAATGCAGTTTTGGTCAAGCTAGCGCATGCAAACAGCACCAGTACGATCAGTCTCAGTATAGCCTGGTGATACCAGTGCACTCATTTGGTCCAATCAGATAAAAGAGACACACACACAAAAGAGGAGAGAAAGACCTGTGAAAAGTCTTCAGCTGGTATGCATGACACTCAGTATCTGTCCAGGTGTGGCAGCAGAAAGAAAAACTTCCACCTTGTCCGCCTTGTTCTGAACAAAACAACGTTCCCAGACAAAACCAGCTGATAAACTGCAATTATTATCCATTATGTCCCGGTGATATATCGAGATAAAGTGATGTAATGGTGCTTATAAAAACACCTGACTTCCTTCTGTGTGTACTGGTGGTGAGTGGGGGGGCGGGGGGGTACGCTCAGGTGGTTCTTCAGTGAACAATGCAAAAGTCCTGCCTGCACAAACACTACAAAGTAAACATCACTCATTTCCTTAAATCCACATTCCTGCAGGAGTGTATTCTTAGTTGGAGTTTAGAGTGGAGGGACGTTATGTCAGCGCCTTGAAGACCGAGTGCGACTGCCAAATGTTCTTCTCAAGGACCTCAAGGAGTGGAGAGTGATCTGTGATTTTTGTTTGTTTTATCCAACCCACAGCTCAAAACCCCAAACACACACTTCACTATCAAATATAACCCAAAAAACCACCCAACTGGCAAATTTGAAAAGCTGAAAGCAGCAAATATTTGTCTTTTTTTTTTTTTACTTTAAAATGGAAACAATTCATTGCCAATCAGAACAGATTCCAATCAACTTATCAATGAGCTGGTTCAGCGCTGCATAAGATTTAAGACGTAGGACACACAGGTCTTAAGAGGAAGAAGCAATAAAGGAAAAGCATCTGTGGTTTCTGTCTCTGTGAAGATTTACTACAGAGAAAAGACAAGGACAGACCACAGGCACCCCCGCCCAGCCCCCCCATCCTGTATTGTGACTGGTTTTATAATGATAATATCTGCAGCTCCAAACACGTCCAGTGAAGTACATGGTAGGAAATATCCAGCTATCCTTGAGGGGGGATAAAAAAACAAAGGATTCTGCAGTCAGTGTCTGAGACAGCGGACTCACGTCTCTGAATCGCTGTCTAGGAATGCAGAACGCAGCAGAGTGGATGTTGTTACCTATAGGCCTCAATAACACTGCCAGGTTTACTGGAACAGGGGTGACGTCAGCTTGTAAGAATGTTCCACAAGGTGGAGGTACACGGAGGGCAAAGTGGCAGCACGGAGCAACAGCAGCACCACTAACAGAGGCATCTTATCTTTGCTGTGTTTCCCTTTAAAGTACAAGATTTAGCTCTTTAAGCAAAATAATGGGAGCTATGATTAGAGTCTCACATTATTGCAGCGTGCAAATATCTCAACTGCGGTAATGAAAAAGACAATTCTGGACCCCCGGAGTCAAACCTCAGAGAGACAAACCGCTGCACATTTCGATGAGTAACAGCACTGCAGCGCGCTTCCCACACACGCAAAACATCTGATATCTGCAAGTTTTTAAGGAGTGTGACTGAAGACGCCTCAGACAAAGATGACGCCATGAAGAAGGATGCAAGAAATGTTTGAGGGGGGGCGTTCACTGGTCAGCTGCGTCTGGAACTTTGCCTCTGAGATGATTTAAGTAGCTGCATGTGTTACTGTGCTGAAGAGTCAGTGTTTGGGAAAAGTGAAATCCCAGGTTATGTAAGGACAATGTGCTGCAGGATACTGGCTCAAAGATTCAAGAGAGCTATTTCAGAAACAGAAAACAGAGTCAGCATTTAATTTATTCTATTCTTCAGGCTTTCTGGACATGCCAGAAGTTCTCCAGAGCCAGACTCCAATCATAAAACCAGAGGATTTTTGGATAAACTCTACAGTGTGTGGCTTCTAAGAGAAAACTCCAAATCAGCCATATTCGCAGATTCAGGCGCACAGTTCTTAGTCATCTGTTTTATTACGTTCGTGTCAAATCAGGCAGGGTGACTACTGAGCGCTTACTCTTTGATCCTGCCGTCAATCCAAAGCTCACCTGACGGTTTTGAAGCAACAGCTTGATCAAGGAGAAGAAAGAACAAGTGAATGCTGTTTGCTGTTCGCCGAGGGGAAAACCCTGTCAGTGTCACATCATGTGTGGCATGCACAGCAGAGCGGGTCCACGGCCCCACACACAGGTTTCTCACTACGGGGCAGTGACCTGTGGAAACCAGAGAGCGCACACCGGCTCCAGTGTGGCAATCATTAAGCCCCAGAAGAGAGGCAGGGGGCCCGGACAAAGTCCCCCAGGACGGTGGGACCACTTCACCTGTCGGGGCTGCAACTAACAACTATTTTCATTGCCGTTTGGTCTGTGAGATGTAAGGAAATGGTGAGAATGTCAATAAGTGTTTGCAAAAGCCCAAAATGTTTTGTCCACAACCCAAAGATAATCGGTTTACTGACGGAGAAGACAGAGGAAGCCTGAAATTATCCACATTTTAGAAGCTGGAATCAGAATTTGAGAGAAAGAAAATGACTTAAATTGATGAATCGGTTATCAAAATAGCTGGTGGTTGATTTAATAGTTGGCAACTAATGGATTAGTCGCTGCAGCTCTACAGTCTGTTCAAGAAGCAGGAATCCTGCATGGTGCATGTTGTGCACAAAAAACAATGGTGGATTGTTAAAAAACAGATCTAAGCTCATGTTTAGGCCACAAGACAGAAGCTTCTGGGATTATCCACAAGGGCGTTTATGAGAGAAAGCAGCCAGCATGTTGACCAACAATTGTGTCCATGTCAATGCGAGCTGCTCCCCCTCCTCTATGGAAACAAAGCACTCACTGATCAGACTGACTGACAGACCTGCGCTCGTGCAGCACACAGTCCTCACAGGCGCGCGTAAACCCCCCAAACTGGAACACTTACTGAAAGCAGGCGTTGTGCCAGGTGTCTTGGAGGACTTTCATGTGAAACGAGTCTTGAATTTTTCCTCCACGGCCCGCACAGTAACAACCATCTGTACCTGCAAGAAATGACCCAGGCTGTCACGTTCAAGGCTTCAAATTCCGCCCGAAATAAGTGAAACTGGCGCAGAGCGAGTAGCTGCGGGAAAGTGAGTCAAACGCAAAGTAAAGTTTAAACTGCACCATCTGAGACTAAACGGGCAGAGGGTGAATTAATCTCTCCTCAGTGTAAAGTTACAACCTGGAGGACTCCTCACCTTCTGCTTCCTCCATCTACTCCGCGGCGTCGTTGATACACAAACCAGTTTACAAACTTCTCATGCCGGAGCTGGAGAGCCGTGCTGCGCCGCTTCAAACTTCCATCCCTCCCCGTCGTCAAAACAGGACTCCAAACTGTGAATACGACGGGAAAAACACATACAAACGCCTTTACTTCCCCGCAGAAAGAGGAAACCGAACTTCTCCTGGACGGAGCTACTTTCTTGCCGCTGGCAGGATAACTGACGTAATGCAGTCTGCAAATTCCTGTACGGAGAGCGGGAGGGCTCAACTGCAGCACCTGGAAACAGGAGAAAACCGAGGTCTGGCCCCAAAGTGAAAACAGAAAGACAGTAGCGCAACCTACTGGCGGAAAGGTCGTACTGCACACGTTACTTCTTCTTCTTCGTTTACGACCATTATTTATAAGGTGCATACCGCCACCTGCTGTACTGAAATATGTACTGTAAAATATTGTCCCTGGAATAAATAGATAGATAGATAGATAGATAGATAGATAGATAGATAGATAGATAGATAGATAGATAGATAGATAGATAGATAGATAGATAGATAGATAGATAGATAGATAGATAGATAGATAGATAGATGTAATACCACTGTTGAGCCACTTCTGTCTGTTAGATGCAGATTCCTCTTTTGACACCTCTGTCAGCTGACATGGCATCAATGCCTGGCTACTCTCTATTTTTAGGGATTTTACAAGGTTGCCACAGAGCACAGCTTTTACTGTTAGCATACAATGATTAATAAGTTCAATAATCTTCAATGACACACAAATGTCACCCTGACCGACACATCCACAGGCAAGTTAATGGTTTTTAGTTTTGCCTGCCTTACTTCTCCTCCTCCCCATCTGCCTTCTCAGCTCTCTGCCCTCCATGTGCACGTCGAAAAGATCAAAAAAATCAAAATCTGCTCACAAGCTGACACAAAAACATTTGTCATATTGATCGCTGTTGCTCTTCCTTATAAGATAGAAGAAAACAAACAAACATTTTCGTTCATTTTTATGCCTTCATTTCTTTTGTCTTGTGCTGCTTTTGTATCTGAAATATTCTGTATTTGCAGCATGCACTGAAAGCTTGGTTGGATGCCAGTCCTGCACTACTTCATAGCTTCAGAATTCCTCACTGTGTTTGAAGTATCGAGCGGATTATCCCTCCGTCAACATTCACAGGGTCACTGGCCTTGCTGAACTAGTAAATGTCTTCAGAGAGCTGGCATGTGAAACGCTGCTCTGTTGGTCTCACCACCAATCACTGCTTTTCACTGTGGTATGTGATTGAGGGATGTTTTGGATACTGATGATTGATAGATATTATTATACTCAATGTGTTAGCATCATTTTATTGCTGTAGCTAGTCAAGGTGGAGCTAGTGAGCTAGTTTTAAATCCTTCATATCACAAGCACACTGCTTGTTTCTTGTCACAGCTGACGTGAAGTTGAGGTCACATTCCACACAGGTTACTGCACGTCTATATGAAAAAGTATTATGATTGAAAAGGTATTGTGAGGAAAGTCTCACAAAGTATTGCAGTGTTATGGAATTAATCATGTATGCGGCAAACTCGAAGAGTCAAACAGGATGCAAAGTGTGTGTTGCGCTTTGGTTTTGGGTCTCTTTGTGGCCCTGCAGGGATAAAGGGGCCCCTAAAATTGCACTGTAAATCTTAGGTTACATAAGTTTGCAATTTTTAAAGCCTGACTTGAAACAGGTGCTCATATTAACACTGCAACATGACCGGACTCCAGTGGTAACATGATACAAAACAAAAATGCCAGTTCAATTTTTTTTTTTTTTGGAATAAAATACAGATGAATCACTTTTTTAAAACAAAGATTTGCATGACTTTTAAAATGAAAGGCTATCTCCGACTAAATTTAAATGCTGATTAAACTTGAAAGTTCAGTGGACACTCATTAACAAGCCACTGACTGTATATTGAACTTATATATAGACTTATTCAACTTATATATAGAAACTCACAAATATAATGTGCATTATTCTCTCACACAGCATAGACATTAACATGAAATCTGTCATTTTATCTGATCATTTTTATATCTGCATGTCAAATATGAACGTTTCTCAAGTATCGTTGAAACGGACAGGATTGACAAAATGATGCTGTGTTTACATTTAACATGACGAAGATCATTCATTCAAAAGCAACTTTACTAAGAGAACAAGATCCTTAAGGCCACTGCGGAGCTTGATGACGAACCGATCGTTTGAATCGGGTGTGGTGGAGGAGGGAAACATCTATTCTGTTCTATCCCCTAGTGCTGTCTCGACTGGCAAAGTCAAGAGGTGTCATCTGTTCTGGCTCAACTTCATAGGACCTAGGAGACGTTTCCCTCAGTACTTCAACCAATAGGCCCTGTTACGACCCACCCTTAGGTGACGAAATGAGGCAAATAACACTCGACACACCACTGACCCAGCTTAACCACAAAAATGACACCTATAAAACCAGATCCATGGGAAATACAGGCATACAAGCAAGCGAGACAATAAATCAAGGCTGACGAAAGGCACACAGTCAAAAGACAACTCAAGATCCCAGGCTGAGAGCAGTCAGACCAGCAGTCCCCAGTCCAAATACCTCTCCTCTGATACTGGCCAAGGAGCTTTAAAGCCCAGGTCAGGTGCGCCTCATTCAGCTAGCACATGTAGCAGAACTAGAGAGGACAGGACAGGAAAAGAGACAAACTGCCCAGGGGACACCTGTATTATGGTCACTCACTCCCACTTCTGACGCAGTCTGAGCGGCAGTCTACCACAGCTAGATAGTAGTCTCTGGAGTCAAGGTGGAGCATTGCTTCTTTACTTTGGCTTTACTTTAAGTGGTTTATGGTCTGTCTCAAGCACTGTCAGCCTCCCATAAATGTGCTGGTGGAATTATTCGAACCCAAGCACAGAAGCAAGAGTGTCCTTCTCTGTGAAGGGCATTGTGCCAGAAGCATATGTGACAGGATTCAGGGAAGTCAACTCAGCATATTCAGATGTCATAGCAGGCGTTTGTTTTTGCAGAGTAGGATAAATGCACAGTGTTACCTCTAAAACTTCCTTTGAACAGGCAGAACCAGGCTCTTGGTGGGAAGCTGTCTGCTTCAACTGGTTGGGTTAGTAACACTGACAGTTCTAATAACAGACTCTTAAACATATGTAGAACATATATCATAGTTCATACAAATATGATATATTTATGTATGTGACATGCATGTATTGGGAACAGATAGTATATGTACGTAATACAGCACTATGAATGTCATAATAATGGAAGTACGACTAATAGTAGTAGCAGCTGTGGTGGATGTCAGGTAGGCCCATGGCAACAACTATGAGCATTATCAAAAAGGAAAGTTTTAAGCCTGCTCTTAAATGTGGAGACTGTGTGCCTCATGGACAAAGACTGGATGGTGGTTCCACAGGGGAGGAGCTCAAAAGCTAAAGTCTCTGGGTCCCATTACGATAAGTAAGCCTGCATTCTGGGAACGCAGTGTTCTAGTCTGGTTATAAGGTACCATGATCTTGGAAACAGCAAATTTGGAAAGAGACTGCTCCTCTCAGTTCCTGCATACCTGTGGGCTTTCTTTCACCTTCAAACACTTCTAGGAACCCAGTTGTGATCTCATTGTGCTGCTGAGTGCAGCCCCCTGATGAAGTGTCTCGCTGCACTGCTTCCCTGTAAATAACATGCACTCTTATAGGTTTGAATAGGTTTGCTTTCCTCCTTTACTATAGAAAACAATGCATGGAGTGTTTTCTCCCTGCTGTATTGCAGTGTTGGTGCAGTTGTATTTCCACTTTCTACTTCTACCCCACTACATCTCAGTGGCAAATATTGTACCTTTTGTCCATTACATTTCTAACTTAAATTACTATGCAAATTCAGATTAAAAAGACAAAATAAAATCAACAAATAAATTACAACATAGTATTATGGATAAGATAATCCAGGGATACAGTTGATATGGTTAAAAAAAAAAAAAAAAGCAAAGCTCACCTTTGCATAATGAGTTATTTTATTTTTTGTACTGTAAGTATATTTTGATGGTAATACTTTTGTACTTTTACTCAAGTAGAAATTTGAATTCTTCTTGTTATAGAGTATTTCCACACTGTGGTATTGTTACTTTTACTTAGATCTGAGTAGCTCTTCCACCAGTGATTTACAATATGATTGATTTAATATTTCTCTTGTGCTTCTATGGTCAAAATTACTCCCATCCTAATGTTAAGATATTCACATAAACATGCACAACAAGTTAATATCGATGAATTCCAGTAACTACTTAATTATAATAGTATATATTATAAATAATCACTGGGTTTTTTGGATGTTCATCCTAGGGACAAACCTATCTGCTCTGTTGAATTGAAGTTCAACTCGGCTTTTATTTTGGAAAGACGCTTCCTGCAGTAAAAGTCGCTAGCTTCACAGCAGCCGGTGCCAGAAGAAAGGGAAAGGGCATCTATGTAACAAGCGCGAGTCGTTCGGAGGAGGAACAGACGCGGTGGGCTCTGCGTCTTTGTGTTGTAGGCTGTCCTCACTGTCTGAATGGCGCATATTACAGGCTTTCATCGACCATCATGAATCATTGTTAAGCAACAGACGTCCGGGGAGTCCACTGTCGGTCTGATCGACAGAATTCATCTCTGGACTTTAATATACAGAGCAGAGCAGCGCCATCTGATTGTGATAACACGCCGTCATTTCACTCTCATCGCTGATAAGCTACGATGGAGGTCGCGGAAGGGAACCCAAAAATGCCATCTGATGAGAGAGATTACGTTCTGAAACCCCTCGATGTCAAAGTGGTTGCCGAGAAGACCGCGGAAACACAGGCGCAGAGACCCACATGGAGTGGGCGGCTGGAGTTCATCCTCGCGTCGGTGGGCTACGCGGTGGGACTGGGCAACGTCTGGAGGTTTCCCTACCTGTGCTACAGCAGCGGTGGAGGTGAGACTGTCTGAGAGGTCAAAGATGTTGCCAGCAGCGGGGCTGAATTAAGCCGAAATTTGTGTCAGTGTTACACATGTTACGCATCTTTGTTTACAGGAAAAGGCTTATTATGCCGTGTAACCTTTGCGATGGTGTTGCCACCGGAGTGCATATAAAAGTCACTGATAGCAGCCTGCGTAAGGAGGATGCAGCAGTTTGAACTGTAATAATGGTTAATGTTTCCCCTTTGTGATGCAATCCAATATGACTGTCCCTCACCTTATGTCTGCTTCTCCAGTCTGCGATGTTCAGGTGTCCACGGAGGTGTTAAATAATTTTACAGCGTAATTAGGAACTCCTCTAAGTGTAATTTAATACAGAACAGCTTTATGCCGCTGATGATAAACTGCACCTGCTGGCTTTAAGTGTTGGATAACACGAGTAATGTGTGAAAGATGTGCAATAGGTTAAGGTTTATTGAAAACCGGATGCTAAACTGCGCGGCTGGCTTTAATTTGTGCGGAGAGGCAGCTGAAGGAGGAGAGCTGGAAAAGTTGGAAAGGGTCCAGTTAGTATTAATGGGATTTCAAACTCATAATATGTGAAAGATGTGCAACGTTGTAAGGTTTGAATGGAGCTTCTGGCTTCAAATGTGAGTAGATGAAAGCTGAAAAGAGTATGAATTAGGAATTAAGTATACAAACATACGGCGTGAGGTGCATTGCATGACGCATGCTGGCGCGTAACTGCGGTTTAATGAGTATGAATGGAATTTAAAAGATGAATAAAGCTCATAAAGAAAGTTTGAATGGAGCGCCGAGCTGAAAGTATGAATTAGCAGAAAAAAAGTGTTAAAACGAAAGTAACCAGGGACAGGATGTAAAATGCTGTCATGCACCAATAATACACTACGTGGAAAAAAAACATCACTTTATGGGAACAGAGGAAAAGGAAGTTTGGAGGAAAAATGCTATAATTAATCACAAAGTCTTCTGCTTGCCCTGTAGCTCCGTCACATGCACGATGACAAATATGAGCAACACAAATGCCCCCTCACGGAACAATCGTCTCAGTCATAACCAGAGTGAATACAACAGAGACGGCAGAGACCATGTAGAAAAATTCACCGGTGTTTTTATTTTGAAATCAAACACGTGTCAATGAAGTGGTCATCTTCCACGCCGCTCATGAGCCGTCCATCCGCTCTGTGAAACACCTGCTTTGCTCAGGTTGGTTTTGGTGGTTGGAGCCTTTACCAGCACGTACTGGGCCTGTTGAGACGCGGTGTAAGGCGAGGTGCACCCCGCGCAGGTCGCCACGTCTGTTGCAGAGCTAATTCTCTTCAGCTTGTGGGTAAAAATGTCAAACACATGCTGACAGTTACACCTCCACGCCTTTTTTTTTTTTTTTAAAGGTCAAAATGTTCTCACCCAAATGCTCCAAACCAGCGGTTGGAATTAGAAAAAACCGACTCCACGTTTATTAATAATCATTACACAGGCATGTTAAGTAAATCCACGTTTCTTAGTCGTGTTACAACATCCTCTGTGTTCTAACAGAGGATGACTCAGCAAAATTCAGCATTGTTTAGCTGTTACACTTTATAGTTTACATTGAGGTGTGGGTGTACATGGTCAGCAATCCAGCTGTTACGAAGATGAGCAACTCACTGATAAACGTCTGAGTCTTCTTTCTGAGAATAAACAGGGTTGAAAGACACGGCGATTTATAAGGACAAAGCAAGCTCAGTGTACAGAAGATAATTACCATGTGAGATCAGGACCTACCAACACCCTCACCGCCCCAAATAAGACATTTCACACATGTCTCAGCGAGTTATCAGGCACTACTATGCATATTTATATATTTAGGAGATGCCTGCAGTAACAGCCACCCATTGTTCCTCTTTCTTCTTCTGATTCAGGTGCCTTCATCATCCCTTACCTCACCATGCTGATCCTGTGCGGCATTCCTCTGCTCTTCATGGAATTTGCAATTGGGCAGTACACTCGTTTAGGGCCTGTGCATGCTTTCGCCAAAATCTGTCCCTTGTTAAAAGGTGAGTGACTCTCCAGGCCAAAGCGTCCCCTCATGTGACGAGGATGAGCATCTGAGGAATTTTCCTTTAATTTCGCGTTTTGCTATTAGTATTTACACAAAGTCTAGCAAAGGCACAAGGCACAAATGATGAGCGCTTTGTTAATCTTCACCCAGGGTTAGACTTATAAATATGAATTGCATACAAGTCTAATAGCTGCAGGAGGCTTCTTGTATAATGTCATTACCGTCATTACTCATGTAAGCTCATAGTGTGAAAGGGCAATGACTGGAAAACATGTCAGGGAATGACAGTGATAACTATAATTGTTGAGAGGTTGATCGTAATTTATTTCTACAGTTACCATAAAAATATTGCTACAATCCATTGTTGAACAAATTATCTCCCCTGAAAGTTAATTATTAACTGTTTGTCCCAGAAATCCCAGTTGATCAATTCAGTAGACTGTGTCAACAAAGTGCTCCACATTTTTGAACTCGACTGTTCCTGGAGAAAATAATGGTATAAACCGCACGGTCCTCTCAACTCACCCAGATCATTTCACAAGAGGCTTGAATGTATCTCACATTTGTAGACCAACATAGGACAGAATAGGTGATTGCAGCAGCTGTCAACAACACAACAGTTTGACAGAAGGTGAGTCAGCAGAAATGAAACAATAGGCTAGATGTGTGCCTAAATGTGACTCACAGTCATGACTGCTTGATTAAATATAGTAAAATCTCAGCCATAAGGCCCACCTGAAAGCCAGCACAGGTTGCTGTTACTTGTATAAACAGCCATGTGCATTTGCTCTGCCCGCCAACATGTGGCTGTCAGAACAAAGAATAGTAATAACGACATCATATGTGCTCACTCACAGGTGCATAAAGAGAAATCAAACAAACTGCAATCCTGCGTACACAGCATCAGAGTACAGAGTACAGATGGCAATTATATCTTGTTCGGTCTTGCTCATAAACACCTGTGGAGACTCTTTTGTCTCCACTGGGTACAGTTTTAAGGCTCTTCCTCATGTATCTCGCCTAAAAAAAAAAAGGTTTAGAGAGGGACAAATCTTTGTTCAGCTTGTAACAAACATGCATGATCACCACTGCACACATGCACACATGTACAGTACTGTAGGTAATTGTGTCTTTTATGTCTGCATATCAGGTCTTAAAGGTTTAGTTCAGCCCCCAAGCAGATGAGAGTATTGTCATGGAAGCTAAGCAATAGATGGAACAGCAGCAACACGTATTTTATCCCCCTTAAAACAGGGCCAACCAAAGGATTGAATAAGAGAGCGTCAAAGAATATTGTGAATACAGCGTAGACTTGAACTGAAATCAGTTTTGTCAGGTTGGCCATTTTTTTTTTAGGTGTCTTAAATATGTCCTGCTGCTGCTCCCGTACACAGCAGTGCGTCGTTCAGCTTCATGCTTGGCTTCTTCAAACTGGGAGCCTGCCGACCGCCATCTACTGTAACACACTGACTTTGAAAACGTTTCTCATACAAGCCCGCTTCAAAAAATCCAAACTAACCCTTTCATATTGTGAGATCAGGACTTCATTTTCACAGTTTTCATATGAGTCTATTCCATGTTTGTTTCAGTGTATTTGATGCAAATCTGGATCCAAACCCAGATCATTATCATTAGCAGTATCATTAAAAGGGTTCCATGGGGGATCACGGGCTGTGCTGCATGCTCAAGTGGTTTCTGTTTTCTTTTTTAAAATGAAATCTGCCCTTTTCTGTCTGACAAATGGATTGTTTTCGCTTGTTGATGGATGAGAACTTGTTTTCGCAAACATTTCAATCACTCTCTTTTTTTTTTACTCCTTTAACTTGAAATTTGAATCCTCTGGATTAGAATGAGCATAACATGTACCATCATTCAGAAAGAAATCATGAAATCAACTGAAACATGAACTGAATATCCTCAAATACTTCATTCTTCATTCTTCCGCATGAACGGAAACGTGTGGGCCGAAGAGCACCGCCAGCTCACCATAGTGATTGCTCTCCGAATCAAACAAGAGCCCAGCCATCAACAATCAATATGGGTGTGAATGTGAAAATGCTGCCTGTCTTGTTCTAACTAAAGATTTTTCTCCGTAGTTTTCTTATCTCCTTAAAAACAGAGATTATCTACCCGGTCAAAACGTTTGGGTCCCTCACTTGATTTATCGCTCATTTCTTCCCGGTTAATGCACTGTGCTAAACAAGGTCCAAAAGCAGGTAGTTTTTTTCTGTATGTTCTTTTGAATGATTTCCCTGTGCAACTCACTGCAGTGATATATCCTGTAATTGAATGCCCACAAATATCAATGACAAATCTCATGTTTGATTTAATGCTTAATCACAGCATAGAAATGTATCAGTTTAATTGGTTAAATTCAGGACTTTGCTGATTGTCTCATTTGTCTCAGCGAGGGCACCTAGTGGATAGGTGATAGAGATAGAGAGACGGCGGAGGGACTAACAGGTTCCCTCCGTCTTTGTCTGCTCTGACTTGTTTTTGAGTCCAGCAGACTATAATGTTTTGTTTGAAATGACACATCACTTCCCCTCTTGGAGTGTGTCTGGTGTACCAGTGGAGCGGTCAACCATGTGAGCTAGATGTGTAGAGTGAAAGAGGCCAACATGCAGTCACAATGGAAGGAGCGCTTAGCGTGGATCATCACGGCGGTTCTGGCTGATCCTGGAGCTCAGAGAGGGTTTCCTTTGGGTCTGTCACTATGATGACACAGAGCTGTTTTTCACCCGTCTGTCCTTCCAGTTTACCAGTTATTGATACTGGATCTGGCGAAGCATGGCATTCCAGTCAAGTATAGAAAATGCTTTCAGCCAGGTTTTTATACAACACTGATAAACAGAGAGCTATTTCCATGTTCTGTTGTAGTTAGTGGCAAAGCATTTTTTTCTATTGTCCTCAAATGGCAAAGATAACAAAGATGGTAATAACACAACACAAAAGATTTACAGAAACACTCAGAGAAAAAGGAAGTTTGACATGTTTGGAAATGTGCTTCCTCGCTGTTAGATCAGATTTATGCCTCTGTCAAACCAGTATAGTATGTTGCTGTAGCTAGCAGCCAGTCATCTGGTCGTAGCATAATTACTGGAAACAGGAGAAACAGGGAGCTCGTCTACACAGAAGCATGAGGAACAAAAACGACCTTTCACTGTTACGGTGGGTTATGTACCAGATTTCTTGGGCAGGAACTAATCTAACAGAATAGTCTGTATCCCTCATAAAAAGGCCAAGTGTCTCTTTGTGCACAGATTACACAAACAACATGTAATATGTTGATTAGTGAGCTTTTAAGATGTTGGTATGTGGATTTTGTTACCTTTGGACAGATCCGGGTTAGCTGTGTCCAGCTGTTTCCAGTCTTCGTGCGCAGCCAAACTAACTGACTCCTAACTCCAGCCACACATTTAACATGCAGGAGAGTCCCTCAGCAGATCAGCGAGTCAGCATATTTCCCAAAATGTCAAACTGTTGCTTTGAAGTTTTGATATCAGAATATAGCATGGTTTGCAGTTCTTCTCCTTATTCAGTAGAAACAAACAGTGAAAAATGTCTCATTGAGTACAGCCTGGCTCAAGTTTAATCCTTCCTGTCCACTCCACTGAAGTGTCCTTGAGCAAAATAATGATGCTCTATCTGCCAAAGAGGCCAAGCTTTTTTGCTGAGTCATTGCTCAGGAGGAGACAGGTGAAAAACACCAGAAACACACGTACGGCATACACAGGCATACCGCCTCAACCTGAAATATGATAACGCAGCTAAGAGCCACAGGTGTTAAAAGTCTGAATAATTTAGACCTGTTGGAGGACTTTGATCTCACCTTTGTTCAGCTGGTCAAGAATCTCTAAAACTCACAGGCCAAATGACACAGTGGAATTTCTAATCCATTGCTCCAGGAATGCCTTTTATCTGTGGCCGAGTTTTGTTTGACTTCATCTTGGCCTCCACTGACCAGAAATTAGATGATACCGGCCTCTCTCTGTTGTCCACTTGTGTGTGAGATGTAGGCTATACCCATTCTTATAATTGTGGGCCCAAGTAATTGACCATTCCCTGGAAATGTGGAGTATGACACTGGTTTAATAACAGTTTTAAAGTGCAGCTTCTTCCCCACAGATGCCATAATGTCTGCAGAGTCATCCCTCACTTTGTGTCTTCTTCCCCCACGTGTCACTCTGCAGGTGTTGGTCTAGCCACAGTCGTTATCTCCTTTGTGTTCTCCACGTATTACAATGTGCTCATGAGCTGGGCACTTTACTATTTGTTCAACTCGTTCGGAGCCCCCCTCCCCTGGACGTCCTGCAACAACACCTGGAACGCCGGCAGAAACTGTTCCAGCGGTTTCACCGGCAACAACACCCACATGCAGTCTGCCAGCCAGCAGTTCTTTGAGTGAGAGAAGTTCACTTCACTGTACCGTTTCTATGTGTTCACACTACTGATGGCACTACGAGCTGTTTTTTCTCTGTGTTTGTTAGATTTACTGGAGGAAGCAGTCCTCATTTAACAGCTGTGATGAGTTGGTCTTACATGAACGCACAGTTTTCTGCAAAAGTTTTGATTATTCCACATAACAGACTTCTCTATGCACGCTATGCTTGGGCTTTCGCCAAGAACGCTCATGCTTGCAAGTGTTTTTTTTAATGCTGTATGCCATTATCTCAAGAGTATGACTTCAATCTTTCATTATCTCACCGTTATCTCACTATAACAAAGTTTGTTACAGAGATAAATTGACCCGTTATCACGAGAAACAAAAGATCAAGTTCTCCAGATTGGTTCCAGTCACAGTCATATTATGTCGTGCATTGTGAAAGAATGAAAAATATGAATTGTCACCGTGACATTTTTTGAATGTGTCCCTGAAAACATGTAAACATTGTGAGATGCAAAATTTGATTAAGACGAGAAGAGTATCTGATGATACGCCATATGTTAGAATCTAGGGAGACGTGATGACTACATGTGCATCTGTTTGATAGATCCATCGTGAGCTCTACCACCTGGTACCTGACAGGTGTGGCGTATCAGGATGCAGATTAAACAGGGAGTGTGCAGTTGTCATGCTGACTGCAGGAATGCTCACCAAAACTGTTGCCCATAAGTGAATGTTCATGTCACAACCATAAGCTGTCTCCAATATCATTTCAAGCAATTTGGCAGTACATCCAACTGGCCTCACAACCCGCCAGGCTAGGACCTCCCAATCTGCCTTCATCACACACAAAAATGCCTTAGAATGACCACCCAGACTCCTGATGCAACAGGTCGAAGAAATTATTATAGTGTTGTGTGTGGTTATGGTGATATCTTAATGACATCATGTGGCCTACAGTCATGTTATTCATCCACTGCCATCTCCTCATGTTGCAACGTGATAATACTCAGCCCCACATTTCAAGCATCTGTACAATATTCCCAGAACCTGAAAACATGCCAGTTCTTGCATGTCTGGCTCACCAGACATGTTTCAGCAGCATGTTTGGGATGCTCCGGATCGACCGGTGCTCCAAGCTCATTAAGAGTGGGCTTTTATTGTTACCAGCACAAGGCACAATTGTGAAATAATCACACTGCGTAATCAGCATCTTGAAATGCTATGCCTAAAAGGACATTATCTTGGTAATGGAAAAACCTGTGAACACAATTTCAGAGAAATAAGCCTCATGTGTGAATAGACAAAGTCTTAGATCTTCAACACATGACAAATGGGAGAATAACTGTTTATATTTTTCATTTCTTTAATTTTATTTTCACTTGAAATTACGTTTTGTAGTTGTACTATTTGTATTTTTCCTCTTTTTCCAGTCACAGGCTTCTGGAGAAAACTAGTGGCATTGAAAAAGCTGGTGGACTTCGCTGGGAACTCTTCGGCTATCTCTTCGCTGCCTGGGTCATCGTGTATTTGTGCATTTTTAAAGGAGTCAAATCTACTGGCAAGGTCAGAATAATGGCTGCTTTTCTGCAAGATGCACGTATGCATAGCTGTTATAAGCATTAATGTTGTGTTGATCTCAATCTTGAGTTTCATTGTTCATTGACTGGAAACATTCTGTCCTGGGACATTTTGTTATGTGTTAGTTCATGTTTGGAATTCAGCAGGCGAGGAGTTTATAGTTAAGCTAGTGTCAAAATGACATCTAAAATAATAAGTTTGGAATTTAAAGTGCACCACACACTCTTTATGCATCTTACTCAACATTGTGTGTTATGTCTTTTGCACACAGACATTTTTGCTCAGCCAACTCAGAACGTGATGTCTCATTTAATGAGACAGAGAAGGGCTTTGAATCTGCATGTTTCTTTGCAGTTTCTGCTGATGCATGTATACTGTGCCGAACATTTTGACAAAATTTCAGCATGCGATGTTTCTTTGAAAGCAAAACACCAATCGTACACTGAAAATGTTGTGTTCTTTACTCTGCGTCACACAGGTTGTGTATTTCACCGCTGTGTTTCCATACTTCATCCTGTTCGCCCTGCTCATTAATAATGTGCAGCTTCCTGGAGCCAAGAATGGTATCCTGTACTTTGTGACACCTGTCTGGAGCAAGCTGTTTGAAGTGAAGGTGAGACGCTGTTAATGAATGAGTAACATCAACACGCAAGCTACCCCTTAAGACTTTGGTTACGTGTTGGTATCTCATACAGTAGAGACTGATAAACATTATTAGTTTTAAATTGAACTTGTCTTTATATGTTAGCAAGGAATTGAATTCAAATATCATTTCTCAGATTGAAGCCTCTTTTTTCCGAGAATTGACTTTTGTCTTGTGTTTGCTCAAGCGCCAAACGCAACAAAAAACAGCTGCAAGAGGAAAGAGGGGAGAAGGTCATCGCAGCAGTGAACTCAATAAACTGCTTAGCTTGTGCTCAGGCCACCTTAGAAAGTGAGAAATTTTGCGTTGAAGACTACAATTTCAGGACTGAAAGCTAAACTAGAACGATAGATTCCATCCCATGTTCAATAAAATCCAGAGCAGAAGCTTCAAATCTCCCAGAATAGTCTGGTACGACAACAGATGGGGTCTTTCTTCAGGGAACGTTCAGTGAAGTCGTGAGGACAGGACTGTAGGACATGTAAGGCGTAATGAATACCACAAGAGGAGGGTTTTCATGTGGACTCTTCTGCGAACATGGGAAACACGACCCCATCTGAAGGCAGCATGAGAAGAGCTCAGATAAAAAACGCAAAAGCGAAATCTCTTCTTCTGTACTTTGCTTCTTGGAGGACCTCGATTAGTGAAAAGCAGACTGAGAAAAAAGGCTTTCAAAGCTAAATGCTGAGGTTCGCCTTCATGCCCTCCTTCATGTCCATCGTAGGTGTGGGTTAATGCAGCCGCCCAGGTGTTTAACTCCATCGGAATAGCGTTTGGCTCCATGGTCTCCATGTCTAGTTACAACAAGTTCAACAACAACATTCTCAGGTACAGATTTAACGTTCTCCGTTTGAAATTGCTGCACTGTGTCTTCAGAATGTATCTCCTAAAATCATATTGATGTTTTATGAGTTTTTGTTGTCGATTGTGTGCATGTATGGATGAACAAAAGATGATGAAGATGAACAAAAACTGGGAAATAATACCACTTTTCACTCCCAAATATAACTGCTTCACGTGACTAAAAATACAATAAATTAAAAAAATTTGAATTACTCAAAGAGTGTCTACTGTAAACAGTGTGCTGTGAGTTGAACAGAAGTGCTCTTCTCTGTTGTGGAAAAGCAGCCTCCATATAAGATGTTTTGCTCATAGCAGCAGAGGAACTGTTTATGGAAGAAGCCCCAGTTTTGTCTTCTCTCTATATTTGCTCTGTCTACTGTGCAGCCGCACGCTACAGCTGCTCGCTAGAAAAGTCACTCCCAACCTACAGTAAACTAAAATGAACCCTGTCTGCTGGACTCACTATCACCCGCATAGCCGTCCAGAGAGCTCAACCCTCTCTATGATATTCAAATGTGCAAGTGTATGTCTGGATATACCTCCAAAACTATGAGAATGATGAGAGAATATGGTTGTGCCTGGAGCCTCAACACCTCAACTGTGCTTTTATCATACAATGAAAATATTTCATGTACTTAACATACATTTGCAAAACACACACATCTCCACAGCCTCACCCAACAAGTGTTGTTACAATCCTGATGCAGTTATGCAGTTGTACTTGTTCTCCCATGAAACCTGAGTGCTCCATAACGACTGCTTTATGAAGTCTGAGCAGCGACATGTATCGGCTCCACCAGAGGATCACAGGTATCTGTGAAGGTGGATTGTCATATGGAGTCCTCGTATTACTACAGTTGGCTACGTTTTGTCACTATTGAACTTTACTACCATCCACTAAATTTTAAGACGTATCACATTTATTCCACCACGGCCAAATAACCTTTTCTGCAGAGGGAACAAGAGGAGATGAGGTGTTTAATACAGTATATGCACCAATGAAGCTTCAGAAACCCTTATTATTATTTACCTGCCAGGGACACTTTTTACTGTTATTTCCAAGTTGTGTAATTGTCAGCTTCAGAATCTACAACCTTTGTTCTCCTGACTTTCTTGAACTGTTCTGAAATGTTTTATTTCGTCCTCCTTCTATCCCAGGGATGCTTTGATTGTATCATTTACCAACTCATTCACGAGTATCCTGGCCGGCTTTGTAATCTTCTCAGCTATTGGCTACATGGCGCATATACACAACCTCCCAGTGGACAACATAGCTACAGATGGTAAGCATCAAGCCCCGGAGAGTCCATCGCACCAGACTCTCATGGCTTATGCCAGTGATGGACATACAAATACGGTAGATCCCAAACTCTGCCGTCTGCTGTAAGAACTTGTTTTTGTTTTCATCCTCCTGGGAGCATTTTTTTCTTCTTTCCATGGAAAAACACGACGCGGATTTCGAAATGTGCACGTCCGCATTGAATATTTGACATCTGCGGGTCACTCAAGGACAAGTGGTTTTGTTGTGAATCTAATCTTTGTATGTCCACTGCATGTCTTTGGTGACATGTCGTGAAATCATGTAACCAAAGACAACAGATGTCAGGGTCAGCAGACGGTTGCAGATTATCCGAATGACACCAGTTTCTTTAAACTGCATAAAAAAACAAGTGCTCAAACAACACCTGAACTGCAGCTTTGTCAGTCAGCGGTACTCTGTAATGAATGGCTTGCAGATATTATGTACTGTAATTAGTTTTAGCATAATGGTAGGAGTTTACTAAGCCAGTGGAACCAGAAAAACCAGTGGTTATGAAAATGGTGGAATGTGGAATGGGGCTTAACATTCACTTAACATTTTGCAGCCTGCTTAGCCAAAGTGTCAGATTTTTGGCTTAGGTAAGTGGTGATTGAAAGCATAAGATCAGCCAACAGGTCAATCAAAGGTGTGCCATAAAATGATGGTGTGTTTGATGTTCTAGGGGTTTTTTTTGCCACTTCCCTCAGTAAATATTCATGGTCATCACTCCGCAGCATCCATTGTTGTAGAGTTAAATCCCACAGTTTTTAGTTACCCCACATCTTTAAAAAAAAAAAAAACACTTCTCAAAACTTAGTTTTTGAAATTTAGCTCAGTTTATTTCTACACTACAATACCAGGCTTTGTACCAAAGAAAATAAAGACTGAATTCATTCCCAGACTAAGCTAAACTATTTAAACTACAGCTTCTTTGGATGTACCAGTTCAGTTTAAAGGAACAGTTTGAAGTTTTGGGAAAAATTCTGGGCAATAGTTAGCTGGAGCCAGCAGTCGGTTAGCTTAGCTTAGCATGTCAGCAGAGAGAAACAGCCATCCTGCCTCTGTCTACATACCAGCACCTCTAAAGCTCACTGATGAACATGTAATATTTAATTTGTTTAAGTGCAATTCTTGGCAGCTGCTACAAACACTCCGAGCAACACCTTTGCTGTGTCACGCTTCAGGTCCTGGTTTGGTGTTTGTCGTGTACCCTGAAGTCCTCTCCACCATGCCCCTGTTTCAGCTGTGGGCCCCTCTGTTCTTCTTCATGCTGCTGTGTCTGGGCCTGGACAGCCAGGTAAACATTTCTAACAGGCCTATAAACACAGTGTGTGACAGAAGAGGAGAATGCTGAACGATAAAGCCCGCCACTGAAAACTGAAGTCAGATGCATTTTGTTCTCTCAGACTTAAGTTTGTCAGGAGGAAGGCAGACTCGTGGAGAAATAGGCCGAAGCGGATGTTTCATTACTCAACTTATGTGGGCAAAGATATTACAGAAGATTTCCTCCATGCACATTCCTGCTGACTGTTTCTCTGTAACTGTTTACCTAACTGTCCATGTCGTTTGGCTATGAACATGGAAATGATTACACAAACAATTTAGGAGGTTTGTGTGGTCAAAAAGATAAAGTCCTGCCAACCCAAACTGACTGGCACAATAACTATATACAGGTACTGTGATTATGACCTATAAGATTTTTTTTCTCCTGTATTTTTACTGCTACATTGAAATACTTTACACCCCATTCTTTTCATTGAAGGTCTGCAGAGCTAACTATTCACACAGCTTATAAGTTTATTTTCTCATCTCTTACTGCCTCTCTAATGAACAGGTCAATGCACATGTAAGTTATAACCTAGGCAGGTTTAGGTGACTGATAGCTCATTCATTCTGCCCTTTGCTAACAGACCACCATGCTAACGCCTCTGTTAGCAGTGCTTCGAGTAAATGCTAACATAGCGTGCTCAGAAAGACAATGCTAATGGCTTTAAGCAGGTATAATCGACCATAATCACCATCTTAGTTTAGCATGTTAGCATGCTAACATTGGCTAGTCATAACTCGACATAAATGTCATTAGTTCTGCGGGTATTTGGGCATAAACCAAAATATAGCAAGTCGTGGTTACCCTGCTCTTTGCACAGCCTGAATATTGTCCTCCAAACAAAGACACAAAAATGTCTCAAAGTCATAAGAAATCAAGAGGGAACCGCTTTTTTTTTTTTTCTTTCAGCAAATGGGATTGCTATGATAAACGCAGTAAATGTTTTGTATGTGCCACAGTTTGCCACAGTTGAGGTCGCCGTAACGTTCATAAAAGATGAGTTTGGCCCTGAAGTTCTGCGCTTCCTGAAGAGAGAGGAGCTGCTGACCCTGCTTGTGTGCATTGTTTGCTTTGTTCTGGGCATTCCTCACGTTACTAAGGTACAGTATGTAACAGCAGAACTCTTTCGCTTCTCAGAGAAACTTATTTGAGGATATTTGGCAGCCTACAGGTATCTCACTACTGAAAGCTATTTTGTGACTTTGGTCTTTGTCTTCCTCGCTCTCTCCCTCCCTCGTCTTCTTCCTGCACAGGGGGGTATCTATGTGTTTCAGCTGATGGACCACTACACTGCTGTGGTTTCCCTGGTGTTCCTAGCTTTCTTTGAAGTTGTAGCTGTCTGTTGGATCTTTGGTAAGATCCTCATAAAGATCATGAGATGTCATAGTTTATGGTAAATGCTTTAGATCTCTGAGTCACCAGGATTTGCTGTGGCTGGTTTATTATTAAACTGAATTCTAAAAATCTTGTATATCCACACCATAAGGAATAAGGATATTCCAAATGTTAAATTAGCACTTGTCTTTTTCCATCAGGTGTCCCAAGAATTGCCTTAATGATCAAGAGGATGCAAGGACAAACTCCAAACATCTACTTTCGTCTCTGCTGGCTGGTGCTCTGTCCCATGTTGGTCCTGGTGAGGTTTAAACTAGCGCAATAAAATCACCACAATCGCCTGCAATTATCAGTGCAATAATACTAATAATGATGGTTATTGCTATAGTTTTAAGACTATCCTCTTCCCTGCATAGTGCATCCTGACCTCCAGCATTGCCCAGTACTCTCCTGCTCGCTATGGAACATACACATACCCACTGTGGGCTGAATGGTTGGGCTGGGGTGTCTCACTGGTCTCCATTGTGTGGATCCCACTTGGAGCCATTCAAGAGCTGTATAACAACAAAGGCTCTTTTCTTCAGGTGAGCACAGGAGTCATTAGTTGGACAAATGACTGTGGAAATTGTGCAAGAGGTAATAGTTTTTGGATCAGGTAGAGGGGGTTTTATTCGCTTTTTATCATCTGAGTGCACACTGCTTCTTTATGCCCACCCTCCACAGATTTGATTATGCCTAACTGTCCTGCTTCCCTGTGTTCAGAAATGTGCTTACGTGTTTTCTTCCTTAATGTATCCATTCTGTCAAGCATGCATCTACTTCTACAGATGCTCCTCTACCATCTTACATTAAACAAGGCTAAAAGTTTAAAGCCTAAAACTGTTATGTTTCAGCAGGATTTGGATTCAATAGCAGACACACAGACAGGGAGCAAGGGTAAAATAGGAATTTATTGAATGGATAATGAAAGGACTCCAGGTAAGCAGCAAACTAGTAGCTGGGGAATGGGATAGGAGAGCAGTTCAGGATACGCTTTAGTGCACAGAGCTCAGGCGGTGCGAGTATGTGCGCTGAGGACATGTGGTGGCAGAGACACCAGAGCTGGAGATCAGTGCAGGAGAACTCAGACAAAGCAGCAGAAACAATCTGGCAACGAGTCTTTGTGCTGTGCTTGATTGTGATGAGTCCCAGCTGTGTTGGAGCCAACGCCCAACCGCCCTTAGAACCACACCCAGCCTCTGCCAAGAAAAGAAACACAGGAAATAAAGTCCCACACCTCTCCACAGTACACGAAAAAACCGCCACGAAAATAAAACTAAAAGTTTGTGGGGCTGTACTTACAGACCAAGCCCTGCCTGGAGTTGACGCTCTTGGTCCGGCGCCTGTGCAGTGCCAGTAAGAAATATCATTAGGGGTGACTAGTTTGGGAGCTGATCAATCCAGGGCAGCCTGTCACCCAAATCTGTGCCAGGAGGCTCCACAGCTGACGTAATCCTGTGTATAAAAGTCTGTCCGTTTTCAGCAACATGTATAGAGGCTGTTACAGAGTCAATGAATTGCTCTTTCTTATGTATTTGATGCAGCATTTCAGTCTTGTTTTCAAGCTGTGCAATTCTCACAGACAGTCGCTCACAGTCTGGGCAGCTCACAGATTTTGCCATAATCTCTCCGCCCTGATCCCAAGACATTAAACAGCAAAACAACCTCATGGTGGCACGAGAAGGAAAGTAAGGGGCATCGTCAAAGTCATTAGAGTATGTAGTTGAAAACTTTTAGCTGCTGGTGGCACGACGATTCATCATCTGGACATCATGGGTATCTGTGCCAAATTTAATGGCAATCCATCCCCAAATGTTGACCTGATGGTGGCATGAGGTGAAAAGTCAGGAGTCATCACAGTCATTAAGATTCATCCTCTGAGGAACATTAACATCCATACAGAATTTAATGGCAGTCTGTGTTGTCCATTGCTCCATTTTTGTTCCATTTTTCTCTTTGTAAAAGTGCCCGAGCTGTTTCTAAAATGTTGCCTTCTCCGACCCTCAGAGACTTAAAACAGCTATGACCTCCACAATAGACCTGGATGCTGAGGATTTCCTGCCAGAAAAACAAAACCCAGCGTCTGAAACCTTGTTTACTTCAGTGGCATGACCAAGAACACAGCCGAAGCCTTGTCTGCACATACCAAACCCCGTAACAGGCTGTTTCATGAAAGATGCTCTTGTGTGATGTTCACAATCTTTAATATAGAATATACTCATATTATATTTCTGACCTATTTGTCTTACCAAATGATGGACTTTTTACTGCATCTTATCAAGCCCATGGTACATTTATGGTACTTGAAAAAAAAACAAAAAAACAACTCACCCACTTATTCTTTGCTGTTGACTTTAACAGCATGAAAACACCCCTTCACCTTGTACAAAGTGCACCAACTCAAAGTTAAGTTAATGCAGTTTAAATAATTTAGGTATGAGTGATCTTGCCTAGACGATGCAGGTGCTCATTCCAACCAAAGATAGAAATGTAAAGATTATCCCCCCCAGGGGTCCATCACTCAGTAAAGATATGCAGTATGGTATGCAGTGACGTTTTCTCTTGCCTTGTGTGATAAATGTTAGTGATCTTGTGTGGTGTAAGAGCGTGTTACTCATCTGTGGCAGAGGCAATCAGGAGCCTATCAGCTTTTTATCTTGCCACATCTGTAGACTGACTCCTTTAAAGGCCTCGTGCCTCAGCCAAATACGTCACAAAGGGGCTGATGAGGCCGGTCCCGTTTGAAAGTCTCCTCCAAATGCAGCCGTCTTTGTCACAGTGTTATCTCTGTGGTCAAACCCCTACACTGTGCTGTTCTGTTGATTAATGTAGCATTCAGGCACTCTACATGTGAAGCTGAGAAACATCAGATGGCCTTATCATAGTTGCTGGGTGTGTTGATCATCACCGTTACTAGACGGATAATTAACACTGCCATGTGTAAATAATCTGAGCTTGATATAACCTCTGCCCTGTTTGGTCTTGATAGCAGCCTGGGTGTGTTCCTGAGGCTTTTTTTTTTTTTTTTTTTAACTTCTGAGAGGCTAAATAGTCATTTTGGTTGGAGGATCCAGCTTCTGAACTGGGACACATGCGCCTGAATAGCAGGGAGGAAGGACTTATACCCATGTGTCTGACTTCAGATGAGGCAGAACCAGTGCTTGGATCTTGAATGTGATTTTTTCAGGTTCAGGAATGAGTTAAATATATTAAAGCAGGCAACTCTCGAAGCTTTTTAGAGATTATAAGAGGTGCCTTTGATCCCTGTCTATAAATCTGAATTGGGCTAATGAGGGCAGATAATCTTCAGGAAGGCAGCAGATATCTGGTAATCTGGTAGCTCTCCATTCAGAGTTTCATATTCTGCTGACCCAAAACCTGCAGTTAATCACTGACTGTCACACTTCTGAACAGACAAAAGGTCACTTTGGTGGAAACATAATTCATTTTAACTCAAGCTTTAACTTTGCAATTGTACAGAAGTGTTGAGTCGTGTTTTTTTAATGATTGACCTCCTGTCTGTGAGAGCAGGTTAAGTTTCTACTGAGATTATGCAAGATCTTTGAAAGACAGATTCTATCCATCACATGGAGAAACGGGTTCAGTCAGTGTTGGAGCTGTAAGGTTTGGGTTCACATAGTATGTAGACATTCTACCTCAGCTGGAAACAACCAGAGGAGTTTTTGTAAATGGGAAAGTCACACTTTCATACACTCAGATTGCATTATTGGCCTTCTCTGTCCCTCATTTCGGAGTGCCTTTTATCCAAAGTACTGAACGCATGCTCTGATAATAAAAACATGAGAGTAAGAATTGATTAAAATGATGCAAGGGACAATTTGAGATATTTCTCATCAATGATACATGCATTTTACACCTTTCCACTGTTTGAAGGTGGATCTTCTGTCACTCCAGTTTTGTATTTGTTTTCATGTTTGTGCAAGAAACGGACCTGTAGAAAATAATTAATCTGGGATTTAAAGAAATCATGTTTCACAAGAGAAACCTCTTGTTTCATGGAACTTAATGTTACCTGCCTGAAGTGCCTTTCATGTTTGTTTTTTCCCATCTTTAGATAACCTATATTTAATTAGTAATCAAAACATTTAAGATGTTGCATATTGAATATGTTGTTGTAAGATGCATTATTTTACTTTGTCATGAATTGTATCACTTGTTTAAATCATTGTAGGTCCCTGTTTACAGTTTTTAATATTTGGACTAATATGAGCTAATATGCAAATTTTATTGGGCTGTTAACATAATTATGCATTAAAAAAAAAGATAATATGTCTGGGTTCTTTGAAACGTAAACCATGATGTTGGTTTTCATGTGCAGATTTCACTGATTAATTTTAGCTGATCATCTCCGCTTAACGCCTGATTGTTCAGTGATGTTAGCTGCAGCAGTTTGTGACCTGCAGACTCTCTTTGCTCCATGAAATAAGACTACCCCTCAGATATCCTCCCTTAATCTCACAAAACACGTCAACTCTCATTGCTGCCATGTATTTTGTTACAGCTCCATGCTATTCCACTGTAGGTTAGTGAGCACAGTGAGACCTGCAGAGGCCTCACATTCACACACTATAACATACTAATCAGACTTTATACAAAACAGCTATATATTTGTAACAAAAGACCTTTTTTATTTCAAAATTCAAATGTGTTTCATGTTTTACAAAATCCTACAAATACACTATCATCTCATATTAATAACTATTTGTTTCTTCCTCTCTCTCTTTTTTTTTTTATCATATTTCTACTGTGTTGTGATTTCTGGTGTCTAACAAATAAAAAGCATTCATTTTTGATCTGGTGTCAGTGAGAAATCTTTCAACAAACGTTTGTTCCATGTGGATTACTACCTCAAAGGGCCGCTGGGTGGCAGCATAGCAGCAAAAAATGCAAAGGAGGAGACGTGTGGAATCTTTACATAACTGACCAGCTTCAGTATTTCCATTCAGCAACCACAAAAATGCTGTCTTGCTGACTGCATCTGCTGTCTTCTGGTGGCACAGTAAATGTGAACTCCATGTGCATTGTTTATTTTGCAGAGTCTGAAACATAAGACTATGACAGTATGAAAATACAGAGCATTTTGATTTTCCAACAAGCAATATCAATGGCAGCAGTTCAGCTGGTGCCACCATGATTGAAAAAAGTGCAGCAAAAGTGTCCTCTTGGATGCCCCTGTGGTAGATGAAAGATGATGCCCTACATCCTAAACATCCTAGAATTTTAGTTGCCTCTACAAGTTTAAATAGCTCCCTGTGTGTTCTTATCACACAGGCAGTCGTCATTGGAGCTGTTTCACCATAAATGCATCACTTCACATGTACTGGTGCCCTTTTTATGTGCTTGCCCCCATCCCTCAGCCTGAGTCCGGCACTGCTCTTAGGAAATATGCACACGTCGGTGTGAAATTGGTTTGATGCTTTCATCTAAAGTCCGTGCCAGCACCGTCAGTACATTTATTTTCAGAGTGGATGACTGCACTGGGAAGTGAACCACATCTACCAGTGACACCAGCTCAAACAGCGAGCAGAGCCAAGACAAATCTGAATGCAGCCCTCTAAGAGGCTCTGAAGTTAATTAGAGCTTTGTCATAGAGTGGCACCCTTTGCAGAACTGTACGTTAATCAATACTGCCTTCCTGCTTCCCTCATGACAGAATGTATCATGGGCACTAAATTAGCGCTGGGAGCTCTGTTTGATCAATAGCCATAGACAGTGCAGCCCAAGGGGCAGTAAATTAATGGTTATACGTAGAGGAGGGAAGTGTTGGAGGGCCTGTGTGGCCAGCGAAGGGGGAGCTGGGTCACTGTCTAACTCCTGTTGTGGGGTGTGAAGGTGCTTATCTGTGCCAGGCAAAGAGTTAAACCAGCAGCTGAGCCTCCGGTTGGAGCTCTTTCAGTTCCTGCCTGACCTTTCTTGAAGCAAGTTGTGTGGTGGTCCAGGAAATCCGCTTGTGTATTACTGCTCCACATACTGTACATGCAGCATCAGGGGAATGTAATAACAAGTGTGCTTGAAAAGTGAAAAACTGACACACAGCCTGTGAAGAAACTCTCTTGTGACAGTTTAAGGTTACTCTTACTGCTGTTCCTCTTTTCCTGCACGCTCGTGTTTTACTTGGAGTGAATTGTGAAAAGGTTAAGAGGATGCCATCTGTTTTAATTTGAGCGAGAGTGCATATCTGTAAGTGAGGTGATAAAGTAATGGAAGCAAAGGTCAAGGTTGATTACACGCTGCTGGTCAAGGGTGTGGTGCTGGGAATTAGTACTGTATCTAAAGAGCGGAGTTTTACCTCATCATTAACCACTCCACCCACATTCACAGCCCTCAACTCTTCATCTGAGGAATCAACAGCTGCTGTTTTACACCGTCTGCAAGGCCACTAATACGCTTGCAAAGAGGATGTCACCCATACATCTCAAGATATAATGAAACCTCTTGTGTCTATTCAGAATATTGTCACTGAAGTGGCAGCACTGTAAGTTTCACCAGCTTATACTGAAAAAAAAAAAAGAGACTGACACTTGAAAGTAAATCAGCACACCACACATAAACATTATCACATACTGAAGCATGATAGATAAATGATAATAATACAAGTGTTAAGCAGTGCTCGGCCTCCTCCTTTCCCTGTGGGCTGTACCTGCTGGCCAGCTCCTCCTCCTTCAGTGTTTTTTGTGGACACCCTTGGTCAATAAACCTGTGGATTGTTTCTACCTGCCCGTTCCCTCTGTGTTCTCTTTGAGTCAATCACTCTGAGTTCCACCCTCTGGTCTGTGTGTGCTCACACACATAAAAACAAGTAACCTTTGTGTTATTAATTAATAAATTAATTTTATCTTTATAGCCTGACAGTAAAAGCCTCAAATGACTTCACAAGGGCCGCGTCATTAAGGAGAGACAACCTGGAGGAAACATCAGCAGGAGGAAGGCCCCAGTAAGTGGTTTGCACAACAGGGCTGTCAAACAAAGAGGAAATATTGGTATCAAAATTACAGTATGAGTAAACCAAACGTACAAAGTAAAAACAATACGAATCCCTGCATCGTCTCAATAAGCTTCTAAATTACTGTATGAAATATACACATACAGGAACATGTGGATGGGTGGACGTGTACTAATGTGATTATATGTTTAGTCATGCTTGCTCACTCAGATTTGTATGTGTGTATATACTGTAAATATGTGTGTAGTACACATATATCTTTCCTGTCTGTCCTGATGCATTAAATGCTTCCTAGACTTCACAGTGTTAAGAAAGCATCTTTATTTTTCTTCTTCTTTTCTATTAATTTCTACTGCATTAAAATAAGTGGGGTTACAAAGCCAGTATGGACATAGTCAGTGAATTTAACAAAATGTTAAGTAACATGCAGAAAGATTATGAAGAAGTACAACATTTTTTGTACTTTAGCTCTCATACGCACACCACTACATAGACTGTCAATCTTCCTGTGATCTTCTTCCAGCGGCCTCAGCGGTAGATTATCATATTTTCAACAAAACAGATCAGATATCCGCTGTGGTCAGTCTTGGTGTCAGTTGACATGAGTAAGTATTTTCCCTCCCTTAAAAAACACCCACTTCTGCTGCATTATTGTCACTTAACCTCTCGGAGACACGTACACACTCTTATCTAGTTTCCTTGTGGTCGCTGACGTGTATGAAGCATGTTTTCACTCTACAGAAACAAACCTCGAAAGATCTCTTCACTGCGATGTTCATCATAGACCCGCTCTCTATTGTGATTTATTTGATGTGCATTTAGCTGCACAGTCTCCGGGCAGAACTGCGTGGTGGTAGTTACCTATAGCGAGGCAGCACCATCAACAAAGAAAAACATGTAAAAGAAACGTTCAAAGGTCTGTATGTGCGTATGTTGCAGAGGATCGGGATGTAAACTGCTGGTGGCTTGAATCCCACTGGCTTTGAATTAATTCAACCTCTATCATATGATCAGCCTATTCAAAGGTTTAACATGGCAGTCTTTTTATTCATGCATACAGGATTTGTCCAGTATGTCTGAATAAGCATATTTGTTTATTTATGTTTTCCATTTCAACTCATTAAAATGCTAATGAGTATATCTTGCCAACTATTCATATGCAGATAAGAGCTTTTGTGTCTTGGTTGCTACAGTGTGCTCTGCTGCACCAGTTTCCTTTGTTTAATGAGGATTTTTTGGAGCTTCTTTCAGGCTGTTGGGGATGTGCATACATAACCAGTCTGTCCCTAAATAGAGCTCACCTCCTGCTGGTAATGAGGCCACAGCTCACGGCATTAGTTGGCCTTTCTCCCAAAAATGAACTGCTGTTATGTACTCATGGAGAGTCCATTTTCTTTTCAAGGAACACTGAGGACAGCGTGTTCATATTTTCTTCCTGGAAATACATTTTCACCATCCAAACGATAGCGAAAAATAGCATTAACTGCTAAAACTGCAAACTAACTGGTAGATTGGCAAGATTGTGGCCATCTATTTTAGATAGATAGATAGTTAGATATATTTGATAGCAATATGCTAAACCAAACTCTTCCATCATTATTGTTTTGCCCTTCCCCTTTCGGCTTAGTGAATTGGCTAATTTATAAATATACAGCAAGATTTATTGTGTCTCATGATTGAGCTCGAGGCTCAATGTGACCAAATCTGTAGTCATGTGATTTCTCTGCACATCTCTCTGAATATGCCTGGACTTTTTCTCTGTCTTTTTGAATGCAGGAATATACACAGCTTCCACCATACTAAACTAACGAGGCTGCACAGAAATATCAGTATCTATTCTGCTTTCATGAAGCTGGCAGAGAATTGAATTTGGCCCTGAGGTTGATTGACATTTGCAGCCTTTTTCGAATTGATGGTGCTGTTGTGCATATAACAGCATCCGAGTTCAATCTGTCTTATTCCACAACATTTTCCGTAACTGTGGCACCTTGTTTGCATTGTTAGCCTCCTTCTTGTGATTTATTATCTTAAAATGGACTCACTAACACTTCTTGTTTAACATTTATATCAGGCACATAATGATATTATAGTTTTTTTTTCTCTAGGTCATAAACATGCTTGTACGCTTGGATGAGTAGTGTAAGTGGATATCAACATGATACTTGTAACTGAGATTATATTTTGTTTCATTTAATGGAGATTATCCTCCTGACGTCTGATCTCATACGCTCAGCTTGCTTTGCCTCCACTCACTGTGAACACGACCGTGATCTGCTACTAGTAATCTCCACTTTTGGAATTGATTGCTTATTATAGTCACACACCACAGGGCTTGGTAAGGCCCCGTACAGATGACTGGTTTCCATGGGCCATTAAAGGTCAAGCCTGCTATATATTGTTGCAGCATCTTGTGCAAATCTTGAGCCATTTTAGCATAAAAAGTAAACAGTAAAGGTCCAAGCACTGAGCCCTGGGGGACACCTCAAAGAAAAGTTTGCCTTTCTTGTGTGTGCTTCCACATACCACCATCACTTTGTTTCCCTCTGTCTGGAAAGACTAGCTGGCATGCTGCTAATTTTCCTACTGCACATGGAGGCTGGTTAAGGTAAACAATGGTCACGTAACGTATGTTAACTAACTAACCAGCACGCTAACTGAAACCCACATAGCAAAGATAGCTGGCTTGCTACAGAGCATGCATGCTAACATGTAAACAATGAACATGTTTGGGTTTTTTATTTATCATATTATTTGTAAAGTCCTTTCTACACACAGAATCTGTGGCCTTGTCGGATAGTTCATCAATGTAAGCATCAACCTTAGTCACAGAGTGGATAGAAATCATTCAAGAGCATAAATATTGATACCAACCAGTCCATTTAGAATCTGTGCCAGCATCTGAAAGAATGAAAGTCCAAATGAAATCACATTTAGCCATGCTGTCTGTGGTCAAAAATAATTTCACAATAGTTCTTTCATAATTAAAAGGACAAAAGCAGCATCTAACTGTACTGAAGTGACATTTTCAGGTAGTTTTCATTCTGCTTAAAGTGCTGCAGCTGAGCAGCTAATTAGCTAGCCTGAAGATAGCAGTGCACTTTCCCCTGGTGAAAGTTTGTATGTCCAACAAACCAACGTGTAGGACAAGATGTGTGTTTATGTTAGTTAGATAAGAAGGAGACACGAGCAGGATGGCTAATGTGCATTCACATAGACGACTTGTTGCCCCGATGCTATGCATGATACTGGATGATACCACGAGAGGTCACATCAGAAAACTCAGACCATAGATTTCAGATTTGCATGATGTAAGCAAGAAACATGGCGACACTCGAGGAGGTTATTTGTGTTAATTCTGACATCACAGCAGAAAACGAGACAGTGGCACCATCGCAGATTGAATGTAAAACCCCTAAATCAATGACGACTATGTTTTTCTTGTTCCTCCAATGCGACCAATTGATAACGATGATTGATGATGTGCATATTGCATCTTGCATAGGCACAGCATTCATTTTTGAGGACGTGCACAACCATTGCTGCAATGTAGAACATGTCAGGCAGCCATCATGTGTACAAGAATGTATAGTTAAAAGCAAGTATATCTCCAGCTTAAGTCTGCTGCTCTTGTGTTGTGCAGCAGGCTGCTGTCTGACTCGTTGTGACCCGCTGCTCTGCCATTATAGAAAGCTGACATTGCTTTATGCATTTGAGTCACTGTGTCAAAATAAAGTCCCCATCTAGGTAGATGGATACTGCTATTCCACTAGATGAATGCAAACTAGGAGGCCCCATCGCAAAAACCAAAAAATATACAACACAAATTTCTCTCTTTTGATTTCTCATCTTCTCTCGTAGGGGAACACAGGAAGTGATTGCACAGAGCAGACATGTATGCTGCAGCAGACAAAAAAAATACAATTATACTTCAGTTGGATTTTAAATTAGGGCACGAGCCAGGGGTGCACTACCCATTAACCGTGTCAAACAAACAGCAGTGTCGATTCTTGTTGATCCTTATTGATTTTTACAGTGTTACAGTCCAGACAGAAGTTAACTCTGATTCCTTTTTGAGGTCATCTGAATTCATTCATGGTGACAGTGGCAGGAAAAGACAGAAGTGAAGGAGGATGTCACTGAGACGAATTGCACCATGAAGTGGGTCAACTCTCCTGGGCATGCTCAGAATGGATGATGGCGACACAACTGAGCTGCCATTTGACAGCTGACTCCAAATCTATATTTTTTTCATTCACTGTTCATAAACAACAGACACCCACAGAAAGTGAAATGTGAGTGCTCAGAACAAAAACGCTGACTTTTACTGACCAGTCAGTAAAAGCAATTTCAAACAAAATCAAGGTGATTAAGGTATATATAGGTATAATTAGGCACCCAAGATCAGTGTGTTTGTCTGTATTGCCACGTGTCTGGGCATGTTTGTGTGTGGGTGTGTGGGTGTGTGTGAATGACTTTCAGTGATGTATAATTATCAGTAAACGGCTGGTGTTCTGGGCCTGGATAAACAGTTTGACACCCTGCAATTTCCTAAAGAGACACAAACTCCAATTACCAGAATGAGGTTTTGTTACATGGCGTCCAAAAACAAACAAACGCTTCAGCGAGCGCAGAGAGAAAATCCTTCTCTGCAAAGTAGGTTAATGCACTGTAGGTTAGGCATTGGTAAATGTGTTAAATTCATTGAATTGGTTTTGGATCGGGGAGCATCACTGCAATTAGTTTTTACAACACATGAAGTGTTAGGAATTTTCGAGCCTCATTGTTTTTCTCTGGCAGGGCTCATGTTGCTTGCAATAGTGTTCGCTGAGTAGTTTTGACACTATTGCTGGTATTTTTAAATTCAAGATGTATATGTATGAAGTGACCTCTTGGATTAATCTCACAATTGCACAGAAAGTCAGAAAGTGCTGTATTTGGATTGGTGTTTATGAGTGTTTATTTTTAGTTGCTATCTGGTGTTATCCCCAGTTTAACGCTGGAGTTTATCCAGTGATATCAAACAGTCTCAGATGGGGGAATCCAAACATATTCGACTCACTTACTGAGCAGCTGTATGTAATATCCATCACAGTCTGTTCTTAAAACTTTCTTTATTCCTTCAGTTTTGTGCCTGTAATGTTTCTAAAAGAGATAAACTGAACAGAATATCCCTCCGCTTGCTCTCTTTCACTCACAAACACACACACCACCATCCTCCACGAGTCTGCTTTGTTTCTGTTGTCACTCATCACTCAATCTGCAGTCATCAATAATACAAGACAGAGTCAGCGCAGACATAATAGAAGAGGTGGAGCCTTCAGACACTTTGGCAGATATGAGGGACTGCAGCAAAGCCACTTCAAAGCGTGTGTCACATCATTCACATTAGTCAATGTCTGCAGTTCGTGCTCATTTGTTTAAACAAAAGATCTTAATGCACTAGCTGGTGAAAGTAGCTAAGGTGTGGCTTCTGTTGTTAACATCTATGTACCCTGCTTTTGATAGAGTACACGAGAGTGAAATTAGAACAAAGCAAGCAAATTAGTACTTAATATAGATCCTCATCGCCAGGCAATAAAGCAATGAAGAAAATACAGCTGTCATCAAAAACACGACATGGTCATATGTTTTTCTCAGAGCGTCATTGTATTTAAGATGAAGCACTGTGTGTGAGACACTGATAGCACAAGCAAGGAAACGAGACGACTGGCCAAAACATCCCAAACTGTGTCAGATGTGTCTAATGAGATACGGCAGGCAGCAGAGTCAAAAGGATCAAATGAAACTCAGTGAAAGAATCATTATTTTTTTATGGTGACTCAAAGATGTAGGTCTCTGGTAATACTACCCTGGGCTGCGGCAGCGACATTGAGACACTGCTTGAATAGCAATTACAGTGCGTGGCTGATTTCACAGCCTCAGTCTCCCAAGAAGATTTTTGTGTGTGTGTAAAATCTACAGTAAAAACTGATTCATCCGTTGATTGCTGGAGTGCTGCTGCCAGGGATTTAAGTTGAATGCTCAGGATAATCTCATCATTAATTCATATTTCTAATTAATTCAGTGTGCCCTTTAAATAATGCAGGATCTATTTTTTGATAGTTTTTGGAGAGACTGCTGAATTATTAATGGCAGCATCCATCACCAGGTTTAACAGAAGACTCCTGCCTCAGTAAATCCTGCTAAACCTGCTCCTTCCTCTCAGCCTTAATAAGAAAGAGACCAGCCGGAACCTGCTCTATTTTACACCCTTGTCGACTACATCACCATTCGTCAGTCGTGGAAGAAATATTCAGATCCTTTACTCCTTTACTTAAGTTAAAGAACTAATGCCATAGTGTGAAAATACTCCGCTACAAGTAAAAATCTGCATTCAAAACCTTACTTGGGCAAAAGCATGTAAGTATTACCAACAAAATGTACCCAAAGTATCAAAGTAAAAGTACTCATTCAGCAGAAAAAGGATGACTGTCAGTATTTTACTATTATATATGATGTATTTGGATTACTATTACTGCTGCATTGATGTGTATGTTGCGTTTTAATGGTGTAGTACTTTGCAGATGAATCTAGCCACGCATCATATCCTGTAAGATCCTCATATGTTTGCAGCTGTCCTGGGAGAACCACTTATCTCCAAAGAATGAACTTATCATGAGCTCAGAAAAACAGCCTGTTCTCAGCTTTGTGACAAAGAATGTTCTCAACCCCCAAAAGAACATTTCATCCTTCAGTTCATCAGAAACATTAAGAATCAACAAATCTGGGGATACATGGTTTTCACTGGACAGGAAGGGCGTGAAAGGCTGTGATCTGAAAAGTAACTTGAAACTGAAGCTGTCGGACAAATAAAGTAATAAGTACAATATTTACATCTGAGATGGTGTGAAGTATAAAGTTGCATGAAATGGAAAAAAGTAAAGTAAAAGTAGTTGAGTAAATGCACTTTGTTACATTCCACTACTGCCATTCCTTATACAACAACCAGTATGTCATGCTGCCATCTGAAGGAGCCCTGATCGCTGCTGCATATGTTAACAGAATCTGACAGTCATGATCAAGATAAAATCTTCAGGCAACAGGCACAAGGACTTTCGTTTGTGTTAATGGAGCCAAGGAGAGCTTATCAGTCCAGTCCTGGCCCACACAGCTTCGCTGAAGGACACAGTTTGACAGAAAATAACTCTGCGTCGCTGTCTGTCACTGGCACTTGATGTACGACTTCCAGTCAGTCACAGCGTTACAGTTTATCCAGACTGTCACCATCAACACGCAGAATAAGGAATGACAGTGATGCAGTCGCGCAGATGGATAAAATCATCACTCACTTCACCACATGACAAACATTTAAAGTGCAGGCAGCATCGAGCTTCTTGCAGGTGCAGCCAGGCCATAGTGCTACATGTGATGCAGACAGGAAGTTGGAGGATGTATGCGTGTGAAACCTTATCCTCCACCGTCTCTTCACATTAGTTGCTCAAACCGGAGATGATGATGAAAGTGTTACGATTAGCAGACAACAGTCATAAGAGGACGGCGGCAATGTCGCTCTTTTATCACTTATCATGCGGCTGATGAGTAGAGGTGCTTAATAATGATAATGTCACTTCAGGGTTATAAGGAAAAGAGGCGCAGCATTTTATGCTTCTGTGCTCTGTCTTAATCCCAGAGGGTTCAACACCAAGGTAAGAGCAACAAAGACCTGCTGCCATACATCTTCCTTGTTGTCAGAAGGAAGTGAAAGAAAGAAAAAATAGATTTTAGTTTCACACGGTAAGATTTAAAGTTGTTCAGGCTGTGTGGATGAGATGTGCGTGTGGGAACTGTTGAAGAGAAATTCTGCATGTTTTTTTTCAGCAGGAAGAGTTTAAGATCCTTCAAGTGCTCAACAAGAAAAATGTTCAGAAATGTCCTTGAATCCCAGCAAAGCAAAGAAATTTATGTAACATGTTCAAAACGCTCAACCAAAAGAATTACTCACAAGATAAAGCTGTAAAACTTGCTTATGTAATTACAAGTGTTGCCAAAAGGCTGCCTGTGGAGTGGGAAGCAAGTGTTTATTGGTTTAAAGGTCAAACAGAGAGCATAGCAACTACACTTATTGATCTTGTTATTCCTGTGGAAAATCAATGAGGACTATTCCAGAAAGGAATTCTAAGGTTGTTCATGAGCCAGAGATGATTCCTACGATGCAGAAAACACAGGGGAGTGATGTCTTTTTTAAAAACATGCAAGACTGAGGAGGTTTCATCGAGTCACTGATCGGTCCCACGGGTGCACAGCCGCCAGGCAACTAATAAATCACTATGCAGATCGATAAACATGACACGTGATTATCAGCTGACTGACGTGAGAAAGTAACACAATCATTTGGATCCCCGCTGAAAATGGGAGATGGAAAATTAAATCAATTGTGTTTTTAGTGTGTGTCAATCGGCTGCAACTGGATTGATACCGGCCTGCAAAGTGGTGACTGGATGTTTATTTTAATTGACAGATGAGTGCGTGCAGTTGAATACAGTGTCTAACACCAAACTATAAATACCTACAATATGAAACTCAAATCTAAAAGGTTCGTGAATGGAGGCGTATTTACAGTGATAAACAGAAACAATTAGCTGATTAATCCATTAGTTGACTTACAGAAAATTGCTGTAATCCACAACTATTTTAATCATCTATTAATTGTTTAAGTGAGTCAATCCGCCACCTTAATACAGAAATATCTCAACAACTACTGAAAGGACTGCCATAAGTTTTGTATTCATGTTCCCCAGAAGATGAACCCTAATGTCACCATGAGGTTGACATTTGTGGCATTCCAACACTGTTTTATGACCAAATGCATGCAAAACTACACACATTTCTATCAGCATCAACTGTACTTTCTGTTCGGTGCTAATTAGCAATGTTAACATACATAAACACAAAACACAGATGACAAACATGGTCAGCATTGGACCTGCTGAGCATCCGCATGGTGGCATTATCGCTGTGAGCATGTTAGCATAGCAAAGCACCGCTGTGTGTTGATACAGCCTCGCAGAGCTATGAGCGTTGCTGGAGGCTAAAGTCTTGTTCATGCAAAAATGTCAAACAACTGCAGCTTCCAGCTTCTCTGATTTGAGTGTTAGCTGCTTTTTTTTTGTTCCAGATCACTGTAAATCATTGCATTTTGAACTCTTAGTTGGACAAAACTTTGTCTCCTTGGCCATTTTTTTGCAATATTTACAGATTAATCATTTGAGAAAAGTAGGTTATAGCCCTATTTGCACTGGACTGGTATTACCAGGAGACCTTGCGTGATTTAGAAATTAACTCCCCCATGTCTGTGTTTCATGTGGCACATTTGCACAGGATAAGTCTGTGTTTTGTTTGTGCTGACATTGAATATGATGTGCATAACATCAGGAACAAGAACAATGAGCCTCTTGAATTTACAAAAACGCTGTCAAAACATTTTTTTAAATTTATGTTTCCCAACGCAGCCTCTCGACCTGGAAAGAAGCTGAAAAAAGGAAGAGAGAAAACCTTGCAAAAAAACCTTTGAAAACCTTGCAATAAATAAATAAATAAATAAGAATATGACAGAGATGTTGATTTGCACTGGACTACTATTATCACATGACCTCAGTGTCTGGCAAAACATGACAGGGTATTATTACAAAATGACCGCAGGTTCCCAGGTTGTACTTGTCCCATGCGAATAGGCCTTATGACAGTGAAAAGATGATAGCTGTGTCACGTGTAGTTGTGATGGGAGAACACAGTTTAGGTGTGTTTAGGTGTACCTCTTCCTCACTCCCTCATGCTCCTGCCTCTCTGTTGCATACACGTGAAATTCAAACACCTCCACAAAAGGATGTTTACGTACAGAACTGATGTCTTTCCTCTCCTGGATGATGAGCTAGAGTTACGGAGCCGATTGTTCCCGATGTGCTGGAGGCGACAGTGACGTTCACAAGCGCACTTTATTGGTCCTGATCTCATGTGACAATTAATAGAGTCTTAGCGCTTCAAAGCAGGAACAATGGATCTCTTACAACAGTGTTTTTGAAAGCGGTGGGTGTTTTGATTTTCGTTATGTGAGAGTTTCCATTAAGAAACCTGAAACTGAAGCACATGTTGACATCAGAATGAGGTCTCTGCATGTGATGTTGACAGCTAACCTAAAGGGAATATCATTCATTCTTTTAGCAGCTTGTAAGAGTTTGAGCATCTTCCTTTTTACCTGTCACATTGCGAAGACATGTGACAAGTGACAAGCGACCCTTTTTCTCATAGTTTGTCCCATACTGTAGATTTCTCACGAGGCTCTGTTTATGTCACAAAAAACCACAATGGTATCTTGTGTGAAACCTCCCTTTGTCTTTGTCTTTGACAGGCTTTGGTCTCGTGCTTTGTTTTAGATATAGTGTGGTCCTGTACTGTGTGTTTAAATACTCAGCTAAAAGAGTATTGTGTGCTGTGTCTGCTCACAAGACCCATTTCTCAGATCATGACATGAAATAGGACCATCAGAGGAACCATTTAACCGGTCACAATCTAAAAATGAAGGAACATTCCCTCCATTCCCCTTTCATACCGCTGCCTACATATCCCCTCGAGAGAGCGGATTTACACAATGAGCTCATTATCGTCTATTTACTTCTGTTTTCTGCATCTGAAGGGTAGATAAACCAGTGGCGGTCACACACAGGCCAACGCACAATGCACACACTGAAGCCACTGCTGGCTTGTGATGCAGATGTACGAGGTTTTGAGGCTGCGTTGGCTGGCTTGGAGTTTTATCTCTGGCACCACATGATTTACCACCCACTTCTGACATCTAACAATGTATGCATGTGGGTACACCCTCGAAAAACACAGAAAAATGAGGGAGATGTTTTGCATTGATCTGCAGTACAATTTGTCTGAACAAATCCACAAAACCCCCTCGCCTTCCTCAAAAATCAGAGTTTTAGGATCTTGTTGTTTGGCCGTTGTCCCATCCAGTCTGCCTGATTCAGCATGAGTAATATCACTGCCGCACACTGGTGATTTCAAGAGTGACCCTCGAAGTTGGAGTCCGCCGCTGAGTCACCATGTAGAGGAGAGTAATTGTGGGTGACAGTGCTATGGGCGACAGCACAGACAGCAACCAACCCGTGAATTGATGCTGCTGAAATATGCAGAGTCATCTCTGTTGTGTCAGCACACCATCCCTTAAGGACAGACCAGTGTTAATCTTGTAATAACTGAGTGGCGTATTCAGACTTCAGGTGCTGGAGCTAGAAGGGACTAAGTGGGTTTTGAATAACATCATAGATGAGACAAACATATACAATTTTCATTAAAACTTTTGTTAGATGTTCTGCCATCCAGTCAGGTGGATTGCCTGCATACTATCAATATATGTTCTCAAGTGCACTCTGCTTGCATGTGAGAGTCTCTTTGTGTACATGTCCTTTTAAAGATCTGTGTAACGCAGTTGCTCTAAGTCATCGATTAAACAGCCGTGACTGTAAGGGACAGAATGATAAAACAGACTGAAGTGTGCAACTTACACACAAGGAGATTTGCAGTTAAACAGAATAGATGATCTGACGCTGGAAATCCTGCATGCGGCAGGGACACACACACAGCAGCTGAACATCTGGAGGTGGGTTTGAGAGGGGTGAAGCAGAAATGGAAATCAGGATTAAAATCTGAGTGCAGAGCGGGCAAAAACACTCTGTGTTCATGAAAACCTGACAGTGGTGTGTGTGTGTGGGTAATGTTTGGCTCACAGAGATGCAGGAAGGTGTGAGTGTTTGTCGGACACCGTTAAGACACGCAGACATACAGTTGTGTCTCTGTCACTTCAGAGGACATTACATTGACTTCCATTATTTCCTGGAGACTTAACCCTTACCTTAACCTTAGTCACACACGTCTTCTCGTTATCAGGACTTTTATATATATATATATATATATATATATATATATATATATATATATATATATATATATATATATATATATATATATATATATATATATATATATATATATATATATATATATATATATATATATATTACAGTCTAGTGGAATTAACCAAGGTCCAGTGCACTCTAAACCACCCTTAGCCAACTTCTGTAATTATTAATTTATTAATATCAGTTGTTACTGCTGCTATTTTTATTGCTGTCACTGAAGCAGGTTCCAACAGAGAGCCATGTCCACTGATAAGACTTCACATGGTCCAACATCCCTTTTCAAATCAACAGTGACTGCTTTAGAGACATTTTGAGATGATTTGTTGTTTGATGATCTGTGGAAGCTGACCCGCGTGCACAAATCTAATCGTTCAGACGTCCTCAAGTGAAATCAGGCTCCAATTGGTCCATCAACAGGGAGCGTGCCTGCGCGCCAAACCTGCCCTGCGTGGCCCAGAGAGCAGCGCGCGGAGTGCGGCGGACACTGCGCCTCTGTGAGCTCTGCTGTGTCTCTTTAAGTACAGCAGGCAGTGCTGTTGGTCCGTGTGGGAGCGCAGGGCGCACGGTGCGGCGCTGCCTCTCCGCAGCGTCAAACAGCCTTTCCTTCACGTCGGACAGGCGACAGAAACGACAGGTCGACCAACCGCCTGCAACACATCCGCGCTTTCACCTGAACAGCTCACTGGAGCGAGGGAAGCCAGGAGGGGGCTGTCTGAGCGGGGCTGATGTGGACTGGTGAGCCTATAGGGCCACTGACATTACTCCCTCCTTCTCCGACCGACAGCCAGAAGTGCGTGGCGGTTTATCTGCGGTGCTGTACAGTAGATCGTTGAACAGCTCTGAGAGACTGTCCGAGCTAATGCGATTGGTAAACTAACGTTAGTTATCTGCGGTCAAAAGCCAAAAACAGCTCATCAGAGGGCATGCTGGTGCTCACATTTGGCTGAATGATCGTGGAGATGAAACATCATGATTGCCATCCTCTGCTGAGTTGCGTCCTGTGAACTGCAACATCAAACCATCTGCTGAAGCGTCCTCTTGACTCGTGTTGAAGGTAAGGTGAAGTCACTTCAAACATTACATCTGATCTGATACAAAATCCAGAAGGAAAGCTTTAATGCAGCGGCTCGGAATCAGTCCTGTGCAATGTGTGCACAGGTTGGTTTTGTTTGTGGTGTAACAAACTCACAGTCAGGCTGCACCGCTAACGACACTGCTGGTTAACATCTCTGAAGTAGATCAAAACCTACAAACCCAGTTCTCAGTTTTCTCTCATGTATTTTCGTATTTTTACCGTTTTGATTGAAGCTGCCACTTAGAGGACACAGTGGACAGGCGTTGCAGCAGGCTTTGTCTATTTAAGGCCATATGTTTTTGTCACACTGAGCCTCAGGTGATAAAAATACCTGAGTGAACTAGAGGCTGTGCCATCATCTACCCTGTTTGTTCCTACACACTGCACAGTGAAATCCTAATCTATCATTTATCTGACTCCTGGTGGGTTAAACCAATTGAGAGGCTGATATTTTTCCGTCATATTTGCACCTGCGGTGTTTGTGTGACAGATGTTAAAGTGTCCCTGCTCCCGGCTCGGTACATTATCATGTTCAGTGGGCAGTAAAGATGCATTAGTCTGTAACCAGGTGCACGGTTGGTGGACTCATTTTCCCCAAAGTGTGAAGTCGCTGGTCTTTCATTAGAGCCCTGCTGCTAATTTTTAACCAGAGCTGCAAATCAGACTGAGAAAACAGGCAGCACCTAACCTGCATTTCCTCCCCTCATTTGTGTCTTTAGTTTAAGACACAATTGAGAGATATTTCTGGATTTTAGTGTCAATTCTATTATGAACAGAACCTCATTTATTTTTTTATTTATTAAGGTTTTAGACCAAGAGTTCACCGACTGCCTGACAGTGTTTGTCAGTAGTTTTTATAATCAGTTAATTGTCTCTGTATTGAATATCTGATGGTTGGATAAAACAAGACATTTGAAGATGTCAGCATGGTCTCATGGGCGTATTTTATTATTTTCTGATATTTTCTAGAAAAACAGTAAATCAGTGACATATGCAGATTAATTGATAATGGAATCCTTATCATATTTATCCTCAGCTGTGCAAGCTTATCAATTACAGGGTAACTCCTAATGAATTTAATGAAATTAAGCAAATCATCAGCTTCTTCTCCCCCTCATTGTTTCTGATGACCTCCGTGTACGAGATCACTGCGCTGAACCGACTGCTCAGTGTGAAGTCGAATCAGAAGAACAACATAATGGTTGTTAAGATTGATCACACTGCTGTTAAAATCAATCCAAAGGGCACTAATTGCTTACGCTGCTGCTATTTCAGTGCTTGGCATGACGGTAAATAAAAAACATGACAGACCACTTGTTATGGCGATGGGAGACTCATAGCTGAAGAATCCAGACCAGGCAGAACTGATCAATACGGTGAACGTCACTGTAAAATAAAGAATTAAAGCACCCCGTGCTCCTTATTCTGATTCAGCCCTCTGGCAGTGGGCATCTCCATCACGTTATGTAGTAATGCAGTTTCAGCTGCACGTGGCAGAAGTCTCTGGATACTCATTTAAAAAATAAAATCACATAGATTTCACTGTTGCTAACAGCGGCCGTGCTGTTTCCTGAGGCAGAAGTGAACTCACGTCAGAGAAATATGGCAACAACTGATGTTCATATTTGTTCGCTCCAGAATGAAAGTGCTGATCCTGCTGCTGCTGTTGATTTACTGAATGATCAGATAGTCAAGGTCGCAGCATTTTCCACCTCTGGAATTTAAGTGCAGCCTCAGCCTTTAGGATTGCACCTAATTATAATTTTTTTTGATGAATTTGTTGTTGAATTTCAGAGGAGTTTTTCACACGTGAGCTCAGCTCCGCCTGCGGAGGAGAACTTGAAAGTGGCTCAGATATGAAGTCCTTTGTGTAGCGACAGGGTGGCTGGCAGCAGAGAGAGAAGGCTTTGAATTCTTCCAGAGCTTATCTCTTCATCCTCTTGGCGACCTCTCGGGGACGTGCCGTGGATCATATCCATTGGCCGAGGGCTCTGAAGATCGCCAGAGGAACTGACAGGAACTAACAGTTTGCACGCTTGTGCTAGCCGTTACAGTGAAATAACAGTGGCGCAGTGCGAGATGTGTGTAGGTCGTGTGGCGTACTCGCTCCTGATAAATCACCATCAAGAAAGGACGTCAAGATCCTCATTAGAGCTCTTACAGAAATAGCTCGGCATTAAATACTCCACTGTCTTCGCCAAAGACACGCTGAAAGTTTCAGACTGTTTATAGCGTCTGACGTTAAAAAGCAGAATAGCAGTTTCACGCTCAGTGGCTTCAGATTCAGTTCATATTGGTGCTGATTCAAAACACAAAAGCCTTAATTTGCTATATATATTATATTTCGGAATAAGTTATTTTTCTTTTCCTCAAAAGAAAAGATGATTTTAGAGAGAGGATAATCTTTAAAACTGTGTTCCGGTTACACAGATCCAAGGAGTGGGTCAGCCTCGCTGCGTGGACGTCTCAGCCAGCTTTTCAGCTTATAGGAGGATTATTCACATCACCGGACCTCTTCCGTAAGTCCTATCCAGATAATCACTGCGAAGACAGGTGGTAAGGAAGTACAGGGTGGTAGACATCAAACCCAAAACCTAAATCTTAACTCAAGTGTGTGGGTTCTGTTGATAGATATTAACTGTAGATGCGTTACATGACTTGAGTGGATCAAAATCCAACTGACAAAGAAAACCAATAACCACATCCTACAAGACGTATTGTATCTCAGTCAGACAGCTCATGTTTGAAATGTTTATTACAGCAGCAGAATAGTTAAAGTTTGCATCTCGGCTCTGACCTCATCACTCCCTGCAGATATATTTACATTGAGATATTAATGAGTGATAAGCGAACATCCCCTATTCCTCTTAAGCCCCCTAGCTGGAGCCTGCAGGTGGATGCTGGGGTGGTGGTGGCGGCCAGGAAGAGCAGGCAGCGAGACTGATGCGAGGCAGCGGCGGCACTGACAGAGCACAGGGAGGGATGGGAAGTTTTGCAGCTTAAATAGGTCGCAGAATTGGAAGGACGTGTTTGGTGGATGATTGTGGAGAGCGAGGCGTGTCACATGCATATATGCAGCACAGCTCGGGTTGATTGCCTGAGCTAGCTCGCAGGCGATGCTCCATTAAAATCCATCCGCCGTACAAACCAAAGACTAGCCGCAATGTTTTATCATGGTCACAGGGAGCGTGAATCATTGAATGCGCTTTGTTTAAAGAGGACTTCTCAGACTGCTAGCATGAAGATAGCAATGACTTTAGAAAAGATATGCAGGATACTCAGACCTGCTGTTCAGGCTTTTCTTTCAGACAGACACCCTGCTGAGGATGTGCATGTTGTATAATCCAACCAAAGCTAATATGAGTGTGTGTGTGTGTGTGTGTGTGTGTGTGTGTGTGTGTGTGTGTGTGTGTGTGTGTGTGTGTGTGTGTGTGTGTGTGTGTGTGTGTATGTGTGCTTGCATCTTGTCCATCTCCTAACATGTCGGGATGCAAATGCAACCCCATCTGAAGTGTGCTTTCCTTGGAGGCATGGAGACTAAAACTAGTTAGCAGAGTCATTAGATGACATCATTAATTTATCATTTTTCTGTCTTCATTTGGTGAGTGGTCTTTGCCATCTGATATCTTAAGTCAGTGTTTTCTCAAACTTCTTTTTCAGAACAGCTAAGTTGAATTTCACTGAAATAACATTATTTAGAACATGAACTGCATTTTCTTTGATGCATATTACTCTTGAATTATCATGCATTTGAAAAATGATAGTTATATTTCCAGTTTTCATACACAAAAGACACAAGGCTCTATGCTGAAAGCAAACCTGAGAGCAAGATAATATCCGTCATATCTCACATTTGACTGATGGGCTTCCTCAAAGAACAACATTTCTAATTTGTTCCCCTGTCAAAAATCTTGTTTTTTCATCTCGGTGTGCTTTGATTTCTGGATAAATCTCACCAGCCTGAATCTTCATAGCTTTGCCTGCATGAGACTTTGATTAATCAGATTCAGAGATACGTTCCATATGTTCCCCAGGCTTGAGAAACACTATCTTAAATGAATCCATACTGCATATGCAATACATAATTACTGTAATCAAACAGCAGCAGGTTTATTTTTGAAGTCATATAATTGAAAGTGTAGTAACTCTATGCAGAAAAACCCTCCCTTTCTTCCAAGACTTTGTCCCCAAACGCGGATTATCACAACATTTGCCGTTCTTCAGGAGGTCAGTCAGGGTCTTGGATGTGGCATCAGCTCTGGCTCCCCTCAGTCTGACCCAAAGTCTCTGTTTGCCCTCAGCGCCGTCAGACTGACTCACAACTGTGTGAACTTCCAACACTAACTGCTCAGGGGAGGCAGAGGCTTGACATGGTGTGTGTGTGTGTGGGGGGGGGGAATGAAAAGAGGGGAAGAGAGTGTGAGGGCGATTGGGAAAATGAAAAAAAAAAAGATGAGGAGCAGAAGATAAGGAGAAAACAGTGAATATAAAAGCCACATTCTCTGTGGCCCAAGGCCGACCTTGAGACTGTGCCAGTGGCCAAGATTAGCACATCACCACTGTAATAGCTCACCTCGAGTAGCAGCCCCCCTTGTCCTCTCTTCAACTTGATCCCTTCTTCACAAAACGGCTTTTGTTGGAGTTAAAGTGCTGGGCTCTGTTTTCTGAACCTGCTGCACCAACAGAGATCCAACCTGGCAACAGCGGAGCCTTTAAATAGAGAAATTTAGTGTACCAACTCCCACTTTTAGGGAGCCGGAGGACAAAATGGTCTGAGTGCTGCCTCTCTGAGAGGCATTTATCTTTGGGTCGACCTGGAACTAAAGCACCATTTATACTCCTAAACGAGTTCCCACATTAAACGTATTTACATCCTTATGGCTCGAAAAAGACTGTATAATGTGGGAATAAACATAACAAGTTTGCACGGATTTTAAGGACGTTGACCAGGAAGCACACTTCAGTGACAGCAAAGGCACGAAGCAGTCTTTTATAAGCTCTATTAGGCTGATGAAGTAGACATTATATGCATATTAGAGAGCAGCCTTGTGGTGTTTTCTCAGCTTAGAGAACATCACTTCAAGCAGTGTTAGTGGATCTGTGAAAACACATCTATCCACACCCAGACTGCACTGTGAAGAATTAGACAGGCTTTTTCTTAAAAGAGGATGTCAGGAGATTTTGATAAGCCCTGCCCTAACAATACTGCAGTACAGCAGCAGGAGCCCCGGTGTGATAAAGAATCAGAAGGATTGGAGTCCCCTCTGGGTCTGTCAGCCTGTGCAGTCAGTGTCAGCAGCGGCGTCAGATCTCCTTTCAGCATGCTGGGCCCTAATTGTGCTCTCACACCGACTTGAGAAATTTGTCAGGTTGCTGTGAAATGAACTACTTGGACAAATCAAGATATGCATCCCTGTGTTCCTCCACCAGCCACAACTCTACCGCTGTGATTAACATGGAATAACACGACACTCGAGCTTTTAAATGGATAAACTACTTCTGCTTATTTCCTGTTGGGAATATGTCGTTAAAGGGTAAATAGTAGCAAATTCTCATGATGGTCTTTCGCTCAGTAATTGTATCTACTGGGATTTCATCTGAAAGATGTGCAACGGTAACCAACCCTCTATTTATACACGCTTAAAGTAAGGGCTTATTATTTTTACACTCAGCATTACATGTTGTTCCATTAATTTCCAGCAGCAAGCTGGATGAGTGCCTCAGTCTATCCACTTATCAGCTACTTCTTTGAATCTGGCAGTAAGTAGAGCACACACATGAGCTCCTCCGCAGCGCTAATATTCTCCATCTGTCAGCAGAGCTGCCCAGGTTTGGCTGTGATGTTAGGAGCTATCACATGCCGTAAATGAAGCACGCCTGGTCAGCCACGAGCCCATTGCCACGCACTGTCAACCATCATCACCGCCGCGCTCTCGGTGACTGTGCAGATGTCTTTCCCAGGTTGCTTCAGGGTGAGATGACTCAGCTCCCGCTCAGCGCTTCACTGACTCCGGGTGCAGCCCTCTCCTCAGTCAACCACGGCGGCTTAAACACGGTCTGGCTGAACCGTCGAGGCCAAAACACAGGCTGCATTATTTGCTGTGTTAGGCTCTCGAGTCTTGTGGTTCCCAACCCTTTTGTTTTTTTGTCTGACTTTGCAGATGGGCTCAAGCACCCCTTCACTGTACCTCCTCCCTAGTTGGGAGATTTCACCACAAAGAAAACACAGAGAGGCTGTTGTTCTTCTGTTCTTTCTGTCAAATTTACATCCATACATTTCATCCGTTTATTTATTATAGGTGTCAGTTCTGGCTTTTCCACTCATTAGCTTGTGATGCTCAGGGGTTACAACTGATTGGTTGATGGAAGAAGTGTCATAGCTGGAAGGTTCTTGCTAATTGCTAAATAACCTCATTAAGGATCGTCATCACATGAGCTAAGCTTTCTATTTCCTCTAAAAATCATGCGTTTGTGAATTCTGTGCTGACTGAAACCGAAAATGATCAGTTCATCCAATTCACAAAAAGACAGATTTTTTCATTTCCCATTACTGTGATCTATCCAAGCAAGTAATTTCCCTTTTATCTGTAAGTTCTGAGATTTCTCTTTCCACTCCGATGTAATTGAGGTGTTGGGGATTTTGTTCTGTGGCGCTCACAGTATTGAAGAAATCAGCTGCAACACGTCTTTCCATGAATACTCTCACACCTCTCAGAGCTCACTGAGAGGTTTTCTTAGGACCTACAGTAATTTCTACCAAAGAAAGAGTCCCTTGAAGTTTCAGGGGCAGAAATTCAAACCTGAGCACATAAAACCAAAGGTATGTGCATGGCAAGATGCCACTAGAGGGAAGTGAGAAAATCTGCTTTTGAGGCATCTGTGAACTGACCTTTTCAGTAAATGCAACCACATCCATATTGGACTCAAAGTGCAAAAATTATCAAGCACCTCACTGTTATCTTGCTCTGTTATTTCAGAGGTCTCTGCTTTTCTATCTTACTCAGTCGAGTGTTTTCTCCCATCGCTATAGAGATGTTGTCCATGTTGCATCAGAGCAACAGTGAGGCACGACTGCATGCTCGTCATATTTTATTCATCTTAGAAGATGCTGCAACAGCGAGGCTTAGTCCTTCCTGCGAGCCTGAAACAGGCAGCTGTCAGAAAACCTGAATCCCCAGATAGTTTGCCCATTTCTACCTCTGCACACGCGCACACACACACACACACACACGCATGCACGCACACACACACACACACACACACACACACACACACACACAGGCACAGTTGATTGCACACTGCACTGCTCCCCTGTGTGCACATATACATCTATCCTTTCCATCATTGCAGAAATTACCTTTTGATTTTAGCTTCATGTGGTAACTGATGACAAAAATGTCAGGTTCAGGAAAACTATGCTATTACAGAAGGAATCTTTGCAGTGAGTACATTATCAACAGTAGCTTTTTCAGTGTCTACTGACACTAAAATTTATCCTTTATCCAAGGACATCCTGCTGCTGAAAAATCAAACAAAAAGATAGTTTAAAGAAGGAAATATGGTGAGGTATAAACAAAGGTATCAACTAAAATAGATTAAAAAAATAAGGAAAAAAAATGGCATACCCCAAATTCCATTTTCACGTATGCAGTCCATCCCTGAAATGTTCAGGAACAGTTCCTGCATGGGGTCGTGTGGGAATGGGAGCAGAGACTGATATTCAGGGTGATCTGTGGTGCCAGTTTCCCACCTCAAGACGTCAGAACAGTTCAGGGGAAATGCCAGTATGGCTGTATTGTGAATGAAAGCAGTAACACTGCAGGGACAAAGGTTATGTCTGGTAGAGTGAGTCATACGACTCCGCTGATGATGTTTTTGAATCAGCCACTCGTCCACTGTTGCCTTGCCAACGATTTTAAGGGTGATTTGATAATGAATAAAGGTTCTTATGTTTGCATACTAGCTCCTTTTTTCAAGAAAAAAAAAAGGAAAATGGGCAGATTCAGAAATGAGGGAGTTAACGTGTGCCCTCTTCTTCTGTTGAGTTTTATGGTCGTTGGCATCCATAAGTGTTTTATTACCACCATCTGCTGGACTGTCCATTGCCCCTTTTGTTCTGACGTGTGAAAAGGCAGAAGACAGAAATGTTCCTGAATGTAACTTCATCTATGAATAATGAAATTCGCTCGCAGTGCATAAAATGCTACCCCAGTAATTGACCTATGTGTGAAAGAGGCATTTAATGGATACAAACATACACATGCATGCATATAACAAATGTACAGGTGTCTGTGTATACTAGGGATGACGAGATTCACCGATTCACATCGGTGATCGGATACAAACGTTTGCGATGTGACTGCACCGGTAGATTCAAGGTACATCGGATATAATTTACGGGTGAATTTATGGTGCATCTCTTCTAGCCCGTCTGCATCGGTAAATTCCATGGTTAAATCGATTATTTCATGATCTAGTACTATTCCCTGCCCAAATATCACATGCATCTCTCAAATTGATACAGAGAGTAAAGCAGAGTTGTCCTCTAAGAAATCTGATATGGGCACACTCTTGCACCCCAACTAACTGTATCGAACTTGATCACATCATATCGAACCGAATGTCTTTGTAAGCAAGTCATATCGTTATCAGATCATTTTTGAATCGCATCGTATCGTGAACAGGAGCGAATCGCATCGCATCGACAGAGGCTTCAGTGTATCGTTAATGTATCGTATCGGTGGCTGCGTATCGAGATGCGTATCGAATCGGCCTCAGTGGTGGAGATACACATCCCTAGTGTATACACATATTGTAAACTCATATAGACATACAGTACATATATACAGATATATAACCTCAGTTGTTAAATATGTATAATTGTTATCTTACGTTGCAAATAGAGCTGTACAGACTTTAACTTACTTAGTCACGGAATTGTCATCTGGTGTAGAATTGATGGGACTAACAATGAGGACATAATGACAGCAACAACAACAACAACAGTTGACTAAAAATAGGATGCATGAGCAACACGGCCTCTAATGATGTTCATATTTAATTGGACGGGATATGTTGACAGCAGGCCTCTGGTGCTGCTCGACCTTTACAGGCAGATTTGCGTGATGCTGATGAGGCCCATGGTTCAGTACACATTTTGCAAGGCATGCTTACAGAGCACCCTACCACATACACACTTCATGTTCCTCAGATGAATGCGTCGGCTGCATCCAGCTCGCTGCGCCGCATGATTGTGCACGTTGAACAGCTCATCAAAAACAGCTAAATAGCTTGTGTACAACAACACTCAGAGCGACGGACGAGCTGCCCACTCTCATGCTAAGTTTTTAGTCTCTCTCTATTAATGGAAAATAAAGTAACAGTCTGTGATGATGCCCACTGCAGTACAGATGCTGTCTGCTGTACGTTCTGTCCTACAACTTGTTCCTTCATTTCAGCCAATGTTAATTTCCCAAACAACTCCTCAAACGTGGGTGTTAAATACTTGAGATTGTGCTGTCGGTTATATGTAAAGGAGGTGAAAGCAATATAGATGACTTACAGTAAGAAAAAATAAGATAAAAAAATACGATTTTTTTCCAGACTCAAAACACATGTTTTCATACTCCGTTCATTTGAGGCCACAGTTTGTGGAAAAACATGAAAACTGCTTTTGTGGTTTATCTTTCCTCATATAACTGTCAACTATCATTGCAGTCTAGTGAGGAAATAGGCTCAAAATGTTTTCATAAAACTATTTAGTTTCACAATCATACCCAAGCGTCCGCAAACCAAAAAGAACCAAATGTTTCTGAAACTGTAAACATGGCTCCTGGCGGATTATTCTGTATTCAAATCGGGTTTCAATCCAAAATTAGCAGAATGTTTCCAATTTCTAACAAACAATGTTCTTTTGTCGTATGTTTCCAGTTGGGTACAATGTAATCTGCGGTCAGTGGTGCAAAGAAACTAAGTACATTTACTTAAAAATTGTACTTTTTTATGGATTAAAGTGTACACAACATAATTTAAAGTACTTATGAGTAGTGCAACATTAACCATTGACAACATTTAAATACTGATGACTCTTTAATGCATCAAGAATAATAATGCAGTTATATGATATTTATATATAATACAATTCATTATGAGTACTTTTAAGTTCAGTTTTCATGTCAGTCCTTCGATACTTACTTACTACCTTGGCTAGAATTGAATAAGGGAAGTTGTAGTGATGTGGTGGGTGTCTCTAACCACATGACCATTCATTCATGAGCATGAAAAGCAGATTTTGCCACACGCACGTCAAACATGTTAAGTGGATCAGTTTGATTATGCTTCTGTTTTTCTGGAAAATGGAAAATACTTGACTGTTTACTGAATACCTATTGTTAACCGTGCTTCATGCTGAGACAGCAGCCTGCAGTTTCAGGATCTTGTGTTGTCTGAAATAATCCCAGCATGCGGCGCTTCGGGCAAGATCACCTCTTCACTCCAGACATCATTAGTAGCCTCTCTAATCCTCTCTTTTCCCAGCTTTGAACGGCGCAGACTTATCCAGCTCTCAAGTATATACATTCGTCCAAATCTTGAGTGTTAAATCTGTTGATGCTGACCTGAAAGCACAATGGATCAACAAGGCAAAGGGCATGTGCAATGATTTTCCAGCTGAAAATGGATTCAGCAGTGTGGGATTAGTCTGTGAGACCACACTATGGTTTTCTAAAACGAAAACAAGGACTTTACCGAAGGGGAAGTGAGCTTTTGTCAATACTCATCACTTCAGATGCAACCAGCCTGAACATGACACCATATTATTTCACCCCAGCTGTCTTCAGAAGTTCTGAAACACACATTTACTGTAATGCAGTGGTCAGCGCCTTTGGCAAAGTAAGTTCAGACTGAACCATAATTCATTACAGTGCTTTAAAAATAGATGTAAAATGCTCTTTTCACGTCTCTCTCAGGAGGTGAAGGGTTAGCTGCAGAACAACAGTGCTGGAGGATCCAGCTTCTTGCTTAAAGACACTTCAGCAGAGTGGCTGCTCGTTGACACAGGAGCTTGAATGTGCATCCTACAGTGGAGGGTCTGTCTCCCCTCTCACTGCACCGCCGAGCTCTGTTCGTACTCTGTCCGGCAGAGCAGAAGAAGCTGTGTGATACAGGCGGACGGTTGTGTCAACATCTTCCTCTGTGAATAAGTTCCCCAAACAGCACGTGAAAATTATAGGATACAAGTGTATTCATTTTTGGTGTTGGCCAAAAACGGGGAGTAAAACATTTTTCATCAGGATTTAAAAGGACCAATGTGAAAGATTTAGAGGGATCAAGTATTTTTAAGTATTTTTTGTATAATCACAATATTGGATTGCCAGCTGGCCAGAAGCATGACTCCAAATGAATGTTGCTCCATCACTGCTGGATGTGTAAATACGCAACTTTTGCTAATAAATTCACCATATCAGTTTTATAAAGGTGATCATTGTTTCGGCTGACCTAAAGTGAAGTGATGCTGCTTTGCAAGGATAATTCGGCATTTTGGGTTTTTTGCTTTCTTTCAGTGAGTGAGATGAGAAGATAGAGCTGGATGTGGTTAGCATAGCTTAGCATAAAGACTGGAGAGGTGGGAGAAACAGCGAGCCTGGCTCTCTCCAAAGTTCAGACACTTTTACTAATTAACATATTCATTCGTTCCATCTGTACACAAACAGAAATGTAAAAACATTGACGCGTGGTTTCAAGAAAAATGTGCCGCAACTAATTGCTGGCAAACACGTGTGACTGAGGATGTGAACCCTCAGCATGTGTGTGTGGTTTTTCAGATTTGGACATGATCTGGTCTCACATCGACATCACAGATTGAAGTTATGTTTTTCTGGCCTCTTTCTTCACGGAAATATTGCATAAGCTCACAAATAGAAAATACTGAGTCACATTAATATTAAAAATACGGTTTGATAGTGCGTGGTTTCAAATAAAACTGAGCCAAACACCCACTCTTTGCTGTTGAGAGCACTTGTCCAACATGGAAAAAGAAGGCGCCTTGTTCTCAGTTAATAGATAACTGCATTTCTTAGATACATGTGGGTAAGATGTGTTTGCCTGCGTCGGGCTTTCACAGTTTAACTTAATGATGTGTTGTTGGAAATTGCCTCAATATCCATACAGAGGCATTTCCTATTTCCCCCATCACTCCTCCCCCTCCTCCTCCTCACCAACTAAACATTTGCTGAAACGCACCGCAATCCCCTCTTAAGTCTATTCAAGCAGAGAGGACTGAGATTCACAGCAGAACTGAGCTGGGAGAATTCACTTTTAATTAAAGCGGAGAGATCTTCTGTGCTTAGTGGAGGTGGGAGAAGAAAAGGGAGAAAAAGCTCCTTTCCTCCTTGAAAAAAACTGAGCTGCAGATATTCTGTAAGGCCGTGAAAGAAGAGCTTTGTTAAGGTTGGATAGTGGAAGACATCATTTGATCTCCCATTGACAGCGCCTCCCCCCTTGCAGAATAATTACTTCTTTTATGAAGCCATTAGAGGGGGCCGACTCAAGTGATTGTTTCTCAAATGTCCATCTATGTGGCCAACTGGGATCTGGGAGCGGCTGCGACTGAGGGTCGGTCTGAAACTCCCACAACAGGAATCTGGGATATTTCTCTCTGTTTGGAGCTTTGTGACACATCATTAGTGAGAGGACTCTCTTTCCTGTTGGCATCAAAGCTTTTTTCTGCACTTCTCTCCCCAAAATAGTAGAAGTTCTCTCTCCTTTCATTTCTCGCGCTCCCTCATATCTTCAGATTTACAAACAGACTCCACACTGCATGACAAGCAAGTGCACAAGCAGAAGAATCAGTGCTAATTCAGATTTTGTGCAAATGATTTGTTCAGTTTTTGTGTTTTTGCTCATGCCTAATTGAACCCTGCTTCTTTGTGTCCACAATCACAATGGAGCTATTATTGCTTCACTCTCATTTTCTTTTCGACTGTGTCAGTTGCTTATCACCGTACGCTGGTGGAAATGGTCACGATCATCAGTCACTCGATTACAGTGCTGCAGCTTAATGCTACTGTGCACCAGTCAAAGAAAAGGATTACATTATTTTTAGACCCTTTAATTTACCTCTTCTCTTTCAGAGTAAAAGGTCACCACTGAGCTTAATGGACCATTGAGTATCATCAGGATTACAATGAGCTTTTTCCCTGCCATCCAGGGCTTAATTTTAAGCTTCATAGGGTGTGCTTAAAAACTCTTCCAGTGATTGGTCAGTTCAATCTCTCCAATGCCAAATACACTGGTATTTCTAATTACCCAAAGGCTTTGGGAGGGCGTAACCAGCAGGGTTAAACGCAGCAATCATAACACGACAGCAGTAGACAGTGTATCTCTGCAGTAAGTGCCTGTTTCAAAATTTGCCAACAAAAAATGAGAACAGGATCTGAAATCTGCCTGTTGACAAATGGTTGGTTTATTGTGAAATCACTGCACCATCACCGCTGATCAGTTGCCATGGTGCATTTCAGTTTGTACGTCAGTGAAGTCAGGTTTAGTTCAGGGGGGGCATTTTGGAAGCGAAGAGCAAATTTGTCGCTGATTATCTTAATCATATCTTTGCAGTGTCTGAACTGCAATTCCTGATAACTTACTGCAAACTGATATATCTGTGATTTATCTGCCACCACTGCCCCGAGGTTAGAGAGGTGAGCTTGTGACCGCAAAGTCGCCGGTTCAATCCCCTGTGGACTGGCAGGATAAATCTGGGTGTCAAAAGTGAAAAAGCTGCACTTGTCCTTCCCTCATTACCGCCACTGAGGTGCTCTTCAGCAAGGCCCTTAACCCCAGGCGCTCCAGTGAAGCTGCTCACTGGCCGGCAGATGAGACTGTGGCTGCACTGGGCAGCTTCCTGGTGCGAACGTGATCAGGGTGTTCCTGCGAAAGAGAGGCTCCCTCTGAGTGAAACTTCCTGAATAAATAAAGGTTAAAAAATCAGCCAATACTATCAAGCATACTGAAGATTTGGTTGACATATGATGAAATCGCTGCTCAGTGCATGTTGACCTTTTCTAAAATTAATATAGAAAAGACTGCTTGTGTACTCCCTTACTATATATGACAAGAGGTGAACTCAGATGTGCAGCGTTCCTGCAGTGTTTGGGCATCTTATGCACATGAAAGTTGTCCGATCCTTCCTTATTCCCGTCTCGACCGAGAGTCATGATTGGCTCCTCAACTGCTGAAAGAAAATACTGAGAATCAACAAACCAACCAAATGCTTTGACTGTGTCGTGGAAAAGTTGGTGAAAACCTTTGATGGATTTCGTCTTAAAAACCCCATATTTTGTAAGTTACATGCTCTGTCAAACCATTCGGAGGTGGAAAAATATGTGTGCTTTGTTTTTACAGTCAGCAGTTGGGCAATTTTTCCTTTATATTCTGTCCAGACCAGAACTGTCAGGTTTACACTTAGACCAGTAAAATAGAGCTTTACAGTACATCTGCCGCTTTGTGTGCTAATGTGCATACAAACTACTGTTCAGCTGCGTTATGTGCATTTAAATTACACACAGTTTCGGTGGCTGAGCTTGAGGGATCCCACAAAATGAAGCCACACGGGCCGTCTAAAACAAATCTAAAATGAAACGTAAGACGTTTTCATTAACATCTTGTGTCATTAACCTCTCGGCAGGCCACTAATGAGAGGTTAATGAAAGCAGAGTGCGAGCACTGGATGTCTTATTTGCCACCAGACTGCAGGTTGTCTACAGTTGTTACAGCACAGATGTGTTTACTTCCATCACATTTGTTCCACGTGCTCAAGGCTTCCTGACAGATTGCAGTCAAAGCTTTGAGAAACAGTTAATCTAGTGATAAATAAGGTACAGTAAAGGTGTGTAAGTAGAACTTTATTTTTGGAAACTTTATCAAAAGGTATGTGAAGAGAGCCTTTTAACTGTCAACACAGAAAAGCAGAGGCGGAGTCGTCTTGTTGCTTCCTTGCTGCTCTCTTAGCTTCATATAATCTTTCACTGCACATTTCAGATTCTTGCAGTCATCTCTGCTGATGGGCTTTCTTTTCAGCGGCCCCCAGTAAGTAAGCATATTGGGCATTAAGCCAATCACTAATGCAGACACACACTGAGATCAAAAACGGTTCTAATTAAAATGGCTGAAGCCAAAACGGGCAGCCAAAAATGTAGCGCCTACCGTGGTAACTTTGCCAAACACTAAGGAAAGAAAACGGCTTTGGCGGCGCAATCCTGTTGTTATTGGAAGCAGCCATGTTCACACTCCAGTTTTCAGGGGTCACGCGCTCCTACGAGTTCCCATCTGCGCTGAGCGAGCCGCTTGAAGAGCAGCAAGAGAAGCATCCAGCTGGATTATTTGAGCTTTCTGAGTTTTACATATAAACTGCAGTCTTTTTCTACGCTGTAAACGTCTACAAATATTATAGTTATTAATATTATCTTATTGTTACACCTGAATACCTCACCTCATAATTCACATCAATTTGGCATTGCAATACCCTTTATACACTCGTGTAGACAAATTATGTATGAAATCGTCATTCAGGCGTGTTCTCAACAACCTTGCTGCGTTCTGGGGGTCTTGAGTTTTCCCCCCCGACCTGTAATGACACAACTTTGTGAGTAGGATGCCGCGGAACAATCTCTGTAAAGTTGAACGCGTGGCCAGCGTTATCACCGGGGGAGGAATGTGATCTTTCGTTTGATTTGATTTGACAAACATGGCTAATGCGCACTGGCAGGCCAAACACACTAGGAGAGCGGAAAGACAGGCCCCAGGGTGAGGGGGGGGTCAGGGCTGCTGCGGCTAACATTGTTAACCCTTCTGCTGCCGAAGAACTGAGGGCATGTTACAGTGCAGTACTTTTACAGGACGGGGCTTAAAGCTGACTGTGCGTGCACGTAATACGGGTTAGAAAACAAGGACAATGAGAGAAGACTCAGATGGCTTCCTTTCCCACTAGTGCTGGTGGCCGTGCACCGGATAACCTCTTCTTCCTGCCACTGTTAACGTGGACCATTCTGAGTGTTTCTTCCCTTTAAAAGCCCACCGTTCATGACTATCAGTGTTGCCTCTACTGTGCACCAAAGATAAGCTCACTGACCATACAGTTGGTTTCCTGTATTTTTCTAACTTTTACCACAGTGAAAACACAGCAAGAAAAACCCATTTGAAACCGTGGGAGGATATCACAACTAATTTGATTCAGCTGGTGTGATTTGCAGTGGAGATTTTGAGGTCTGGCAGTTAAAAAGCCTCACCCACGTTTGAGCGAAATGAATGCTTTTTGGCAATCGAGAGACGGGGGAATGGAAATTGATTACATCTGCAGAACCGAGTAACAACACTGAAGATTTCATCTGCTTCTATCATGAAAATATCCAGCTCCTAAATATTCAACCTCTTCACTTGAAATCTGAAGACATGCATCTATTGTGTGTTTACATCTTGCACGAAGTTTTCTTTTTGTATTATTATTTTAGCTGTTTCTTTCCTTCAAACCACAAAAAGTAATACATAGTCACTCTGATAGCTTTTGGCTGCTGGTATCATGTTACAGCAGGTCTCTCTTGCATCAAGGTGACTCCGTGTTTGTTGAAGCCGCCAGTCGTCCCTGCTGGCTGACAGTTAAGTGTTGTTCCTGAACTCGAGAGGTGTCACAGTGTTGACCACAGCTCTGTCTTGCTCAACCCTCTCCCTGGTCAATGTGTCCCAGGACAGATATGAAGAATATTTATGGACTGACTTGTGGAGCCATTTGCCTGCAGCACAAGCTGAGCTGGCTGTCAGCCTGCTCGCCAAAGATTAACTTTGACGTTTCCTCCTCTAAATCCGCTGTGATTAAATATTTTCTGGCTCATTTAATATGAATGTGAATTAATGGTCAGTCAGTGAGTTCATGTCCGCTCCACATGAGTAATTGCCATGATTTGGCAAAAAGACCTCTGCAGCACCTCCTATCTGTCATCTGTTGCATTTCGTCTTCCTGTGTTTACAAGTGTCACATCTGAATTTTAAATCAAATCAAATTCACCTGCTGTGGCTTTTAATTGCACAAATTTACAGTATTTGAAGCTGTAATGCTGTAATTTATCCACATTAGCAGCACGGCTTGAGGGATGGCTCTATCAGTCGCTCGGTCCACCAGTGTGATCCACTCTGTAAAATGTGAACTGTCCCATGGATTGCCTTCAAGTTTTTTACACACATTCATGGTGGATAACCCCCCGACTTTTCCTCTTTCCTCCCTCTTTCCATTTTTTTGTTGAGTGAAAATTTTAATTTATGCAAAACTTTGGTTTATTACCTGTAAATCTAATCAGATTCCCACCAGCCTCAGCTGTACTTTGTGTATTACTAATTAACAAATATTAGCGTGCTTGCACACTTAACTCACTCGGTGTACATGTTAAACATTATACCTTTGAAACATCAGCATGTTAGCATCATCATTGTGAGCATGTTTAGCTCACAGCACTGCTGTGCCTTTAAGTACAGTGTCACATAGCCGCCTGTGTGACAGTGTACACTCTCAGTCTTAGTCATACAATATGAAGGATCCATACAGGTGCAGCCAGACTCCATCCACACTGTTCCCAGTGTCATTTGAACCTGCAAAATAGCCACTAGGTCAAATTCATTTTTGTAACGATGGGGGGCTTTGAATTATTAACACCAGTAATTAACCTGTGTGTGGCCCTGTTGCATTTGTGAGACAGCGTGGGTGGGTGTCACATGCACTGTATCCTTATGTCATTTTCTCCACCCTGTCCACCCTCATAAATCTGTTTACTGGGTTATCAGGACAGAAGCACCGTGCTGCTTTTTAGCTGTAGCCATCACGTCATTACACACACACACACACACACACACACACACACACACACACACACACACACACACACACACACAGCCCTAAAACAATGCTCTCTTGTACATCTTTTCTGTCAGTCCCACCAAGAACGCATTTTCAGGATACTGTTTCCCTCCAGTGAGCTCGGAGTAAGAGGCAGGTTGAAATAGGCAGTTGTATTTTTCTATGTAGACCTTGAAACCCTGTAGGGATGTTAACCTAGATATGATTAATTTCTCTAAGGCAAACAAATTATTCAGTTTGAAACACAGACCTGCTTGTTAAAGAGTTATTGTATCTTCTTCATCCTGAAAGATGAATCGTTTCTCCATCGTCATGGAGCAAAATACTGAAACTGGACTGAAAAATCTCTGTGCTTATAGATACTGTAGGAGTCTCTTTTCACTATTTCAATTAGTCAGGTACATAGGCTAACACCCAGTAAAACTTCTACATTTATGTTCGGGTTTGGATTAAAAAAAACAATATATGATGTGTTCATTTGTGAGCTGTAGAGGTTTTTTAGCTAGCTGTTTCCTCTGGCCGCTGGCTGTAGTTTCATAAGTGTTTAGATATGAGATGATATGGCATAAATCTTCTCATCTGACTCGCTGCAAGAAAATGAACAAATATTTCTCAAACAAAATCAAGCAGATTTATTTGTGAATGCTCTGAACTGTAGCAATTAGACAGCAGAACAGATTTATTTCTAGGACGGTATTTTCTTATTATTTTGAAACAGTGAAGCCTGAACAAATGATGTCTTTTATGTCGTGAGTATGAACCCCACTAATATGATTCACTTTATGTTTTTATTAACTTTGACTCATCAGCTGCAGCACCCTTCATTTATACCTCAGAACATTTAGTGCTTATGATTTGAACTTGACTCAGGAAAAGAGATTTGATCTTAAAATAAGCAAAACACTGAATAATTAAAAAGCAGACAAAGACATCTGTAATAAAAACCTGTCCTTGCAGATATTTAGAAGTTACCGAACAGGATGCTGAGGCAAAGTTTTGAGAAGTGAGACGGGATGAGGATTGTCTTTGTGCTCACAGGCTGCAGACTGAAGCTCATGAGCAGAATGTGATCCATTTCTCCTTGCGGGCTCAGACTCTTCCCAGACTACCGGAGGGAAAATAGAGGGCCAGAAAGCCAAAGGGGGTCTGCGGTGCCATTGAGGTTTCAGGTGACAAGCATTCTGCGGATTAGTCCCGGGGCAGACAGAGAGCCACAAGGGCGAGTGTCCCCTCGAATGTTCTGGAAAATTCCCTGACCCTGAGGAGTGTTGCATTACACCTTCCAATTGTAGCCTCCCAGGCTCGTCCCAGAACAGAGACTCCTTTGAGAGATGCTGCAGAGGAATTGGGAAGGCTGGATCCCAAAGAAACCGCAGTAATCAGTGTAAAATCATGAAGAGAATTATGATAAGAAAAAGACAACCCATTACAGCATAAGCTCTGAATTTAGTGGCTGAGTAGACGCAACTTGCATTTTTTTTCACCTCAGTAAAAAAAATCAAGTGAGCCAGTTTGCTCTTTTCCTGTCACACATTCATGCAAATTATCACCACCTCAAATCATCCTGAATAATGTTTTTAATTCCCCTCTATTCCCACACACATTCATTCCAAAAGGCATCAGTGAAAATGCCGCAGGGTAGAGCTTTGTTTCTGTTTTTCCCCTTCCGGCTTAACCTAATTTATTAAAGATAATGTGGAGCTCTGAGCTTGTTGCAGTGAAGCTTTTCTGACTGGTGCACAAACTAACAACAGATAACAACAGATAAGTTTCCCAGATAGTTGCTTTTAATCCTATATTTACGCCTTTGCTTGTCTTTGCTTTAAGTTTATGTTCTCATTAATGTGAGTTTTACAGAAAAAAGAACGAGGGCGGTTTAACTTCTAACAGAAAACAGTCATATTGTTTGAATGGACAGTTTCTTCTTGGATGGTGTTAAAGCTCAGCAGGAAGTTTGACGTGTATTCCCTTGCAGGTGATGCGCTGACTTCGTCCTTTTGTAACCTGCTCATGTTGTTTCTCCTCTTCCATGTGCGATAAAGCTTACTCAGGTGTACACTTGTTCCTCCTTTTTGTGTGTGTGTGTGTCTTTACTGCAGATGGTGAGTCACACCCCCTCTCTCCCGGATCGTCTCAGTGAATAGCCAGCCGCACAAAGACGAAGCTACTAAATAAAACCCTCTTCATTCTGCACAGTGTGGGAGAAAGTGCCACTGCTGCGCTGGTGTGGCATCTCTACAGGCTGATAATTGGAGTGAAAGCAGTGTTGGCTGATCATCTTTCCCTCTGAGCCGCTCACCTTTCACGCTGTGGCCCCGGAACCGGCTCTCGGGGCAGAACAGTCAGCGGGAGCGCAGAGACACTCTCGTGTGGACACAGTCTGCAGAGCTGCACAGTGCAAAGGTGTAAACTAAGCAGCATCCTCATGAGGCTGAAGAGGCATACATGAGGGAAGAGTCATGCTATTGTTTGGATGACCTTCATTCAGGATTAAGACACTCCAACTGACTTTTTCTTCGTTTTATTTTGGGCCTGGTGGGGCTGTGTGGTGGAAAAATTGAGAGCTGGTCTTGATTCTTCTGCTTTATGAGTTTTCTTCACTGGCAGATTGTGTCTGAGTGGCAGGGGGAGCCAGCATGGCCAAGCCTCTGCTGAAGATACAGCGCTATTTCCGCAGGAAACCTGTCCGATTCTTTTCCCTCATCCTCCTCTACCTGACCGCCGGGAGCCTCGTCTTCCTGCACTCTGGCTTCGTCGGGGACAGCGGCCCCAGAGCCAGGGGGGGCCGGGACTCTGTGGTAGCTTCAGAGATGGGCAGCCGAACTTTGTCAGACGCTCGGGGGCTTGGCATCATGGGTCGAGTGTTTAAGGAGACGCGCAGGTCTGGACGGAGGTATGGCCCTCCGTGGATGAAAAAGGTCAGACAGGAGGGCCGTGGGACGGTGAGCAGGGGGGGAGACTACACCAGCAACTGGAACCGTGCACTTAAAGGACGCAATGCCAAAGACATGGACGATGGAAGAGGTGGGTACGCTGATCTCAAAATTCAAAAAGAGAAATTATGGTAAATTATAAAAGATGAGATTTGACCTTATTGTCTGTGGTGACCATCTGCTTCTCCCACATAATAAAGCTGCAGTGTGCATTTGTGCAGATCAGCAAACATATAAATAGAATTTACTGGCACACTAAATTAATTTTAAATGAGGGAATAATAACAGTATGTGCCAGCAATTGCAAGAATAATTGCATTGTTGAAACATTAATGATGACTCTGTGACTGGATTCTTGTGTAAAATATTATCAGAACAATTATTATATCGTTGTTTTTGTCAGAATAGATTATTCAACAAATTGTTAGAAATTAAAACTTTTTAGTGCAGGCTGATTTATAATGCACATCTACTGGCAAACACGGAGGCAGCACTTATCCCTCCAACACTTCATGTTAATGTGAAATTGATTCAAAGTAGTCTCTGATTACAAACTGCATCATGTTAATGACTGAGAATTTCTGGTTGTAATTGGTCATGTAGGAAATCTCTCGAGAGTGGAGAGAGATGGTGATTATGATTAAGCCCTCTGTCTTGTCTCAGAGTGAGGGTCTCACCCACAGTGCTGCAGCTGCAGCTTCGCTTTGTGCTGCTCGGCACATGTTCAGCCACACTCGAGCTGCAACACAGGCACAACATCTCAACATCATAATCGCCGCCTTTACGCTTTTATCTGCTCGGTTTGTAAACTGTGTGCCTGCACAGTCCTGTCGGAGGAGGTTTACATGTAAACTCCTCACTGGCATCTGACATCTTAGCAAATCACACCATGTTTTGATAACACCAGAGCGAGGACAGGAAGTCTCTGTTCAGAGCCGATGTCTCTGACCTTGGGTGGCATGAATTTCCTACGTACTTCTTTTCAAATGAAACACGATCAAATTAGCTATCATTTACTCACATGGCACACCTCTCTTCCTCCTCTCTGCTTTTCTTAGCCTGTCAAACACTCTCTGCACTCCTGGATGAAGTATAAATTATTAAACGCAGCCAACACTAGATATCTTTAACATGTATTCAAAGAAACAGCTGATTGTCAGTCCAAACCTTCCAATGAAACACAATAGAAAACAGAAGCAGTTGTGCAGGACGTACTCTCATCCTTTAGTTAAGGAAACGTAGTAATGTTAAAATACTCTATTACAAGCAAATGTCCTTCGCTCGGTGGCGTCCCAGCAGAGCGAGTGCTTATCGCAGCAAGTCGGGTTCAGTTCCAGCCTGGACCCTTTGCTGCATGTCCTCTCCTCTCTGTCCCCTGCCTTTCCTGTCTCTCTCCAGCTGTCACTGTCTAGATAAATAAAAAATATACCAAGAAGCATCTTTCATTCAAAACTGCAAAATTACTCATACAGAAAAGCTCCTTTCAGAGTAAAATATTATGTACATCTTTTTATTGTTGGATTATTATTACTGATGCATTAACATGTTAAGCAGCATTTGATATTGTAGTTAAAGCTAATTTTAACTATTTATATACAATCTGGTAGTCTCATTTTATAAAATGATTGTGTTTTCTACATTTAAATTTTAATCTGCAACTATAGCTGTTAGATACATGTAGTGGAGTAAAAGGCACAATATTGTCTCTGAAATGTGATGAAACGGAAGTATTAAGTAACATGAAATGAATATATCCAAAGTCCAGTGTTGAAGTTGTACAGTGCAAGTTTTTTCTAATGATTTAGACAGTAAGCATTTTATTATGTAGCTGATAGAAGTGGAGCTAAGTTTAACTACTTGATGTTCATTTGGGCAGTTTTATCTACAATAATGGATCATTTTTAAAAAACTGATCACCTTGTCTATATAAAACCTAAATCTTAAGTTGTCAATTAAATGTAATACAATGTTGTGCAGTGGAAAAGAAATATAAAGTAACTTAAAATAGAAATGCTCAAGTAAAGGATAACTACCTCAAACCTGTAGTTGAGTATACTGCTTCAGTAAGTAGTACTTATTTTTAAGTAGGTATTATGAAAAGCATTCAGTTCAGCACTTGTAAACTGGTCTATATACGACTGGCAGGGAGACGACTGGAAATCCGCTCGTTCCATATGGATGTTTCTATTTATTCATATCCATGACACCTTAAAATTAACACTGAATAGCCATAAATATCTGCAGGATTTTTACGATGACTCTGTTATGGTTATGCAGGTTTCTGGTTTCCCTCCAGAGTGCAGTACAGGCAGGTGAAGAATCTAAACTGCCCATAAATATGAAGCATAAGTGTGAGTGACTGCTGCTATGTCTGTTAGCGCTGTGACAAAATGTGGAGGCTGCTGATTTTTAACTCCCTCTGCTCCGGGACAGACGCCAGCCTCTGGGAGCCTGAAGAGAAAATAAATGAGTGATTTCATTACGAAATCTCTGAGTCACAGTACAACACAGTACCCTGCTGCACAGTACAGTGTACAATATTAAAGGACAATGATTTGCAAGAACAGTCTCGAGCTACTTTTTTTTTTTCCCGATTCAAGGTCGGCAAAGCAAACATGCTAACAATGTAAATCCAAACTGATCAAATGAGGGTCTCTCAGTCTGAGGTTAACGCTAACCTCGCAGGACTGCAGCAGAAAGTGATCGTAGATTAATTAGTAGCTTCAAAGCTCGCATGCATCCAGCACCACTCATTACTCTGCAGTCTAAATCATCTCCAAAACTCTATTATGTATTTGTCCTTCCTCTCCTCTCTCTGCAAATGCCCTCCTTCTCACTGGGATCTGAATTTAATGTGAACAAAATATTGCAGCATAAGGTGCAGACTGCAGCACATGTACACAGTTGTACTGTGTGCTGCAGTAGCACAGAAGCATATTGTACTGAAGGCCAAACAGGAGTAGACTGGGGAAAGAATCTAGCTGGAACACTGTTGACATTAGTTAATATGCTCCTCCGGGTACGGGGAGGTTTTGTGTGTCTACTCAAAGTATAAAGCAGAGCAGCTGACGGTAACATGGACACATGAGTTTCATCCTTTACCCTGATGTCATACTAAGCAGGAATATACTATTCAACTAAGAGGTTCCAGCTTCATTTAAATCGCTCCCCTTCATCATAAAGCAGATTATTTTCCAGCTAAACAATAGTTAGGAGGAAGATTACAGTGGAATCCTGCAGCACACCACATGCTGCTGAAATGCAGGCCTTGAGACCATAACAATTAAAGTAATGCAGCGGACTAGGACTCATTTAGCTATTAACAGAGGCTCAGAGGGGTAATGGCACAGCACAGATGGCGAGAGGTTTGTTTGTTAAAGGTACAGTAGAGCCTGTGCAGCTTGGTTAGACAGGGGAGCCGAGTTTTAATGGGGGGGAGGAAGCTGTTGAAGGGTTGCTGCCTCTGCAGAGGTTCACTGAAGCCCAACCCCCACTCACTTCTGAAACAATGCAGCGATGACTGCCACTACAGTTACATGCCACTAGAAGGGGATGTGTGTCTTTATAAATAAATAAAGACTCTGCCCCAGTTTGGACTCCTCATGTGCTCTGTTACTACACTGCGCCGGCATAAAGACGATACTGCTGGTCAAACAGCTGTTTCACATATTCTTTTGACTGCGTTGCACAGGAGCTGAAGTCAATTCTTCTGCTACAAACACTGTATTAATTAATAAACTCTGTGTTTTATTTTAAAAATGTGTCTTTCGGTCTGTGTACACGACTAACTTACATTATGTCTCTTTTTCAGCAAAGTATATCGGCTGCTACATTGACGACACGCAGAAACGGGCGCTGAGAGGAGTTTCCTTTTTTGACTACAAAAAAATGACTGTATTCCGTTGCCAAGACAACTGTGCAGAAAGGTACGAGAGCAACAAAAAACATCCATTAGATATCCCTCACTTCCCTCTCCTTTTTATCTCTGCTGGCAGAAATAAAGTAGACGAGCAGAAGAGCTGATATGAATATTAAAAATGCTGACAGTGATTAAACGGTACCTCCTCGTTTGTGGTCTTTCATAGAACCAGAGTGATCAAAGATCTGGCGGCTGATTCTTCACCAGCCCAGGCTTGTCACAGATATTAACGTCGACATATATCTTGTTGTACAAAATAATGAAAGAGAAACTCAAATTCTGGAGAAAGCAAAGAAGCAATTGCAGTTGAGGAAACAGCTTCAGTTTTTCATCATGTCATATTATCACTTAATATTCTCGAGCATACCTGCCAACACTTCCATTTTTCTGGCTTACCCTCATATTTTAAGGCCATCCATTTGTTCTTTCTCCCAGGAAACTCGCATACGATGCATGGCCCTCAAACTTTTTTATCAACGATCATCAGATACAGATCCCTAAATTTTGTATGTTTGTCTGACATCACCCAAGTTTCCAAAATGTGTATGAAACATTATCTACACACACAATCTGCACACTACATACAATTTCAATCCATCTGTTGCCACAACCTGATTCTAGAGACATGTCCTGCTTTCTTTTCCACCTAAAACGGAAATTGGAGCATCTGCTGTATATATTACATTGTTATTACGGCAACTGGGCAGAATGCATGTGCTGATGAAGATCATGTGATATGGTCGAAAGCTCCAGAACAGCTATTAAACACACTTTAAGGTGAGTCAATCATTGGTTGTATCACAGTTTTATCATGGACTACACTATATTACCGGACAACTAAAATACACTATATGGCCAAAAGTATGTGGACACGCCTGTTTTGTGGGGGTAGTTTTTTCTGGGTTTGGGTTTGGTCTCTTTGTATCAACAAAAGTAAATCTCACTGTTACAGCATACAATGATATTTTAGACATGTGTTTCCAATTCAGTTCAGGGAAGGTCCTTTTTATATTTCAACACAACAATGCCCCTGTGGTCCATGAAGAAATCGCTTTTTCAGTTTGCTGCAGAGGAACTGGACTGGCCTGCGGAGCCCCTGTCTGAACCCCGTCCAACCATGACCAGATCAACCTGTTCAGGAGACAAAATGAGCTGCTGGATTCCTATTAACCCCCATTCTCTCCTGCTGTCTGTGCGGTGTGAGCTGTTTTTCTGTGCTGGAAAACTGACTGGCTCCAGCCTTTCTGTGTCATAACTTGACTAAACACATTAACTTTGAAGTATGCGACATGAGAGCACAAAACTGAAATCATAAGCTGGACTGACAGGGCCTGTGTAATAAAGCAGGGCACGCTTTAAGGCCGACATCATGTCAGCTGAAATTGTGCTGAATATTTTGAAACAAATTGTTGATTAAACTAGAATAAACCAGTTGACACACAGTAATCCTGGAGCCTGGAGCTCTGGGGCCCTGTGGTAGATCCGTTTCATAGAAAAATATCCTGCACACTGACAGAAAAAAACATAGCAGAGACTCTTGAGATGCAAAAAGAATCAATTTACTCCATGTCCAAAGAGTGACACATGTGTCAAACATATGCACATGAAAGGATCTGATTTGTTTTGCATCTCAAGAACCTCTTTTCTTTTGTGCAATTCTTCTGTGAAATGGGACCTTGGATCCATACACACCTGACACTGTACTCTGAAAAGCCAGGAGTTAAGAGCACAAACCCTTTTATACTCGCCCTGTGGTAATTGCTGGCTTTGCCTGGTTGAAAGTCCGGCTTTGCATCCAACGCCTTTGGGGTGAATTGGAGAACCCTCTGTGAGGCAGGTCTCATTGCCAAACGTCGGTGTTCAAGCTCAGCCATGCTTTTGAATCTTAATGGGAGCAAATACCTGCAGACCGGGAGTCCCATATGTGTGTAATATTCAGGAGTCCACATACACTTAGTCATATATTTGGTCATGTAGAACACTTTCAGAAATAATTAATTTTACTATTATGTTTCTTATATGTGCATAAAAATGCCAGCTGATACTCCAGAATACAGTTTTTTGCTTATAGACGTCTGGATCGGTATAAACATCCAGTGTCCAGTGCCTATAAAAAACAGTCATGACTGCTCCAGTTTTTGAAGCATTTATCTCTCTTTTTCTCTCCTCCATTTGTCTCCTGTTTCCTCACATCCCGTCTCCCTCTCTCTGCTGCCTCACCCATCTTTCTCTCACCTCTTCCTCCTCCCCGTGGAATACCGGGAACGGCACTATCGAATGCATTGAATTACACCCATCACTGATTCACAGAGCAGAGAATAGGAACAGAGAGATATGCTTGTTTTCAGCCTCCTTCCTCCTCTTGCTTCTTGCTTCTCCCAGAGCAGCCAGTTAATAAAAACAGACAAACAAATGAGGGGCAACAGCACATAGCGGCACATGGAGGTTGGGGTTTGATTGACAGCCCAGGGGATTTGTCCTGTGTGAGGGGTGTGTTAGACGTCTAATTGCATCCGAAAGGCCTCCTGGGAGTCAAATCCTCTGAGAAGAAACAGAAAGCAGGGAAGAGACCTCGTGTGATGGATTCAGTTGTCAAGTATATTTATAATTGGTTTTGCCTTAAAGCTTCACAGCAAGTGTAATTTCCCTCATCTTCATGTTATTCCAGAGTAATGTTTGGATGTGTTCTCAGCATCTTCTTTGCTTCATGTGTTCGGTTCTGCTTATCTGGTTTGCTCTGATTGATAATCTCTGTTGGCCGGTGAAGGATTAAGACACATAATGGAGCAATCACTCAAACTGTCTCCCTTTGCTAACGATGCAAATCCTTTTTCTTTTCTCTATCCTCCAGAGGTTACATGTACGCGGGTCTGGAGTTCGGAGCAGAGTGCTACTGTGGCCACAAGATCCAGGCGCCCAATGCCTCAGAGAGCGAATGCAACATGGAGTGTAAAGGAGAGAAGAGCAACCTGTGCGGAGGAGCCAACCGACTGTCTATCTATAGGCTGGAGCTGAGCCAGGAGTCAGCGCGCCGCTGTGAGTCTGACGCTCTGCACCGACAACAAAACTCCCCTGGGTTTCACAGGAAGCCGCTGCACACTGGGGCTATCAAGTAAACACCAGAGAGCGGCGTCACATTTCAAATTTGAATCATTTCTTCCAATAAAAAAAACTGAATTTGATATTAAAAAAACGAGCAGAGTACACGGACAGTCTCCGCTTAGGCACAAAGATGCTATTTTGAGGGAAAATATTTGTTTTATTTTGGGTTGATGCCACAGTTGGGAGCGGGCTGCTCTGTTGTGTTTACCTCTTTCCCCCGGAGAGCTGTGCTACCTACGTAGCCCAGCCAGCCGTGGTCTGCATCATAAACACTCGCTGCCTGCTGCTGGAAAACTGAAGTGAAGTGAGGGAAGAGCTGATTATCAGAAGTGAAAAAGATCTGTGTGCTGAGGTAGTCTGTTGAAAAAATTGTTGCGAGATGCGGGTTCCTTTCTTCGGTACTTTCTGCTGTGAGATTTGAAAAAGTCCCGGCCACGAGGTGGGGTAACTTTTCACGCCCTGCTTGTTCTTCCCTTTTCTCATCTGCCCACTGCTTAGAATTTATCTGCTGATAGGAAGGGATTTAACACGCACATCTGTAGTGAATATCTGAGCAACTCTTGAATCTAAATCTCACTTTCCCAGTCCAGTTCAATGCTGTTTGTTTATTTTTTTCAAGTTTATTGTTATTATTTTCATTTCTGCTTTCCCCCCTCCCTTTGCTATCCAACAGACTGCTGAGTAAGCTCTTCATGTTTGTGTTTTCACCTCTGACCCTGATCTCCATCATGTGAGCCATGCTCAGGGCATCAAAGAGGAAACGCAGGAAATGTGTTGAGGTGGCTGTTTTGTGGTTTTTGCCACTTAGAGACCATCACAGTCACACGATTGAGTGTTTTCAGTAAAAGTTAACAGCTGTGATCCTGCAGAGATGTTGTTCTGCCTTTATTTCCTTTGCCTCATTGTTACACAATCATTTGTAAGCAAAGCATGAAGATTTCACTCAGCTGGTTGTTGAAATCGATGATCTATTGTTTGCTCCACAAGGCCTTGTGTATGATATATCTTTGAATGCTGCATATGTGTGAGTCAACCGATTTAAAAAGCATTTGATCTGAAAAGCTGTGGCATGCGAGTGCAATGCGAGTGCAAAGGAGGGAAACGGAAAGACGATGCACTCATACTGCAGTGGAATAAAGAGAACATGGACATGACATTAAAAATGCAACTTCAGCCAGAGAAAAGGGTCAAAAAATTAATAAAACATTAGATGCCCACGTGTGGCTTTGCAAGCGGTGTAACAAGCCTCACAGCACTGATAGATCAGCTCAGCAGTCTTGGTGAGTGGCTGGTTTTGGTAGAGTAAACATAAAAAAGGAAGAAATGCGGCAGAAGCATTTGCATATTTTATTCAGTGATGTTTGAGTAAGCAAGCTGTCTTCATCGTGGCATCTATCAGAGTAAAAAGCTTCGAGTGTTTGCTTTCCCTCCTCTGTTATCAATGCTTCATATGCAGAGAGACAGCAGAGACGGTCTTATGTATATCAGCATGGCTGACATGTTGACAGCCTCACGTAAATGTGAAATGGTTTTAGATTTTTTCTCTTATTAAATTGGTGCTGCTCACGACCTTCCTGTCACAGGCTGCATATGATTAACAGTTCAACCATAATTTAAGTCCACTTTCTCTTCTCATAGCGTCGTCATTGATTAATCGGTCTAAAAAGTCTTGAGGTGCAAAAGTAATAATTGTCCAATCATTCTGTATCTAAGGTAAGATGTGTGTGTAGAAGCAGCAAATTGAAAACATCCAAAACATGAAACATCTGGCAGATAAACTAAAAACGCTCTATGTGATAAAGCAGCAGCTCCTCTCTGTTGTGATATTTGGTCAATCCATCAGACCAGAGTGAGGACCTGAGGTTAAAGGTCATCAACACACCGCAGGGATGTAAGTGCTGCTATTGGTCGAGTCTGCTGGCATGTCAGGGCCTCGGTAGACTCGGGGAGAGTCTCTGTGGGATCTCTTCAGGGGTCAGTGAACAGAGGCCAATCTGATGGAAGCTGTGCTCAGTAACCATAAAACTGGAGTATATTATGGTCCTTTTTCCTGTTGGGGTGTAACATTTCGATTCTGTCTGTTTCAGATGGCAGCGCCATTTTCAAAGGGTGTTTCCACAGGCCAGACAATGTCACTCTGGCACTTCCTTTCAGCGCGGTCATCCAAAACATGTCTGTGGACAAGTGTGTGGACATGTGCACGGAGAGGGTGAGGGGGATGTGTGTATTCATGCATTGTAAGTTCGAGGGCGTGAGCGTGTCTCCGGTGTGTAACGGCTGATGTATTTCAGGAGAAATCGCTGGCCGTCCTGGCTGGAGATCGATGTCACTGCGGCTTCCCGACTCCTCTCTTCTCCCTCCATGAGCCGGAGAACGAGGAGATGTGTCTCCACCGCTGCCACGGGGAAGAGTTTGAGAGCTGCGGGAACGACGAGTACTTCGTGGTGTACCAGACGCAGGTTCAAGGTAAAGCTCAGAGGCTAACACCTGTCATGTGAGGAAACTCAAGGAAACTCGCTCTGCACGCAGGAAATTTAAACATGCTCTTCACATACCTTTATCACACACTTTGATAATTAAATTTCAGACTTTTCGTCTTTGCAAAAAGTGCCTTTGTTTTTTAGTCTCGTTCTAAATTTTTGTGATTCCTCAATGCACCAGACAGCTGAGCCCAGCAAACAGAAAAGGAGGATTAATACTGTGAACTAAATAGTCAGGACAGCTCAGAAATCTGCACTCATTGTTCCGTTTTTTTAATGTTTTTTTATCTGACGTCAGCAGCACGTTGACGTCAGTGAGTAGGAATTATTAGGCAATTTGTTATGAAGAGGAGTCAAGCTAACCCACACACAGCAAAGAAATCGCACCATAACGTGTCTGTATCTCTGTAACGCTTTTTTGACCTTTCTCCAATGTGTTAAATGTCTTTCCCGCAAACTTCCGATGTTTCAACATAATATTTCTTTTTCTTTTGTCACTATTATTGCAGAACTTAATAAACAGGAAGTGACTAACTTTAGGTCTCTGTGTTGAGCTACTTGTCCGGTATTTTGCAGAGTCTGACTGTCTCTCACCCACGTCATGGCTGTGTTTATCACTGTACATCACTGTAGATTTATTCTTTTTTACAACAAATCAATAATATAGCCTGTTGGTCTCTGTGTTTTATCAGATAACCGCTGCATGGACCGCCACTTCCTCCCCACTCGAGCCAAGCAGCTGGTGGCGCTCGCCAGTTTCCCAGGAGCCGGCAACACCTGGGCTCGCCACCTGATCGAGCTCGCCACTGGCTTCTACACCGGCAGCTATTACTTTGATGGCTCCCTTTACAATAAAGGTAGGCATTGCCGTTTATCTGGCCCGATTCACAAACATATTCATTTACGAGTGCACGTCTGTGGATTAAATATGTTCACTATGGGACGTCATCACAGGATTTAAAGGAGAGCGGGACCACTGGCGGAGTGGGAGGACCATCTGCATTAAGACACATGAGAGCGGAAGGAAGGAGATCGAAGCCTTTGACTCCGGCATCCTCATGATCCGAAACCCCTACAAAGCCCTCATGGCAGAATTTAACAGAAAATATGGCGGCCATATTGGATTTGCCTCCCAGGCCCACTGGAGAGGGAAAGGTGAGATGCTCTAACCTCTGTATTGTACAGAATTTGTGAAAATGCATCATGCATATAGTCATGTAAACAATAAAAAAAACTTAAAACTAAAATACTGAACCAAGCAACTTTTGGTAACTCAAAGCAAGACACTTAAAATAGGAAGTAGACTTTTTTCAGTTGAAGGGGCAAAATGTAAGAATGTGTGAGCATATGGCCAAAATCTATCATCAGCTGAAGGACAAATGACTTGTGACTGAAGGTTTGCTGAGCCTCAGTCCTTTGAAACAAGCCACCATCCTTTACTTTGAAATGTCACAGATGGACTCACAACCCATACGAGACAACGTTAAAAAAAACTTCCCCCACCCCAAATAAAATTCAACTGAAACTATACTTGTTACCTTTGACCTCACAGAGAGTTTGTGGTATCATTCAATGAATTGAGAAATGGTGCTGATGTAGAATGGTTAGGAAATGGGCCAGTAAGCCCAGAGCTGTTTCAGTGGTTGTGACCTTATAAACCAATGCGGCTGAGCAAAGTTTTGATTGGAAGACATTTTGTACATGATGTCAGGCACGCTCTGTTTTTAAAAATGAGAAATTAAACAGCCAGCCAACCATAACCACAGTAACTCTGTTTGGTCAGATGATGAGTCGAGCCACCAGATAAAACCAGCTGATTCCTCAGACTCTTGTGCCCCATTTAACTAGGAAATGCATGTATGTGTGGACTGTTTGTATAGAAATGTTTCCATTATTTCATTTTATTCTTCCCGGTTGCAATGATTGGATATTTCATTATCTGGGGAAATACATTTATTGGCTCTCTGAGGGACAGTTGGACGAGAAGATTGATACCAGTCACATATCTGTTCACACAATATGGAGCTACATTCAGCAGCTAGTTAGCTTAGCTTAGCACAAAGCTAAACACCTTGCAATTGTCATGTTTACTTCTTAAAGGGATTAAATAAATGAGATATGACATTTCAAGTAAGCATTCGAAGTGCTGGTAGTGCGCTAAGCTAGCTGGGTCCCCTTGTTTTCGGTCCCTGTGCTAAGCTAAGCTAATTAGCTGTTGGCTCTAATTTCTCATCTGACTCAAATAAGCGTGTTTCACAAAATGTTCCTTTAAAGAAGCTGTAACATTTTTAAGTCTTGTCAGGGATCCTTCATGTTATAGCATGTTATGTGCATCCAAGGAACTTCCTCTAAGATTACGCTGGAGAGGTAAAAAACAAATCATCTTATAAAGTTGATAATAATATATTACATTAAGGCACTTTTTAAGATTCCTCCTAAGTCCACTTGATTATTAAAAGAGGTAGTCAATAAGGTCATCGTTAATGGAGTAATTAAAGAAATGAATCCTTTTGGTCCAATAACTTTTTGTCTGTAAAACTGCATGCCCTTTGCCAAAATATCATTACATTTCATGCATATTCTGCTTTTGTCAGTACACCAAAGTGGGTCTCGGTAACCATGGCAACTGGTTTTGTCTCGTCTGTGTATCGTCTCTCTGACTTTCTGTGAGGTTTAATCGATTTTCCAGAGGCTGGAGAGTTGCCGACCCAGCAGTTGTCTCTCTTTGTGAAAACATCAGCACAATCGGCCTGCCGTCTCCGATGAATGTTTATTCCTTGTGTTGTTGGGGAAATGATGCGGTGACATCAGTGAGCAGGAAGGCTTTATGACAGCTGCCACTTCGAATACAGACAGAGGATCCAGTTTGAGAGTCGGCGTGACATTGTGTTCGGGGCGCCACGGGTACGATGTGATGCGCTCACCTCTGCAGAGGGAGACTGTGGGGCTCAGATGATGTGGCAGACGCTGCCTTCCAGTGTGACCGCGTAAAGTCAACTCAGGGGCAAATGTAACTTACTTTGAAGGGCGTGTCATTTCATAAAGCAAAGTGTTGTCTGTTAAAGTCTCTTAGATAAACCTCTTTATTTTGGCCTATGATATCATAAGTATCTTAAGTTGATATTTAGCGAATCATTAGCAGAACAGGATGTTCAAGCTGCAGTTATTTCTTCTTATTTGAAGCTCAGTTTTCTTTTGAAAGCTTAATAAGGGGAACAGACCCAGTGTGGTCAGAGATGCAGTTCCTCAGTGTTTCTGTACAGCTGGTGGTGTTTTTATATGCAGTGTATAATATTCTGTCCACTGTGGTGCTAAAGTTGCCTTCAAACTTAGCAGGCTTTAAACTTTAACAGCCTCTCCTAACAGGAGAGAGACATGCCAATGCAGCACACCTCCTGCCAGCCACTGCTTTTATGGGCCAGTGGAATATCAATGAGTAAAAGATGCAAGCAAAGGACTTTCTTACAGTACCTCCACAGTTTGACTGACAACCAAGACTGTCCACTTTACTGTCCAAACATTTCAGCAATGACTTAATGTACCCTGCCATGAATTGCAACAGACCTCTTGAGCTCAGTGACATCAGTGTTTGGCTGTCACGACTGTCACTTCCTCTTCATGCAGCCCCCACATTGACTTTAGAACTTGCTATACTGATATATATATAGAAGGAAAATTTTAAACATAAGTAAAAGCTAGGTGCTTCAAATCTTCAAAGTCTTCAAAATATGTAATATTGATGAGTTGAGTTTTTAGGGTTTTAATCTGCCAGGAGAAGAACTTTAAAGTGTAATGCTGAGTTCAGCTGAGTGGTTGTTGTGTCTCCTGTGTCTCAATTTGCATAATATAATGGACTTCATTTAGTACTTTGGCACCATCAAGTCCTTATTTATTTCCTGTCCTCTCGTTTGTCCTGCAGAGTGGCCCGAGTTTGTGAGGAACTATGCCCCTTGGTGGGCATCCCATACTTTGGACTGGCTGAATTATGGGAAGAATGTCCATGTGGTCCACTTTGAGGATCTGAAGAGGGACCTGTTCTCCAAGCTGAAGGCGATGGTCCAGTTTCTGGGTTTGAAGGTTTCCGAAGACCGTCTGCTCTGCGTCGAGGGCCAGAAGGATGGAAACTTCAAGCGATCGGGGCTAAGAAAGCTTGAATATGACCCCTACACTCCCGAAATGAGAGCGAACATCAATGAACTAATCAGAACAGTAGACGCCGCCTTGAGGAAAGGGCAGATGTCCGGAGTTCCAGAGGAGTATATGCCAAGATGATAAATGTCCTCTCTTAATTTCCCTTTTTTCCCCTCTTTAATTGGACTCCTCTGTCAACAGACAGATTTTATAGCATTACGTGACTTATATAGTTTTTTCAATTATTTTTCTGTGAAGTCACACACGGTAGGTTGACGCTGTAGTGAGAAGAAATCAGTCTCTTTAACCACCTGTTTTCATTTTTTCATTTTCTGTTGAACTTCAGCAGCTTCACGCATTAATCGAAGAGGCAGTTTGAACTGTGGAGGCTTGTTTTTCGTCTTTCGTTGAATGAAAAGCACTTCTTATCCTGCTCTATGCACATGTGCTCTGTGGGCATGTGCACATGCCTTAACACGAAGAAGGTACAATAGCTGTGACTATTGATTTGATGCCAGTGAACACACCTTTGACCTAAAAGATACTACACAATACTGCAAAATGTGTTGTACGAGCTTGTATTTTGCAAAAGAAATATAACAAATATGAGAAATAAAACATTAAAATGTATGAATCTGCTGCTGCTATGACAGATACAGAACAATACTATTTTATACATGAACTTCACTGAGAACTTTAAAACATTCGGTCCGATGTCGGAGGGAAAAATGCAATATGCCGGCTTTAACTACCTGACGATGATACTGTGTGTTTCCAAGTTTTTGTAAGTTATTCAACTTACTGTATGTAAGAGAAATCCTGTTTTCAATGATGACGAGGTAAAGAACTCTCAGCTCCTCGTATTCAAGGAGATTAATAATCCCTCTTGAAGGCACTGACTCAAGGAGCGAAGAGGATTTATCTCGACAGCATTTATTTATCTCTGGTGTGCAGTGCACATGTTGACTAATTTGGTTGTGAATATGTTTTCTTAACACTGGACTCGATGCAGAAATCCAAAAAGCACTTCGCTGTGCAACACTTGCCCCAAAGATCACTGAGGAATTAGACATTACATGTGTTGTAGATTGGAGGTTACCTTTAGCAGTAGTGATCGTTATAGATTTATTTTAAGACAGTTAATCATACTGAATGTGAAAACTGTTTTTTTTTTATTGCTTTGTTTTAAGAAGAGCTACGAAACGGATAAAGCTGTTGATCATTTTACTCTTCATGATTAAAAAAAATAATAATTCTGCTCAGACTTAAACAGCACGTCTTATAACGGTACTCAATGAGCTATGCCATATGCTTAAAGATAAACAAAGATATCAATAAATGAATACATGAATATAGACAGAAATAAATAAATGACAGACTGGTGACTGAGGGCCAGAAAACATGAACTGACTTCCATTTTCAGTATGATATAAATATATTTTTATAGTGTGCGCTCACACATCAACAATATTTGTATTGCAACGAGCAAATGGAAAAAGCTGTTTCTATTTTTAACACATGCTTTAAACTTTATTGGCTGTTGCTTTCATTGACAAGCCGGCACTTTCTGAACATAGGTGTCACATTTGAATGTATTTTCTATGGAATGAATGTAATGTGAAATGGCCCAATAAATGAGTACATTAATTGATGGGATGTGGTCGACTGTTTTTTACAAATTACGTCTGAAGAAAAGTTTGAATTAAGAAGGTGATTGTGTCTTTGCGGCCATCAAAGAAAATGTACTGTAGATTTCACTACAGTCTCTCCAGTTTGCTTAATATACTCAATATGGCCAAACACTTGTAAATATTCTCAGTTACAAGTAAAGTTATTACCACATGCAGCGGTTTTGTGGTCCAGTGTGCAAGACTGGGATTTTCTGTAAACCTTTAAAACCTGTGAAGGATTTCCTGTTCCAGACAGCAGCAGCCAGGAGATCAAGAGTGCAATTTCCACCTGGGGTGGGGTGGCCATGTCCCCCCTCATTTTTAATATTTCAAGTTATTTCTCTTAATACAATCTTATACTGTCCAGCCACCACTGTCCAGATAAGAGATCTGAGCTGATCAAAGTGGTGATACTTTTATCTGAGTCACCTTATTTTTCATTACTGTGCCTTCAGATCAGCAGCAGCAGGTGGTGTTGTGGGTCCTTTTTGCAGACCTGCAGACACAACACAGGGATGACAAAGGATACCTCTCACTTTGTTTTTCAGGTTAGAGGAGTTACTGAATCTGTATTTTTGATTACAGTTAATCTTCTCTCAGAAATCATGAAGTATGTGTGCTGTGTCTGTAAATGAAATGATTTTACAGAGGGTTAATGCAGATGTTTGAATAGCATTTCTATTATTGTGGGAAGCACAATCTGAGGCTGATGGAAATGTCATTTGCTTTGCAGGCGTTTGGCTGTAAAACAAAGTACTGGATGAATTACAACCTGGACCTGATGGTGCGAAATGACCAATCACCAAAGTTACCGCAGTTCATCCTGATGCACAAACAGGATTGGATTGTTTGAGGGCAGTGAAACAAGCCGTAGACATAACATCTTAAAGTTGATATGGAGAGCATGTTAGTATGCAGCTGCCTGTCTATACAAGCACTTATGGAGCAACATTAGCATTCCTTTGGAGTCGTGAATCTGGTCGTCATTCGCCTTTTAGCTCAGTTTTTGTCTCCACCATCGATGGAAATATCTGTCTCTTAAGTCACTATTCACCAGCTACTCAGCAAACGTTGTCTGCTATTGCTGAAAAATACCAAAATGCTCTGCAGATCTGAGTGATCTGTTGGTTCGTCACTTGGACTGAGCTCTTTCACATTGACACGTGATCCTGTGTTTTTGGTGAAAACATCCATTAATGCAGCTTCAAACTAAACCCTGACCAGAGTTTCAATGTGACTCACTGCTGGTGTCTCATCTAACCTTTGCAGTGTGGTTCTTCCTGTTGCCTTCCACTGTTTCAACACCAAAAAAAATCACCAGTTGCTCTTCTTCTTGTTATGATTCCTCATATGTTACTGAGGAGGAAGTGATTTACTTTACAGAGATTGCATTCAAAGGTTCATTCCTCACAGCAGATACACCTTAATCATGTCTTTTTGTACATCAGAGCAACTTTGATCCTGGAGATGCCGTCCATAAAATGTTGATGCTTATTGGCACTTTTTGACCACAAATAACAACAAATGAAATTGTCAAATTCACCCAATCTAACTTCAAACTATTAGCAAATATCAGCTCTTCTGTGAACATGATCGTTCTATCACTGTGCATAAATTATAAATGAATTAATTTTCAAGAAGTTGTTGCTTTGAGGGAACTAACTTCAAAATGCAAGTCATGCCTCAAGATTGAGAGATTAATACAACAGAGTTTATTGCAATAGTTACTGCTTTGTTTCAGAAAATAGAAACAAGGAGGAAAAAAAAACATTTATTGCACAGACCACAGTGACTGTACAGCTCCCATACATGAAATAAGAAAAGCACAGGCCTATTCAACAAGCTGTTTGTCAAAAGGAAAGGACGGTTGGCAGTCTTTCATTTGTACTGCATCATGTTGTTAGAGAGATGCATTCACCTCACACAATAAACAGATGAATGCAGAGGACAGCAGCTATTTTTCTACATCTCTGAATCATGAGAACTGAAGGCACAGTGCATACCTCAACTACAGCCCTCCACCCATCTGCATGTGGTATTCATGTCAGTGTGATGGAGGAAATACAAACATAGTAGTTGTCAGTAAATAAAACCACAGAACATTGCTATATATGGAAGAACAGTTGAGTTTTTGTGTTCATCGAAAAGAAGCAATTCTTGGCTCTTGTCCATCAGTGAATGCTTTTCATTATCTTCTTTTTATTTCCCATCATGTGGGATTGGGCTTATATTTCAGTTCAGGAGGCAAAACAGCAGATTGAAAGTGTAGAACAATTAAATTTACAGCTAATGAGTAAATACTCCTGGATCCCGCTCCACCAAATCTCCAACATACAAGCTGTGATTATTTCCTCTCCCTAATTTTGACATTTCTCTGCAATTTGAAACCAACAAATATTTGTGGAACTTGATCCTGCAAGAAGTCCCTCCAGTGTTCATTTAGCTTAATATCATTTCAGACAATGGTTAATGTGATGATTACACATTTTCATGTTTATTATCAGAAAACGTTCCTCATATTTTACAGTCCTTGTATTTTACAGTTACAAATGCCTAAAACCTTCCAAAAATACTGCTCTGAGAACAATCCTTCCTCTGGATGATGATGGTGATGGCACCCTGCAGTGCAACATGAGCTCAGTATATGTTTAGACTTTGGCTCAAGCTCGCTGATTCTTCAACCACATTATGCGTTTCTGAGCATAAATTGCCAACAGCTTTCTTGATGCTGCCAACAGTCGAAAGGTGCAACAGTCCATATTGTGAATCTATATGGATTTGATTCATATCTTGTGGGAATTGATTGCATATTTGAAAACAGTATTTTTGCTGAGCGCAACAGTTTTGGAGTAACGTGACACCTCTAGATGTGTGTGGAGGCTCTGCCGTCCATGGAGCTGGACCTGGACAGGAATCGGCTGGTGGTGTGACCCTCATCTGCCATCGCGTTCTCCATCTTTGAGAGCACAGAGCTCTTGAACTTCTGCTTGAAGTCATTGCCCATGAAAACATACAACACTGGATTAAGGAAGCTGTTCGCCGCAGCCATAGAGGTGCCAACTTTGAGTCCGGTGATCAAGATGCTGTGGTCATAGTCTTGGTGGCTCAGCTCCAGCAGGACGAACACATGATAGGGCAGCCAGCAGATGAAGAAAGCAGCGACGAGCGCAGTCATGACCCGGAAGGGTTTGGAGGATTTGGCCATCCTGCTGGTTCGAATTTTGAGGATGATGATAGAGTAGCAGATGATGATGATGATGAAAGGGACGACAAACCCTGCGACAAGGCGGCTCACGGCAACTATCTTGTGACTGAATTGGTTTAATGTGTAATTGTTGAAGCATATGGTCCTCCCCAGGTGAGTGCTAACATCCCGGAAGATCATGGAGGGAACGCTCAGTCCGATGGCAAGAAGCCAAGCCAGCAAAACAATAACGGAGGCCATTTTAATACTGCGATGGTTCTGGGCCCAAACTGGAAACACGACTGACACAAAGCGGTCGATGCTAATGATGACCAGGAGGAAGATGCTGCTGAACATGTTGAGGAACATAATGCAGGAGGCGAATTTACACATGAAGAGGCCAAAGATCCACTCCTCCATCACCATGTTGGTGATGCTGAACGGGAGGAAGGCGCAGAAGACGAAGTCAGAGATCGCGAGGCTCAGGTACCAGGTGGTGTTGACCGTCTTCTTCATCTTGAAGCCAGAAATCCAGATGACCAAAGCATTTCCGCAGAAACCCAACAGAAAAATGACCACGGTGACCACGAGTAAAGCCACGCACAGGGCTTCCTTTAAACACGTCGCTTTGTGGTGAAAAACTGGCTCCTCAACCGGAGTCAAATTGCCATCGTAACTGTAGTTATAGTCTAGATGATACGGAAAATAATCTGAATCATCCATTTTGCCTGGAAGCGCAGAACAATCTTAGAGATTTCTGTGGGAGCAAAGGAAAAGATTAAAAATGATCAGTATTTTATTAAATTCAACATGAATTTTCAACAAAGTTTGGAAATGAAAACACATTTGAATCAAAACCAACAACCCTCTGATATTCAGTGATTAATGGCATACCTGCAGCGCAGACCTTCCACTGCTGTCGACTTGACGGTGTCCAGAGCTGAGTGTCAACAGAGCTGTGCTGTTTCCCTTAAACACATCAGAGACACCACTCAACCCATCAGCCTCGCAATCAGCTGATCAAGTGGTTTCTCAACACTTCCATCCCCTGAATAGTTTCAGTACTGCATTTTCAGGTCTTGAGGAACATTTGTTGTATAACATCTACTCAGGAGCTATACTCAAGTGCACTTTTGAGATACTTGATTCTTTTCTTTTCATGCCCCTCCCTGCTTCTGCTCCCACCACATTTACTTTTTACTACAGTTATCAGACAGCTTTAGTTCCTGCTTACTTTACAAATTAAGAGCTTTGCACAGAAAACACATGGCAATATCGTTTCACGGCCGTTTGTGAAATAATTTAAATTTAATCTGTAGGATTTGGGTACATGGATGTGAATTTTCCGTATTTTTCAGTGATACTCAGAAAGACTTTCTAACTAAAGTATTCGATCTGGGGAATCATGTGAATCAAACCCAAGGGTCTCCTGTGTGAACGCCCTGTGTTTGACATGTGTGGACTTTGTCTCTCGTACATCTGTATTAGTTGAAAGTCCTGCTGAGTGTCACAAAATAAAAAGAAAGTTTACGTCCATGTACATGAAGATATAGAGTAATTTTCACGACTGTTGCTGCGTGATACCGAGTTCATAAGACAGGATGCCTTATAAATGTAGCCACCTAACAGTATTTACAGGAGCTGAAATGAGTGGTTGATTACTCAGCTTAATCATTAATTAATTTCTTATTTTGATAATCATTTTTAATGCAATAAGTTAATGGTCCCAGCTTTCCGGTTTATTTCAAGTACTTTAGCTTTTACAGATCAATCAATCTATTAATTGAGGGAATAAACATACAAATGTTCAAACAGAGCTCCCCCTCAACCAACTACAACAGTAAAATCCTACTTTTATATCAATGCATGAGTGATGACATTTTGAATGCACGCTTGTAACAGTATTTTTACAGGGTGTTTTTTGTACTTTACCTTAAATACAGTATCTGAATACTTCCTACACCACTGCTTCAAACACCAAACTTAAACTCTTAAACTCTCCCTATTTAGCCATATTCCCAGCAAATAAATAAATATTGAGTTATCAAAAGCTTTAATTTCATGAACTCCCCTCTGTCGCAGCTTTGTGATACAGCTCTGATGTTTCCCTTTTCTCTTCATGTCACTTGCCAGATGTAACCCTGCATGTAATTTGCCAGATGCAACTATTCAAAGCACTCAGAGGAGGAAAGCGTGCCAGGCCACAGTATTCATAAAACATTAAGCACTGGGTGAGACAACACTCTCAGGCTATAAACAAGCTGATTTTAATTTGATATTTCAGCCTCAGCTTTTGATGCAGATGTTTGTGAAAAAAGATGCATGAAAAGCAACAGCTGTTGTAAATACAGGCCACAGAACATCGCTGCCAACATGACCACCGGATCAGCTCTCTGTGGCTTCATGGAGTCATGATCATCGAGGCAGACGCATCCGTATGTGACGCTCAGCGTTTCTCATGAACACGAGGAGGAAGAGAAAGCAGGAAGACGAAGCACAGCTGGCAGCGTTACTCAGGTTAAAAATGTTATAATGAGCGAGGAGGATCAGAAAAAACACTGGATTCCTGATGTTATCTTGAACTCCCACATCTCTAGAGAATAATAAACTGATGAGGTTTAGAGGGATGAAGACAGAAGGCAGAAATGATAAAACGGGAAAATCTTGGAGTGAAGAATTTGTTTGAGAGCTAGTTTTCCTGTTGACCTTCACTTTCTATTTCTTCCTGTGATTTGATGCGACTGTAGGTTTCACTTAACTGAAAACGACTTTATCAGTATGTCTAAAAGATGTACAGTCATTTCTGTTTTTTGCCTGTAAGAAATGTGAAAGTCCTGTTGTGCATGAATTTGTGGACTATTTAGAGCATAACAGTGCAGTGTGAGATGGACCCTTTATTGTCCCCCCACCTTAGCTGTGCGTACAGACAGTAGACATTAGTACTGTTGCGCTTGGAAGCAGAGACACCTTCATCCTTCTTATTAGTAGATGGAGTCTGGTGATATTAATTTCACACTTTCTACTGAGCAGAATGACAATAAGGTTTGTGTTTTTTCTTTTCCTTCGACAGCATATTCTCTTCTGTCACAGCCGTCTTGCTGTAAGTCTAATTTTTACGAAGTTGCAGCTACAAACATACACAGAATCAAGAGATTTTGCTGCCTGAAATATCATGTTTGTTGGAGTGTTTCCTTGATTACTGAGAAACAAACTAAAGACTTCTACAAACGGCTCCCAGTGTATTTTTAATACCCTGAATGCAGTGAACTTAGCGTCCAACAAGACCAGATTAAATGTAACACCAAGTCATCTCCACAGACTTTAAGACGAGGTTTGTCTCCAGCTCTTATCCTGCAGTTTACTTACTCGAGATTAACAAGGTAATTACATTTTTGATGAACGCGACCTTGCTCTAAAAATTAATAATATTTTTTAAATTAACTTTTATAGTAATTGATTTTCTACACATGAAAACATATTAAAGGAGGAAATAACAAAGCGCCTCATTTCACCTCACATGTTCAGTGGAGAAAAACATTTCTTTTGAGTTTCCTGTCTTCACGTTCTCCTGATTATTACAATGAACGAGCGTATTTCACATGTTCGGGAAACAAGCTTAAGCATGTAATCCTGAACCGCATGAAGCTCTCTGGTAAATTAGGAAATATTTAATTGCGTGCAGCATGCCTGACCCAAATTAGATCCATTTCAGCAAAATCAATTTCACTGCAGAGGACACACAGACCTGCTGTTGCCCTGCAGATTAGATTTCCTAATGAAGGCTGAGGTTATAAATAATCAAATGTACACAAAAACCAGGTAAAGTCTTTCTCTGCTAAATGCACTGCAGGTCCTGTGGAAGAAACACGGATTCAAGCAGAAGATCAACTACAGGGGATTTCACTTACTGCTTCCACTCAGCATACAGGAAAATATTTAAGGAGTTGAGAGGTCGTTTAGATGAAGTGATTTAAGGTACGATATGGAACATTTCCAAAGTGCCTAAAAACAACTTTATGCTACATATTTTGCTGAGTTGTGTGTTTCATTACCTCAAATGTTTGCAGCAATGTTCAGACTCAGAGATATCCATAATCTCAGTCAATGCCTGTCAATGATGTCATATCCCCTGCACCCCCTCTAGTTGCTATGACTAACAGGGAAACACCATGTGATACTACAGAGAGGGGAGAATGCAGTCAGCACGTTAGCTAAACACTCTGTTTACTATTGTTTGCAGAGGTTTAGTGAAATGTGAGTGTGGTTGTTTTTGCAGACAGAGGTCAGGAGATATTCTGTCTAGAGTTAAGGATATTTATTAACACACTGATAAAATAGAGAACATGTACATGGATCTCAGTCTTTTGGGAAATTGCAGTCTGCAAGCAGTTAGCTGCAACCACCTGCCAGAATGAGAATGCCTGACTTACGATTATACAGAGTTTTAAAAAGAAATGTGCAGCTATCTGATTGGTCAAAACAGGTGGTGATCATCGTGGTTAAGAGTTTAGTGCTCCCTCCTTGGTCCACAGGCTGGTCCCAGCCTGTTGGCACACGACCCATCCAATCCATAGGAGACAGCGCCCTGAAAGAGAAGATAGCTAGACCCCCCCCTCTATATGTAAATTATGTGTTACCTGACACGAGATATCTTAAGTTGCGTTTTTTGTGTTTTCTGAGGTTACTGAAGGTCACATTGCCTGTGTGGCTATGTGTGTGAAGCTTATAGTTACTGGAGGGCAGGTTGGTTGTGTTACTATGTGTATGTAGCTTATTAAGAGATGAGAGTAAATATGTAACTCTGACAGAAACAAGCCACAAATTAACCATGCATCATTTGTGTGTTCCGGTACTTAAAGAACAAGCATGATTATTCATTCTCACCTGCAATGGGGGACAAAAACTGGAGTGCAGAGCTATCATTACTGGTATTCAATTCACATTCATCCTTCATCCATTCTGCATTATAATCTACACACAGACGGCTTTTTGTTTGCTGTGTCTACACTGAATGCACCAGTGACGCCAAAGGGTCAGCAGGGCGGCACAGAAAAGTAAGGAGACAGTAATTCAACAGACGACTTCAGTTCAAGCACCTCCTGCATCCTGATGGAGCGTCCTTGAGAGACTCCAACTGTGCTGCGATCTGACTCCTCTATAGAGGAGGGAAGCTGCGAAGAAAAGTCCCCCAAAGGATTTTCTTTAACTTGATTATTTGCAGTATTCCTGCAGAGATTCAGTGTAAAGAGGAGTAAGATGACCTTGCCATAATCAAAGCCACAAGGGACTGGAAGATTTTTTAGGTTTGAAATGGGTTCTTTAGAAAAAGATTCAATACACAGAAAATTACATTACATTACTGTTTCCTTTCGCACAGAGAAGAACCTTGTGGTGATAAATATCTTGAGAGAATATGAATGTATTGCAACATCCGAAATTCAGCTTCAAGTTGTCTTAAATCCTTGAGTCAAATTCTCCAACTGCAAAGCTTTGAGTACAGAATCCTTCTTGTATTTTTTACAGCAAATTTTGTCGTTCACTTTATTAAATTAATTAATTAAATTAAATAGCCTGTTATTTATAGATGTGGCCCATTTTTACCGTTTTTGCAAAGTCTGTCCAATTAAAAAAAAAAACAAGAAAAAACAGTCTCTCTCGTTTACTTTTTCTTTTTTTTTACTGTTTCCTGCAGTTTAAGATATTTCTACATTCCCACAAAGAAAGTAACAATGAAGGATTTTGCACTTGTCATTTTTTGTTGTGTACAAACCTCACGTACCAGGATTTTAATGAGTTTCGCGTCTGAAATAAGTTAAATAAGTTAATAAATATCCATGAAAATAGAATTTTAATTGGATTTTTCACAAGTCACTTTACCAAAAGCCTCTCATGGTTTGTGAAATACATGCACAGGTTTTCTAAAACATCTTTCGCCTAAAAGGGAACTGAGTATGTGTTCAGTCTTTCAGCTGATGTGGTCCACTGACACTTTGACAGGATACCACAGCACATACTGCTGACGTGGGAACAAACTGTTGATGTTTATCATCAGCAGTACGCCACAACTGGAAATGTCTTCCATGAAATGCAGCTGAAAAGTCATAAATAGTCCTGTCAGTCTTTCACTGGTTGTGTTCATTTTGTGCTCCAGTGCACTTAAACTGTTACGCATCAAGTGTGTAACAACATTTCACCACAGATGGCGAGTTCAGTCTTGCGTCATTGTAAGAGTCACATGATGAATCTTGGCTTTAAACATTTTCAGGAAATGAAAGTAACTATTTCTATTTTACAACTGCTGACATCATGGCATTAAATCTGCTGTTTCCATGGCATCCATGCCATCACGGTTCACAATAATACTAACGCTAATCCATTTACTCAGGCCCACTGATGAAAGGATAGCTTGAAGACTACATTACTCATCTATAAGCAGAATTTCTGCTTTGAATAATTTGCCCTCAAGCTTGGCCATGACAGCCAGCAGCATACACAAGATGTCCTCAATTATGGACCTGTCCTATGTAAATTCCCTCTGGATGCCAGTCAGCCACCGTGTTTTTCAAATGCTGCAACAAGCCGTTGAATTTATATTTATCCCTGCAATCAGGACCGGTCTCCCCCTCCTCCTCTGCAGGTTGATGGAGGGTCCTGTGCCCTACAGTATCACATTCCTCTCCTGCCAGCCAGTGTGCTTCTTGAAATCGCATTTTAAAGTAACTTCATCTCTACATTAGTATCTTCTGCTTGAAACCCATTATATAGATTAGAGTGTAGCAGAGCAGCAGCAGCGGAGTAAATCTCTTTACCTCCACAATCAGGATTAAAATGGACTGAGATTTTGAGTCACAATATCAGAAATAGATAGCAATTGTGTTGAAATGATCTGTGGAACAGAGCGGTGGCATTAACCTCAGGAAGTGATGTTGTAAGTTCACACGCCTCAAATCATACGCCAGTTATTATTAGAATCACGATGATTTTGCAGGATTTTTGTGTGAGGCGAAGCTACAGGCTGCATATTTGGACATGTAAAGCAGCTGGGCAACGACAGACCTTTTCCACGGCAGACATTTTGCCTTGTCATTGCGCGGATGTAATTCACTACATTAAAAGCGACTTTGTTATATTTAGATGAGCTCGTTCCAGGGTCGTGGTGGAGGCTGTCACACTGTTATGGCTTACTGGGACACTTGGTGGAACTGAGCCACCGTTCATGAAATTTGTGCTTTTCCTGCTATGACAGGTTGAAATGTCTGCTGTGGAGTTTATTGTAAGGGAGAGGGTCGAGGTGGCCTGCAGCAGAGCAGAGTTAATAATTGTGCAATGAAATTAAGGCACAAGGCAAAAAACAGCCACTACAGCAACGGGGAAAACAGCAACTACATGTATCAGATCTTTGGAGTTTTTGTTTGCCTGAATGAGGAATAAAATGGCATGAAAATAAATGTAGCACGCAGTATTTTCATGCCCACTTCAAGCAGTTTTGTTCAATATTTGAGTTTCTTTCACTTGAAATTGGCACGTACTTTAAGTTTACTGTGTTTCTTTAAACTGTAGCAGTTTTAGCTTCCTTATCGGTGTTAAAGGAGTGACAGACAATTCAGAGACTCGAAGGAAAGTTTCTAAAAGTCTTTTTTTTTCCCCTTGTAACTGACAGTATATGAATTTCCCTGATGTGCTCACACCTTTCGGTCACTCCGACTGAGGACAAACAAATGTTGAGATTTATTTGCACACATATATTATTGCACTCCTGTCTGACTGACTGCCCCAGTGACTAATTAGAGCCTGTCATCAACACAGCAGCGGGTTCAGTGGGCAAGTCAATCACCAGATCCCAGCTCACTACTGACTGCAGAATTATTGATTTCTCCTGCTTCTTTGAAAGCGGCTGCTAGTTTGATATTGTGCAAAAAAGCCCCTTAAATTTTGCAGCTGTTATGCTTGCTATAAGAAAAAAAAAAAACAATGGCAAGAAAACACAAGACTAGATAATAAGTACAACTCATAACACGAGTAAATGGCCAACAATGCCACTGAGCAACAGGAACAATCTGGCAACGAGTCCTCTGCAGTCCACAGTCTTTGTGCTGTGTTTGATTGTGAGGAGTCCCAGCTGTGGAGGAGGCAGCTCCAGGCCACCTGGAGAGCCACGCCCAGCCTCTGCCAAATAAGGACACACAGGAAACAAAGCCCCACACCTCTCCACAGCACACAGATCTTAACTACTGGCTGGAGTGTTGTAAAATTTGGAAATAACATTCACGGTCTGCAGAGGATGAATTGTAATAACTTAAATCCCCTGAATTTTCATCTCACACCATCATTAGGTCTCCATTTCGATTTGAAACTTCGCTTTTAAATATCTGCAGAAGTAATGATTTTCCCATTAGCCTTAGCTGTAGCATTTAGCTCAGGGCTGCTAGCATGTCTAAAAACCTGTTAAATGAGTCCTTGTTTACAATCAGAATTCATTTTAAGGTTCTTTTATTTGCTATAAAACACATCATGTCCCTGTGATTATGAGACATGTCCCTGCTGTGGCGTCCCCCTTCTTTTCCAGCCTTTACATTGTTCCTCAAGCTTGAACGACTTAAAACCATGTCTTAAATCTAATAATTATTTTGTCTTGTCTTTTCGTCAATTAAAATGTATCCTGTCATGTTGTTTTTATACTTTTATATGGTAATTGTTTATGATTATTTGCAGTTGTGTGAAGCGCTTTGTGCTGCAGTATATGCATAAATTGTGATATTTAAATGGGTTGTTGATGTTTCTTCCTCCTCTAAATTTATAAAGATGAATATTGGTACACAGCGAAATAGTACATTGTCCTTTTTTCAATCATTTAAAGTGATGTGATGAGTCCTGGTAAATTCCACCACCGAGTGGATTTCTGTATCATACATCCTCACCAGTCATGAGGGAGGAAATGATACTCTCTGAGAAAAAGAGGCTCCAGTCACAAATGCTTATTTGTCTTTTCTATGTGATTTTGTGTAGACGGGGAAGAACAGAGGCAGAAGAGGACACCCTTGCGCTGACATATGTGAGCACACACACACATACACACTCTACAGAGGCTTAGAGTTGGCTGTATGCCAACAGTAATATGCACAGATGGGCCAACATGGCTCCATGTTAAATTTTTACATTAACAGACTTTCACAGGAGGAGGAGATACATCTGCCTCTCATTCAGTACGGCCTGCACTACATTATCAACACTGACATTATTTCTCCACAATATGACAACGATTACATGCAGATAAAGTGTTCCTGCGCAGATAGAGCAGGCAGGCAAGTGCAAAACTCCACATGCATATACAGCAGTTCTCTGCTATAATTAGATGTGCTTTATATTTTTTCCTACATTGCAAGTTGAAGTGTTGTGTCACAGAGGTCACCTGTCAGCTTGAAAGGCTTTAGAAAAGCAGAGTATGACTGATTCGCTGACCTGGTGCCTTGGACCTCTTTGCTTTTGAAGGAGAATCTGAAGCAGAGCTGATGCCGAGCGACAGATCAGTCTCTACTGGTGAACACTGATGGATCTTCATAACAATATATAGCTTCATGGAAAGTAAAGTCCAAAATACAGAGGTTGAGCCCACCACTAGAAGAAAGCTGGAACAATAGTATAATAATATAAATCTGTTTTGCATCTGAAGCTAGCCCCGCCAAGGTCAAGATAAAAAAGTATACAGGATAGAAAAACAACTACGTATATGTACATTATGTGCAGATTATAAAAATACTAAGTGCCATAAAAATATCCCACTGCCCATAAAAGTACTATTGCCAATATTCCTATGAGAAAAACTACAAATGTCATATGTTGTATTGCGCTTGAGAAATACTGTTGCATAGAAAACTTGTACATACAGTTTATAAACATACTGTTGTCAATATGGATGTTAAATAGTTATTGCACATTTGAGAAAAAATATACAACTTAAATTGCACAAGATGCAATGGTATTGCACCAGCTGAAATGGATAATGTGGCCATGTATTAGCACTGATAACAGTAGTGCTGTTATGTTTCAGCAAGATTTGGACTCAATAGCAGACACGCAGACAGGGAGCAAGGGTAAAATAGAAAGTAAGTGAAAGAACAATGAGTGGAGACTCCAGGTACACAGGAAACTCGTGGCTGGAAAGTTCTCAGATCAGCAGGTGAAGCACGAGGTACTGAGGTGGAGAGCAGTTCAGATACTCGCAGGTAGCACTGATGAACAGCCAACTACACCACTAGGCAGCAGAAACAATATGGCAACGAGTCCTCTGCAGGCCACAGTCTTTATGCTGTGCTTGATTGTGATGAGTCCCAGCTGTGTAGGAGCCGACTCCCAGCCACCTGGAGAGCCACGCCCAGCCTTTGCCAAATAAGGACACACAGGAAACAAAGCGCCACACCTCACCTCAGCACATGAGAAAACACTAGAGTTTTCCAGATCACCACAAGTGCAGAAGAAAAGTAGGTTTGTGATGTAGAAATGGGGAAGACAGTGTCAGCACAGTGCTACATTAAATGATGCTGGCGTTACTGTCTTTCAACCCTCTTTTTGACTGTTATTCATTCAGGAAAACAGTGAATAAACTGAAAGTAAAGTAAGCTTTGCTGTAAATATGTTTGTTCTAAAGTGCTAGTACATTTCATCTTGAACTAATAGGATACAGCAGAAAAGTCATTAGTTATGCAGCTATTATAATCCAATATCGCTCTGGATCTGTGGTTTTATGCGATCATCTGTGCTGCTTTTAACCATCTAAATCCTGTTAGAGTGATCAGACACATCCTATGACAGTGAAAAAGTCAATTAACAGCTTTAATCCTCAAAGTGGCCAAAGCTCATGATCATGGGATTTTTGCTCGTACTCAAACTGTCACGTCAAATCGAACATCAGTGGGAAATCGGTATATGTGTGGAGTCATATAAATGAGAGGAATACCAGGACTCATGCTAGTATGTTTAAAATCATCATCTGGAAGAAGTTTTAACAAGAGAAACTTCCTTCAGTTGGCAGCTGGGTCGAGGCCTCGCGTCTTCTGAAGCAGCACATGACGACGCTCTGGCCTCCACATTCTGACATGCAGGACTTGCCAATGTGAAGCTGAAGCGAAAGGACGGAGAGGAAGCTGCCGCTGGCTATTTGTTTCTGTTTAATATGTTGAAGCCAGCTTCCAGATGGGGACCTTTTATGATTACCATATGGGCCCACAATCATTTATCAGATGTTGCTGGCGTTTGTTGCCTCTGGAGCACAAATACCACCTGCCAGCAAAATATATTGATCATCCTGTCCAGTGAAGAAATGTTTTGGTTTTTCAAATGATAGTTTTTTTCTCATGTGGTTTTCTTGTTTCACGTTAAGATGTGAAAGTTCCACGTCAGAGTGAAAATAAAACATGTCAATCAAGATAGTTTTGTGGGGGGAAAAAAACAGTGCCTCAAGCTAAATGCTAATTTTGGCATGCTTACGGTGACAATGCTAAGATGCTGATGTTTAGCAGGTATAATATTTACCTGGCTAACTATCTTCATTTAGTGTGTTGGCAAGCCACAATTTGTTAACTGGCACTAAACTACAGACTGTAAACAACATGGATGTAGCCTCCACGTCATCACTTCTGAAGGGCCACTGTGTTCAGTGGCCCCTCCACACTGTCTTCATTTTCATCCCCTGACGTTGCTGCTTGCACTAAACAGAAAGTAGGCTACAGCTGAGGCTGCTGGGAATGGCATTAATTTTGCAGGTATTTGCTCATAAAACAAAGTAACGCACAAATTAGGTCACCGAAGTCATTAGAATTACATTACATTACAAAATGTCATGGCAATTCATCCAGTGGCTGTTCAGTCTGGACCAAAGTGGACGGGCCAATGGGGCTAGCGTGGCTAAAAACAACATGTGTCCAAATAACGCGTGTTTTCGATTCACATGAATTTTTGTGATTAAAATTTCATGGTTGTACATTTAATAAAATCAACATTACACAGTTCACGTCGGGTGTCACTGAACAGTTGATTGGTAATATACTCCAAAAAGCAACAAACCTTTGTGTTGCAGCAGGCATTTGGTGCAGCATTATGCTTATTGTATGTGTGTGTTTGCTGCGGACAGGCACTTTTAAAAAGCAATCCAAGCTGGGGACGTGAGCAGTTCCACTCAGGTGGTGTGATTAGTTTCCCTTGTCGCAAGATCATCTGCATTTGCAAAGCCTCATAAACAAGGTACAAAACAGCTAAAGGTGAGCATTTTCAGGGGAGCACATGTAAGAAAACATTGTCATCTGGCATCATTGTGTTGTATTTAATCATGTTATAAGGTGCTATAATTTTATTTTGTTCTCCCCCTGTATGTTACCAAAGAAACCAAACAAAGTCACCAGCCAGTCATCTCGTGGTGGGTGAAGAAAATAATGAGCCTCCCACAGCTGCTGAGTCATCGCTGTGTGCTGTAAGATATGCCTGTTAGCGCTGGAATTGGCTCACTTGATAGAGCTGCCGGCTTGCACACCCACTTCTCTGAGCGGCACAGGCCAGCATGGAATGAGATAATAAGTGAAACATCAAGAAGCACCTGAGGGAGGTCCCTGGTAATGGCTGGCTGTCAGCAGAGACCTAATTATTTCTGTCTCTGTCTTTCTACCAGATCATTTACTCACCTGTTGGCCCTGCTGCGGCCCCCGAGCAGGTGCCTGCAGGACCTGACCGGGCATGTGAGACGAGGCCTGAGGGAGGGTGCCTAATCTGAGGGTATACGCTACAACTGACAAACAAGCGAATATGACAACGTTGAACGCATCAAACCAATCACCCAGAGCAGAGATCAGATGCAAAAACCTGCCCGTCTGTTGTACTGCCCCAAAACAAATATTTCCCCCACACACAACCGCAAACCATCGTCTTTGCTCAGCCATTCGTGAAGGGTGTTTCCATGTGAAATGCTCCCTTTAGGGGACAATGTGACAATGAGAAAGAGACAGATAGGAGAATGAACTGAATAAATCACGTCCGGTCTCTCCGGGCTTCAGGCCAGGAGTCATGAGGAAAAAGCATCCATGCTACCATCCTCACTTTTGATGTATTTACTGCTCAATCACTCAGTAAATTTAATTATCCATGATCCCCCTGGTTGAAGTGTCCCTGCATTTCATAGACTCTGTGTAAGATGTCAGATATATTCCTCCACAAAGTCTTCATGAAGCTGGTGGACATGACAGACTGCTGGTGGGACAGCTTCATTAGGAAATGCCAGATGAGACACACCAGTGGTAGCAGCAAGTATTTTGCAGCAGAGTTGACAGAAGAAGTGAGCGGAGGAGTGGAGGTGGAGAACTAACAGCTTAAACAGACAACGGGTGTGTTTGATATACTGTATGTTGCAGCCAGTTGTCTGTCTCAACAACCTTGCAGACATTGATGTATTATGAACTAAAGGTCAGGGGTGGACGGACACACTCCACCAGAGCTTTGTTATGAGAGGAGAAGGCTGCAGGTTACAGCAAAGCAGCTTTTAGGTAATAAAGGTTGTTTTTACAAAATAAAGAACCAAATTAACATGATTTAACTTCATAAATACGAGTACATATTTTATTTTTTAAATCCCCTCTTGCCTTAAAATGCTTGGCTGTAACTCTACACCTTTGAGTTCATTTATATGCAGGTTCTATCTGTATGCAAATTGACTCCAGCTATATCTCCACCCACCCCTCCGCCAATCGCCTGCACCTCGAGCAAACCTGCTCACCTTTGACTCGGCTCATCGAACACACAAACCTCTGCTTGTTCTCTCTTTGGCTAGCTACTGTACGCTACACAATGGCAAGAGGTAATATGGGAGTGATTCAGCCATACATGTTCGAACTGGAAAGTGATTCCCAGGAAGAAGAAGAACGAATTGTATAAGTTGATATCAGGATGGTCTATATTTCATATATCGCTCTCAATAACATGAGCCTTCAGCTTGACTACATTATCAAAGAGCTAATAATGTGCGTGTGCAACTGAAAACAGAACACGTCTCTGCCATCGCTTTGAAAACAGTGAAACCTTTTCTGCAAAATCCTGACACATAGCTACACCCGGCTACTCCTCGGGTACCTCGGGCTTCACCGCAGCATTATGCTAATGAGATGGAAAGCCCCAACCTGCAAAATGACAGGATTGGTTCCTTATGTGACCTATGAAATCCTGATGTTTTTGAGACTGCCTCTCGTCCATTGCTGTTCGAACGATTAATGTTATTAACAATAAATCAGTTAAGTTGCTAAGTTTAAGATTAACAAAAACACCATCATTTGTTTCATGCCGTCTCATCCCAGTGTGGCGCTGTCGTGGACAGTGTCCCTTCTCCCAGTGCAGGAAACCTGAAGGGACAGAACTTCGGTAATTACCTGTTTGGCACCGCGGGAGGCAGCCACATCTCTTCGCCTTCCTCTGGCCTACGCTGAGCAGAGGGGAGTCCAGCAGAGTCTCAGCATGCACTGTGAGGCTCAGCATCCTGCTGGATCAGAGGGAGATGGAGGAAACGTCAGATTTCTGTTGTGAAACAAACTGCAAACTGCTTATTCTGTTGCACATGTTTTATTCTCTGATTTCATGCAGGAGCTGCTGGACAAGCTGAGGGCAAGCAAGGACAGCCCCTCTGTCCTCTTGTCACCGGAGGAAAAAAAAGACATCGCGACCTCCCAAATCGTCTTGTAACAGCACTTGTCAGCCTGCCAATAAGTTTGTGGATCTTGCATTTTGGAGAAAACCTCAATTTAAACAGGTATTTGGAACGCTGTCAGTTGAGGACAGTTGTTGCTCCCACTGCAGCTCTCCTTCACCCTGTCATCCATTTTACGGCCCCCTCATCCCTCCTTTCTGAGCCATCCATACTCAGAGAGTGGAAAGAGAGCCACCATCCCTCTCCCTCTGACTGCCTAACGAGATCCTCTATCTCTGACACCCAGCTCTGTCACCCAGAACAAAGCCTCTTCTCAGACAGAAAGGCAGGCAGACTGACGGCTCCACAGAGGCTGGAGAGAGGAGCACGAGCCGGTAGGGGAGGGGGCGAGGCGCCTGTGCCAGAGGGATTTATTTCCTGCCCTGACAGGTCGCTTTTTTTCCAGGTGGGCAGATGGATTTTCTACCTCTTGAAGTACAGTTCCAGCAAGTAGTGAAAAGACAGGGTGTTATTTTAATAGTTTCTGACAGGTCATCTCTGGAGTGTGCTTCAAGTTAACATGTCAGCTGGTATGAGGATCATGCTGATGCACGTAAGCGACCTATTCCTTTACATAATCTGCAAAATATTCAGTGGAGACAACTGTTTTTATCACACCAATTAAAGAGAGAGTCTGTAATTCATGTTGCTCGCATCATAGTCATTTAACAACACAGATACAGGAGATAAAATCCCACTTTAGGAATGCATTAAAGACAACAGACGGCTAACTTTTCAGGGAGACTGTTCCATTCTGATGATAATCCTACAGTGACATGAGGCATTTAATTGCATCAACACAGCGAAAACAGAATTAGCACTCGTCAATGATTTTCACTTCAGACTCATGTGGTTTTATCTGTTTCCACAGCTGAGGGGGTTTTAGCTTGTGTGAGCATATGCCAGATGGGCACAGAATTACTCTACAAGACGACCCGAGGGCCGTTCGTTTCATGCCATCATTTCTCCTTCATCGGTCGCCCATTCTGCCATATTTGTCCTTGCTTTTCAACTAAAGCAGAGTCTACACTCGATTGTTGTGGAGCCATGTAAAGCTCCACAACATGATCTGAAGTAGCCAGCATGTCATTTTGCAGGTTTCCATTCGAATTTAATGCAAACTTTAACCGTATTTACGTTGGCATTGATTCTTCAATCAGGTGCCATTAAATTAATACAAAAGAACATATAAGAACAATGGATGGTGCATCTGGCTTGTGAGCTCCCTCTCTGCTGCTGGCATCCTGCAGCAGGGCTCTGGACCGTTCAAATGGTAGAAAATTCCAGACTTTTGGGCTGCTTTTGGACGTTCTAAGAACAAACAAGCAAAATTGTGAAGCAAGCCAGGAGTTTAATATGTAAAACTTTAGTGATTGTTGTAATTATGTCTCTTCTTTAAATTCATTTAAAAATGCAGAGATCTAAATGTCACCGTCTGATCTGAGGCTACATCACTTTTTGCGACACCTTGCAAGACTGTTGATGACCACAAGATTGCTTCCTCCCTGCTGAATCAGCACTTCTGTGACTCAACAAAACCCACACCTCATGAGCTTCAGGGAGCCGCTAATACTTGACCCAAAGCTGACACTCAATGACGTGAAGAAGCATAGAACCCGAAGCCCTGAGTTTAGGAGAGAGTAATTGAGACCAAGTATTTTGTTGGTTAAGCTTTAAGCCATCTAAGACAACCCTTTCTGTGATGTTCTGGAGGCCTGAGTCGAGGTGGATGATAACTCCATCCCCCAGAGATTCAGCATTTGGAGGAGGATTGAATTAGTTTTGTGACATGAGGTGTCTTCTGTACCATCATCTTGTGCTTGTCATCTCATTAAAATGTGGTACTTTTTACAGCGAACATTTATCATTCAGATCTAGAGGACTTTCTGTTTTTCTCTTCTCGCTTTGTTGAAAAAGAAAAAGCACATATGGAAATACAAAGCTGTGAAGGCTTTGTCCTCTTTTTTCTTGTCATTGCAACCAGCTGTAGGCCTGGTTTTATTCAGAGTGGAGTGAAAGCTGCTTCCAAGCCAAAGAGTAATAATAGAAGTGTCTTGGTGCAGTGACTAAATTATACAGCACCGAGTCTGATTTGAGCCACAGATGCACTAAATTTTGAGCTTGTATCCCACAGGCAGCAGTTAGTCATCGTTCGCCATCACGGTTAATCATTGGCAGGAAGCTGATTAAATATTCCTCAACACTTCCTTTTCTCTTTTTCTTTTTTCACTCTCGGAAAAAGACAAATCAACGCAAATATACTCATGGCCACTTCAACTTCCTGCAGCCTCCTCTTTGCTTTGAGAAGTGTGTGATCGAGCGCATGAATAACAGGAGTAGAGAAATAATGCTGCTCAAGCACACTCGAACAGGCTGCTCCATTATCCTCCAAGGTGAAATTGCTGTGGGTCAGAGCAGCACAGAGGGACTCTGTGGTGGTAAATGACGTTAGTGTGCAGCTCCAGAGCTCACTGCGAGTACACTGTGCAACATAACTTGACAAATTCAAATCCCCATATTTCAGACAGAACCACTAAATCTCTAACTGCACACAAAATCATCTACATTGTTCATTCATAACTTTCTGTGCGACGTCAGTGGAGACAGTGTGGTGCTGCAGAGTCGCAGGCTGTCTGTGAATATTAGCTATTTAGAGCTGATAGTCAGCCATCTGTTGCAGAAACGTCTAATAGTGTTGGCTTTGGCATGCAGCCATGAATCAATCCTCATCACCACAGGCTGTTCCCAGCTGGTGGTGATTTCCGTAAAGACAATTTCTCCATAAATAGATGACACATAAAAAAATCATAAAAGTTTTTAATAAAAATACATGAAAACCAATGAAGCTGTATAACTACAACTGAAAGGTTACAAATGTTAATAGAAAGAGGAGGCACAAGAGGCTGAGGAGGAGGATATGAATCTTGCTTCATGCAAATACTGGTTCATTTTTGCTGCGTTCAAAAACTGAATGGCATAAGACTAAGTAATGATTACACTGGCTCTGAGGCCATGAATGCCACTGCAGTCCACAGAGTTTATGCTCTGCTACAGCTGGGATGTTTGCATCACAGAGCAATGCTGCCCTCTTCTGTTCGTTAGTGCATCTGCGTTAAAATGATGGCGGCAAAGCTGGAGCTGCAGATATCTGCATTATCAAAAATACTGAGTGATTAGAAGAATCATGACAAAACAACTTTATGCTCTGTTCCTTGATGAAAATTATGCAAAGGTACATCAAACACCTCCATTTTCAGTGAGTGAATAGTGTTGTTTAATTGCCCTGGAAGCACCTGTTCATCATAAAGTAGCCTCACAACGTGGGTCACCTGGCATGTTTGGTCATTAACTCTGGGGCTGTAGAAGTCACAGGTTTTAGGGCGGTCTGACTTTTTTATTGGAAACTTTTTGCCCTGGGTACTTCCTGTCAGGTGGCCCTTGCTGTGGAGTCCTCACAAATTCTTCAGAGCAAGCTGTCAGAGGAAAAAAAATCAACAAAAAATATAATAACAAAATATCGTCGTGAGGGGATAATCTTGTAAAATGGAAAAATATCCACTGAAAATAAAAAAATGCAAACCTCATCATTACAGCTATACGTGAATATGTAAAACGTTTCATGGTCGCATTACAAACAGGGAAACACAATTTAGAAGGAAGAATTTCTTTCACGTACTTTTACACGAAATTAAGCATGTTTTGGATGCTCTTCCGGGAGATTACGTATGAAGTTTCTGCTGATGTAAGTACTGCCTGAAAGGCCAAAATTAGGGCTGTACGTGTCCAAACCATCCAATCAGAAACTATTACGAACCATTTGTTGTATTGCTGCGTTTTCAACCAATCGGCGCCGCCCTTCAATGTAACTCGGACCAATTATATTCCAGAATGTTCACACGTAGACCGGGAAAGTCGTTGATGTGTGTGTTTTGTACACATCTTTACTAACGCTGAGAGCAAGTCCCCAGCCGGCTGGTCGGTAATTTGGTCGGTGTTTTAGCGTTTCAGGTTAGACTCACGTAAATGCGACAGAGAGCTAGCTAGCTAACATACGAGCTGTAACATTTGGCTAACTGAGCTGAACTTCGTCGGTAGTGTCGGTGACTCCCAGATGTCATGTTGACGGTGCTCTCCCTCCTGTCAGCTGCCCTTCGGCTCTCATAGCTGGGGTGGACATACATGGGGCACCGTATCACCAGAGGATGGAGGATTTAACCTGGAATCACCATGGCTGCTGTGACGGTGTGGCGTTACACCGGCGGCCGTGTCCTCGGAGGATGGGGCCCGCTGCTGTGTGTCCTCCTCGGCTCTCTGGTGGCCCTCCTGATGCCTCTGGTGGGGGTGGAGAACCAGTGCTGTGCCGCCCTGAAAGGCATCGCTCAGCTCCGCTGCCAGCTGTGGGGAAGCTCTCAGCAGCCTCCAGCTGTGCAGTCGACCAGCCTCACTGTCCCTTTTACTGCCCTTGATCTGCTGCCTCAGAAGTCCAAGCCGAGCAAAGGTACAAACAACAAGAGGTGTAATTTAGTGATTCACTAAATTCACCTCAGCTTCCATATGTTAAAGACCAGAGTCGATACTTGCCCTGATTCTGCTTTTCAAACCATTGTAAGTTGCTTATTTTTCCTGTCATATTTAGAGATTAAGTATACGTTTTCTGAAGTTCTTGAAAGTGGCACCTCTAGGTTGTGTTTGCATTGTGATTCAGTGTAAAATGAACATTACAGGTACAGTATATACAATGATCACCACTGGGTCAAGGTCCTCTGCATGTCATGGTCTTTATTTTCAGTATTGCATGGCCCTGTTGTTGAACAGACTTGCTGCATTGTTAATTATACCGTCCCTGTGTTGGAGTTTACATTGTTCTCATTTTCTGCTTGCAGAGATGAAGCTGGAGGCCAAAGCGGCGCTGCAGCAGGCTCTGGAGATGAAGAAACTGGGGAAGAGGGAGAAGGCTCACAAGCTGCTGGTGCATGCACTCAGCATGAATCCAGACTTCGTGGATGCACTAACAGAGCTGGGGACCATTCTGGAGGAGGAGAAGGACGTCGTCCAGGCAGACCACCTCTACACCAAAGCCTTGGCCATCTCGCCATGTAATGAGAGAGCTCTGATCAGCCGAGACCGAACTCTTCCCTTGGTGGAAGAGATTGACCAGCGTTACTTTGGCATCATTGACAGTAAAGTGCAGCGGCTCATGTCCATTCCCAAAGGTAACTCTGCACTCCGCCGAGTGATGGAAGAGACCTATTACCACCACATCTACCATACGGTGGCCATCGAAGGCAGCACGCTCACTCTATCTGAGATCCGTCACATCATTGAGACGCGTTACGCCGTCCCAGGGAAGAGCCTGCAGGAGCAGAACGAAGCCATCGGTGTGGATGCAGCCATGAAGTACATCAACACCACGCTGTTGTCCAGAATGGGAACCATCACCGTCAGTGACATCCTGGAGATTCACCGGCGGGTACTCGGCTACGTCGACCCTGTGGAGGGAGGGAGGCTGCGCACCAACCAGGTGTTTGTGGGCCACCACATCCCCCCCCACCCTCAGGACCTGCAAAGACACATGCAGGAGCTGGTTCAGTGGCTCAACTCCGAGGAGGCCCTGCAGCTGCACCCCGTGGAGTACGCGGCTCTCGCCCACTACAAACTGGTGTACGTGCACCCGTTTGTAGACGGCAACGGACGCACGTCACGGCTGCTCATGAACCTTGTGCTCATGCAAGCGCGATACCCACCCGTCACCATTCGCAAAGAACAAAGGGCTGAATACTACGCAGCTCTGGACACGGCCAATGAGGGTGATGTACGGCCCTTCATTCGCTTTATAGCCAAATGTACAGAGATGACTTTGGACACATTATTGATTTCTACAACTGAGCACGCTGTGGGGCTGCCAGCGGCCAGTCAGGACCAGGCCTGTCCGAACTGCAAACAGACCATCCCCATCCACAACTGAGCCGGAGGATAGCACGAGACGCTAGCATGCAGGCAGAGCTCGTGATTAATCTAAAAGCGATTTAATAACAATCATAAAATGTGCTGCATTGCCTTGTCACTTGGCCATAGCCGACCTTGTCGCCCCCGTGCTTCAGTTTGGGTTCTTTACCTGCTGGATTCATTGAAGCTGCTGCAGGATGTTGAGTTGAAATCTGATCTTGTTGTGTTTGGGTATCATAATCTTTCTCTTGCAGAATGAAAACAAACCTTCTTCCCTCTTTTAGTTTGCAGCCATTTTCTCATCGGAGTCTTAATGCGTTTTATTTCCCATCAGAATACAATCTGAAGTTTGACTACTGTTGACGTGAGGAGCAAAGAAAGCTCTCGCATGTCGTCTGACTGGAGATGCTTCAGTGACTGCGGATGTGTAGTGTGTGTGCGTGTGCATGTGAATATTTAGGTCATTATCTTGGGGATAAAGATGATGTCTCATAACACTGTAAAGCACTTTCATGTATTATTTATTTTATTTTAAAATAAAAGCGTGCTATTAACTTCATTGTGTCTTTAGGTTGTAAACTTTTTCTTTGAACAAACAAAGCTGTTAGTGTCAAACTGGAATCAAAGATGATTTACATGATTTTATTAAAACAACGTTTAGACCAGAAAAAAAACATGAGTTTTTTTTTCTAACAGGACCCAAAACACAAGGAGAGATAATAAAACGAGCAGGAAAATAAATACTGTGAACAAAAAATAGCCATTTATTATTTACTTCTATACCAAATTCAAAACATTGACTATAGAAATGATACAAAACGACAGCAATGCACATTTATCACCTTTTAGTACTGAACATAAAACGGGTGACTTCTAGAGACCAACATATTTAATTTTTTTTCTTTTTTTTTTAGATTAGGCCACTGTGGTGAGAGCAATACATATAGCTTGTATTCCATCTGTTTTGAAAACTTAGATTTATACTTATTACAAACTATAGTGACCTATTTGAAATATTATACTCAACATTATGTACATAGACAGAATCGTTATTATCCAAACAAGACAGGTGGACAAATGGTTGACCCTTAGGTGGGAAAACTGAGATGGAAAAACTGCATAGATTCTCTTCTGTTGTGTAGAAGGAGCTGCAGACCTAAATAATGTGTAGATAACAGCAACAGCTCAGAGGAGCTGTGGGCTAACTGTGGCTCCTCGGACAAACCAAATCCAAACCACACTTAGAAAACTACTAAGAGTTCAGTTTGTGACGTCTTAAGGATTTACTTGTACACTGTATAAACAACAAAGTTCTACATGTATTTTCTAGCATTTCTGCTCATTATCTAACTCTTCATCATCTAATCGATGTCTTCTTTTAGATCAATGGACTTAAATTTGCCATTCTTTTCCTCAATTGTCTACGAAACTTGAAAAAAACTGAGAAAAGCCCGTCAAGTTTCATGGAGCCCAACATGTCATCAGACGTCTCATCATCAGTCTAAAACACAAGTACAGTCGATAATGTAAGAGAAGGGAAAGCAAACACTTCTGAGATGCTGGAAATGGTTGAAATTCTTCCCTTAATATTCTGTTGACATTGCTGCTCTGCACTGACGGGCACATCCGTTTTCATGCGAAGCTGAAGATCAAAACTGTCCAAAATACTTTATATAAACCAAAGTACAGACACATTAGTCAGGGGCGTGTCTGGCCACCAAAGCAGCCAATCAGAGGCATTGCTTCAGCATGATTAACGCCCTGCTTGTGTGCACGTTTTGAATTTCACAAGGTGAAAGGAATGTGGTTCATTTGCCTCTGAATCTCTCTGGGTTCACAGTACACTAATCAGACTGATACTCAGGCGTGGTTGGATGTTTTCACCCTGAACACGAACAGTGATGAAAGTGTTGAGACCAAATACTTAAAGCAGTTCTGTAAATACTATAACTGATATCAAGCATTAGCAGTGACATGACATTGGGGCAGTTCTCATACTGTAAAAACACGCCCTCAGGCTGAGATTAAGCCAACCAATGCCAATCAGCTGGACCCTGTAGGGGCAGTCCATAGCTTCATAATACAGACCATTAGCAGCAGACGGTAACTCAGATGATATCATGTAAAAACGTATTAGTTGTACTACACAGTCAGAAAATCATTACTAGCTTTGTTAGCTGTGCCCTCAAAAGGTCAAAATAAGTTACAACAAAAGTCCTCGGTTTCCTAAAAACATCTGGACGACATGTCTTTTCATCACTGCAGCACATACAACTTATGTACACACACACACGCACACCCCAACTATATTACACCACATCTGCACTTTTGCATATAACCTTTTTAAACAACATTCACAGGTTTGGCTGAATATTTAAAAAAATACTCTCCCAGATGTCCCGCTCAGATCCCTTTCACGTTGTACAACAAAAGAAGACACTCTGCAACATGAGGCGTACAATTTTAGATACGGTATATTTACACACAAATATGATACACTTTTTATTAAAAAAAAAAAAAAAAAAAAAGCCTGCCAGCCACCTTCAAACAAACCGAAACGAAAACAATCTGTCACATTGGTGGAAAGTCTTAGTTGAAAAGGGTTTGTGATGGAGGGCAGGAGCTCGGCGATTAAGGCAATCTCGCAGAACGGATGATGAGAACAAGATTAAAGGGAGGCCAGGTAACCAAATACAGGAAAATCACCAACACCAATTTGTAAGGACACAAGATGGCTTTCAGTGTGAAGGCGGAATTCTCTCGCTCGTTTCCTCACTTTCTGAGAAGCATCCTGGCAAAGTCTGAATTCGACAAAGGTTTCGTGTCTCCGGCTGCACTCGCCGCTGTGCCGGCTGCTGCCGAGACCGCCCCAGCTGCAGTCCCGTTCTCCACTTTGCTGACAGGCCCGCTCTGTCGCTGCAGGGAGCGAGGCAGTAATGAGAGCTGGGTGCGTCCTTTTCCTCTCCTGGAAAGAGAAAGAACAGCCTTGTTTCTGTGCAGGTACGGATCTGAGGATGGCTTTCAGAGCATTTCAGCTGGCGCGGCGGAGAAGCGAGTCGACAAACTTACGCTCCGTAGACCTGGCGAGGCATCGCGTCTGCCGTTGATCCAGGTTTATCCATCGTGTTTCTGCGAGGAGGGTTACTTATAGCGACAGAGATGTTGTTGCCGCCTACGTCCATACCGTCCATTTTCAGAACCGCCTGAGAAGCCTGAGCTTCATCTGCAAACTCAACATATGCCAGACCCTGCAGAGCCACACAGACAGACAGAGGGTTAACACACCAACAGCAGACTCATTACACCCCATCTTCAGCATCTGCACGGTCAAAGGAGGTTATCACCAGCTCAATCAGGAAGACTATTTTTAGCCAAACATCTGGGCGCTGTCCTCCTCTTGATGCCTCACCTTAGGTTTTCCTGAGCGATACGTGACCAGACGAACATCTTTGATGGTGCCGTGACTTTTGCAGATTTCCTCCAGTTGCTCTTTCGTGCACGAGAACGGCAGCCCGGAGATGAAGATTTTCTGTTTCTCCATGGACGTGTTGTATTTAAACACCTACAGGGACATTCATGTGAAGAGGTCACGTGTATTACATTATTGTCAGGGTTTCTGCAGAGTTCATCGCTCAAATTAAAGACTTTTTAAGACCTTTTCAATCCACACAGAATCTAATTTAACACCTCTTTTACAGTCACATCAGACAACATATGACAAAAGTCCAGGTGGGGTCAATATGACCTACAATCAAGGCAACAGAAAATCTACTGTAATATAAGATGGAAATGATTCAATAATTTTCAAGGCTTCGAGATCTGTAATAATAATCTCGTCAGAACAAAAAGCAACACGTCTAGTTGTGTTCATTTTCATATATTTACCTTGAAGTCAGGATTTTTGTTCTTGTCAACACAAGGTGACACGAACATGGGCCTGCCCTCCACCTCCCGTCTGTCCAGCTTCAGGGCTTCGGGGACCGACACTGGGGATTCAAACTGTACATAGCAGTAGCCTTTGAAGTTTCCTTTGTTGCTGAAGACGGGGCGAATCTGGTTGATGGGACCACAGGTCTCAAACAGCGTCCTGAGCTTTGCCTCTGGCTCCTCCAGCGTGTACGCCAGGTTGCTGATGAAAACGCTGCTCTTATCGTTGCGGAGCTCCGGCTTGTCTTCGATGTGCCTCTTGGCAGCGGCTGCAACTCCCTGCTGGGCCTTCTTATTTCCAGGGGGAGCGCTCCTCCCAAAGAGTCCGGACTCGGTCTCCATATACTCCTCTGTGGTTTGGTCCCCGTTTCCTCTGTGCCTTTTAGGAGCTTGTTCTGTCACAGAGGGAAACGAAGATCAGTCAACACACAATCTGTCAATCTGTCAGCTAAAAAGATTGATCATATCATCAATATTTACCTGAATCCTCATTCCACTCATCGTGATAATCATACTGCTCCGCTTTCCTCTTCTCTCCAGCTCGAGTTCCCTTCTGGACCTTCTTCTGAGCCTTCTTGTCTGACTTGGCCTTCCGCCGCTGATCAGCTCTCTCCTCCTCTTGGCGAGCCATGTTGGCTTCTTTCTCAGCCACCTAACAGACGTGCAGAGCATGCTAACATTAGCCAACGGCAGCTATCTGATACACCTGCACGGTGCCGTGCTGATATGTGCTCCTACCTTTGCTCGTTGCTCATTAATCCTGCTCAGCCGGGTCTCCGTCTTCTGCACTGCCACGTCCCAGTCCTCCAGGGAACCTGATTGCGAGGGGGCAAAATACAGAGTCACATTGGAAGTTGCGAAAATCTCCTTTGTTCTTATGTTAAATTTGAGTTTTGTATCGGGACTCACCTTCTACCCTCTCGAAGGTGAGCAGGACTTCACACACGTGCTCAGGGTAGTCTGAGGTGCACTGAACTGCTCTGTGGAGAGCTTTCCGACAGTGAACAGGGTCTCCATAAGACCTACAGATAAAGGAAAACATCAAGGACACCGTATACACCTTTCAGCTAAATGTTATGGCACAAAGGCATCAGACATGGACTGACAGACCTTTCGAGGTTGTAGTATTCCAGCCACATGTTGGCATACTTGGAATTCCCTTTTGTCATGATACTGTCCCAGAGCTCTCTGGCTTTTTGGATGTTCTTGCAGTGTAGGGCCTGGTAGGGAGAAAAGATTTATGAGAAAAATACAAGAATTGAGCAGACGGTTTCCATATCACACATGCAACAGTGAGGTTTTGTGTTAAAATCCAGACAGAACCTTAAACACACATAAAGATCATCACATAAATGACTGGCTGTAACGGTATGATCCAACTAAAACTGTCCCACTTTCTGAAAGCTACAGCACTGCGCCTTTAGTCCTTCATCATGTATCTCAATCGACCTTTATTAGTGATGTCATTACGCTACACACACACACACACACACACACATACACACACACACACACTAAAGGCAATTCAACATGACATGAAATCCAAATCTTGAAAATGGTTGCCATAGTAACTCTGTTTACCTCTATCCTTGCCCAGATCTGCATAATGAGACAAGAAGGATCTCCACTTTCACCAAACCCTATGAAGGCACAAGACAAAGAAATACATGAGAACCAAACCAAGAGCAGCACAAAGTAAAACTCAGTCACGTTCAAATCCACCTACTTTCTTCAACATCTTGTTTCATGTAGTCGAGAGATCGAGAGAAAGCTCCACGCAACTCCTCTAACTCTTTACTTGATTCTGTAAAAAAAGGAAAGAGCAACAGGTGAAATCAAAAGTTTCCAAAAGCAGACACATTTTGTTTCGCACACAGCTGCTCGCACCTTTGCTGAAGTCCACACGTCTCCTCAGGTAGTCCAGGTACACCTGCCAGATCTCCACGTAATCCGTCGCTTGAATGAAACCTGCATTCAGCGCCTTTTCAAAAACATCTGTGAGTGAGGAAAAAACTTAATGATAAGACTGAGCGAGTTCCAATGTTTCAAAAATAAGGGTCTGAGATATTTGCACGTAAGAACTAAGACAAATTCAACTCATAGTCCACTGTAACGCAGCATATGGCTGTTACCTGAGACAGTCTGGTGGTCAGCTCCATGCCTCTCCAGAGCTAACACATAGCTCTTCCACAGACCCATGGTCCAGGGGCAGTTCCTGACGGCGCGGTCGTGACTGGAGAGAACCAAGTCTCTGACCTTCAGCTGACGGTCCTGCAGAGAAAACAAATAACATAATGGTTAGAATGAGCTCAAAGATTTATCAATGAAATATGTAACCACATTTTCGAACATCCCACCAGATTTTCCTTCATTGCTGTAAAGTTCATTGATGTACACTGGATGTTTTCACACTCTGCTCAACACAGAGGAAACCAGGCCAACTGTTAACTTTGAAATATGAGCAGTGCACATTTAACCAAACAAGGATCTGGACACTTGAACCAGCAATTGGAAAAACTGTCAAATTGAATAATTTTACTCTCTTCAGATGAGTAAATTACAGCCGGTGATGTATCACTGCTTACTGTCCAGGCTTAGTGTTTAAAATGTCAGAGCTAAATTACAGCAAATAAACGACCTGAATATCCATTTCAAGAGAGAAATCACCGGCTGTAATTTATCAAGATAAACTCAGTGCAACACTGTGATCATAGTTGTTCAGCCCTTGCTGGCAGATGATGGAGTTGGCAAGTTTCAGGCGCTGAATAAGAGCAGTCAGACTGGGAGGTAATGGCACGTGAAATTAGTCCAAACTCTACACAGCAAACATAACAGTCTGACTGGGAGCCCTTTAAAGGCAGCATCACGCCAAACACTAACCAGTACTCACAAGATAGGTGGTGTATTTTGCCCACATGTCTGGAACCAGGCAGTTCTCTGCCAGAGTCCGCTCAAAGGTTATCTGGATCCGTGCTGGGTCGCCCTCCTTTAGTTCAAAGTCGATGTAGGTTTGATACTCTGCCAGCTTAGGAGGTTCTGCTGCCAGCTGCAACGTGCGACACAGCATGCAGATGTTAGAAAACCAGAGATACTACTTTGAACAGATGCTGTTTCAACTGAAAGGAAGATAGAAAATGAGTGCAAGTCCGTTACCAGTGCCTCCTCAAACGGTTTGCACTTCTCCATCTGCTGCAAAGCCTTTTTGTATAGATGCATGACCGTCTCAGCCACCCCGTGTTCAGACCACTCCTCATACTCCGCATATGTGGCTTCCATGTCTACAAGGTAACAGAACACAATTCTGACACTTTTCCCTTTCTCAGCATTATCAATAAGCTCACATACACGACATACACCATTTACAAAACAGCAACAATAAGAAGTATGCATTTTCAGTTATTGTGTTACAAGAATGTGCAAATTTCAGATAAATTCAGATAGAAATGGATTTAAAATATTGCAAAATGCCTCTGCTGTCCATTCAGCTGGACCAGAAACAAATCAACACAACAATGGACCATGTGGCCATCTCTCATCCACTCCTGCAGTGACATAAAAACATGGTCAGGGAGTAGAGAGGAGTGTTATCTAAATCTGTACAGCATCTCCAAAGCCACATCACAGCCATGCCACACTTGACTGATCGCACAAGGCAGCATAGCTTTTTAAATGAGGTAATTCACAGTTTTTCAGGTGGTCCATGACAGACAGCCCTCACAACAAGAATCCTGCCCATTTTACAGCCCGTCTGGACCGAAGAGGCGTCATGCTCACCCATTAAAGGAATGGCCAGCTGGCGGCGAAACAGAGTATGGATTCGCTCGAGCTGAGTGTTCAGCAGCTCCTGTTCCTCGCGGCTGGGAATCCTGCCAGGGGGAGGCTGAGAGGAAACACGGCAGAGAATTGTGTCAAAATTTAGCAAAGGCCCATTTAGCCTAACCCGCAAATTCCACCGGGCACGGCTGCAGCACAGCCACTGGAGGTGATCACGACGATTCCAGACAGCGCTTGTGATTCCATCACAAGCACTGCAGCACATTTCAGAAGCGTCCTAGCAGCGCTCTGTTCTGCTCCGCGGAGAATACGTACTTAGTCTATTTTTGACGGAAGCTGCAACAAGCTGCAGATCGACCCAGGCAGGAAGACAGACATGGGAACAGCACAGGGAAGCTGGCATATCCAAAATAAAACACCCTGTACAGTCCTGATTGAATATCAACAATAAACTCAATTAAACCAGACAAAATGAAACCTTTTACTACATAGCACACTTGTCCATGCTAAAGGCACAAACATCAAGTACACATGACCAAATCAACAAAATCTGATAAAGTGTAAAATATATAAAGGACATGCAAAACGCTCTGCTTCTGAAATGCCTTGGGAGGGGTACGAAGCCGTGCATAGGACCGAACAAAATCACACGTGATGCAGCCGTGCCTGGTGGAGTCAAGCCAAAACACCAAAGGAATTCAACTGAGCATCTCAAGTATTTATGTTTATTCTTTATTCTATTTATTGATAAATGTCTAACAAGTCTCTATCTTGCATTTTCTAACAGTGTTTTTGAAATTACTCACAGTAAATCGTTCTCTCTCAAATACATGTAGCACAAACAGCCCATTGATGACATCTCTCCCAGTGATGGAAACACAAACCTGTACTGTGGACAGAATGGCGTTCTCAAACTCTCTGTACGCCTCCCACACCGTCTGTCCCTTGGTCATGTGAAGCCCCACAGCGGTCACAGCTCTCTCAAAGATGGATCTCACCTTGTCTATCCCACCTGGTGAGCCCATGCCACCAATTGAATACTGAGCATATTCGAGCCAGATATCTGGGCCTGGGTATAAAAGCACATAATTAAATGTTAACATCATGCAATAATGAGTGAATGTCACACTGAAGGCAGTGATGGGATGCACTCACAGATATAGTCTTTCACAGCTTTCTCAAAAAGCTCATAGACTTTCTCCCGGTTTGACTCCTCCTCAGTCAGACGGATCTCATCCTTGAGCCAATCAAGCCAGATCTCTGCAGGATTCAACAAAATGTGGTTTCAGTTCCAAACAATTCAGAGCTGCTGTCAAAGGATTCTTCTCACAGTAAACCTTATTAGACGTACACCAACCTTCAGTGAGAGGGAAGAGCTCACTCATCTTCTGCCTTGCTTTTCGCAGACGGAAAAGCTCTCCCTCCTGCTTCAGGAGTTTGATGAGATCTACATGGCAGTTGTAGTCGAAAGCGTTGATTGACAGCTGAATAAATAAATAAAAATCACACAGATGAAAGGGGAACAATGCAATTAAATATGGCCTAAGAGATTTAGTAACAGATCGATCATGATTATCAATCCATCTACAGACTGACACACAGAAAGTTAATATGATATATACAGCACTTAGACACTAAGTTACTAGTTTATAGGGAATACAGGGCTGCAGCTACCAAATATTTTAATTGTTCATTGATCTGTCAATTTTTTTCTTTTGATTGTTTGTAGAGTTTTGCCTTTTTGATTCAAGTATTTCAACAAATACTGAACCTTATAACCTTATTTTTGTTGCAGAGCTGTTGTATTGAACCGCTATATTACAATAAACTTTAATAATAATAATAATAATCATCATCATCATCATCATATGAATAAACGCGGCATCAAGTAAGTAATGCTGCAGTCACGTTAAAATGTTAATAATCCCACAGATTTAACACAGAATAAAGTTAGGACATTGTGTACTGTACTGACACATGTACTTTCTTGAGAGCTGTGCTGGAAGTTGTGACGTTACACTTTACGTTTCTGGCATAGTAAAAAAAAAAAGGCGCGTGTGACACGAGACCAGTCATTAGCATAACACATTAGCAGGCGGCTAATCACGAAGCTAGCTATGTGTGTGACGTCGTATCATACGTGCTCATTTAATTGTTTTGGATAACAGCATCTAACATCAGTATATTTTTGGTGTCCAGTAAACCGGAGCAGGACTGAGCAGCTCACATTTTTAAAGCCCCTGTCTTGTTGTAGCCGACTGTGTTTACCATCCATTCATTCTCATTAACTTAGCTCGTTGGCTAACGTTAGTTAACCAAGCTTGGAATGGTTGTTGCCTAATTACCTGCTCCTCCAGCCGCTGGATTTCGGCTTCATTTTCTTTCTCATCTTCTGACGAATCGTCCTCTTCGTCGTCTGAATTTTCAACCCCCATGCCCTCCTCCTCCTCTTCGTCCGATTCCATCTCTCTCTCCTCCATTCCTGCATCTTCCTCCTCCATATCTTGCAACTGCGTTTGCTCTGCGCTGCTCGACGCTGCCATGTTGGAAATGCTGTCTGTCTGCCTGGTAACAACCTAACAAGCCATCGTGAGAGGTGGAGCCTGTCACTGAAAACACCGTGGACACCCTGACGTGTAATGACTACTGTTCACCGCGGGTAGGTGCTCCTTCATCGGTGAAGTCTTTCGTCCTCACCTGTTTGTCAACAGAAAGTCGTCTTCTTCACCCGTTGTCACTCGTTGATTTCCGACCATCATCGGAATCTAAACATGGCGGTTGTGTCTCTCCGAAACTCTGCGTCCTCGCTTTTGTTATTTAGCAAAAGGTTATTCAGCCCGCAGCTCTATGTCGCCTGTTCATACCACGAAAAGGTAACCAGTTAAATATATTTTTAAACTATTTGCAACCAGCATATGTCACTCGAGATTTATTGACAATTAGCTACGTGTGTTGTCTGACATTAGCTACCAGCAGCTAACTTTAACAGCTGTATAGCAGTAATGTATTCACTTTCTGTTTGTGGCTTTCCTCGAGGTGGTGGACCACTATGAAAACCCAAGAAATGTGGGTTCTCTAGACAAAAAATCCAAGAATGTAGGGACTGGCTTGGTGGGTGCCCCAGCCTGTGGTGATGTAATGAAACTTCAGGTAAGTTGGAGGTCACGAGAAAGGATCCTCTGCACCCCAATTACTGCTGTTACGACTTCCAGCTTCCCGTTGCACAACTCGACATTTGAACATATGTTGTTTCCAGATCGAGGTGGACGAAAATGGCAAGATTGTTGATGCAAAGTTTAAGACATTTGGCTGCGGATCAGCCATTGCCTCCAGTTCTCTCGCAACAGAGTGGGTGAAGGGGAAGTCGGTGAGTTTGTTTAACACAGATGAGATGGAAAAGGAGGACAATGGCTTTAGAAATACTGCGTCTTTGTTGATGATCTGATAAGGCTGCTGTCATCCTGTAGGTTGATGAAGCTCTGAAGATCAAGAACACAGACATTGCCAAAGAGCTGTGCCTTCCCCCAGTCAAGCTTCATTGCTCTAGTAAGTGCAAAGCAGTACAGTTAAAGAAGTAAAGCAGTGTAATATGCTTGCTGACATAAAGATGGTGTTATCATACACCTCAAAACTAAATTGGCTTTAACATGGCAGTCAATTTAAAGGGAGAAAGTGTGTCAGTAAGGTGTTGGTGCACAAAGGTTTTAAACTATTCAGGTTGACTTTTCTCAGGTTCAGGTTTTCCTTGAATTTATGACCTGGTTTTGCATCTCTTGCTAAAATCCATTTTGTGCTTTATTTCATGCTCGAACTGAAACCTTGTCACTCCTTTTCTTTCAGTGCTTGCAGAAGATGCCATAAAAGCAGCGCTGTCTGACTACAGACTAAAGCAACAGGACAAGAAGGAGGAACGTGGATAAGCCACCAGCTAAAATGATGTTTTTAACTGTCCATTATGGGCCCAGTTTCACTGCAGTGCTGTCTGGAAGATGGGTTAACCTTCATATAACATCAGGGCTTTCACCCTTCTGGGAGTTTTATACCTTTTAAAAATCTCCATGTAAAAGGGTTGTGGAGTCACTGTCTTGAATTCAAGCCAAGACTCCCATATTGTTCAAGTGCCAGGTGTAAATGGTGTTTATTCGCCTTTATCAGATGATCAGAAATAGTTTGTTAATTGATGCTGATTTTGGAGTCGAAAGGTCATGGTGAATATTTTAAGACAACTCAGATCCTTAAATTTAAACAAGGGACTTTACACAGAAAACAGAGGAGGAGCATCATGAATCAGAAGCTGTGGGTTGAGGTGTGTTTTGTATATTTTGTGGCATTTTGGTTTTATTTGGCTTGATTGTATGAAATCGCTGCTCCCACGTGGAGGATTCAGTATGAAAATACAGTTAGGTCAACATCTTAAGTACACATACAAAAATGTAATTCAGAATATTGTATGACATTGTGCTTATTGTGAATTAAATGATGAAAAACATTATCACTGCGTCCGTTGTGATGTCATCCACCAGACCCTACATCCAGCGGAGCCACCCTCTGTTGGTGCACAAGTACCTTTTTCAGTACTAGTAGCACTGCTAGCATTAGGAGGGCTACCAATACACATAACACAGCGAGCAGGGAGATGACCGCTGCAGAGTCTTGTGTGAGAGGTCGTGGGTCAGGAGTGGGCCAGGGTGCGTCTCTGTTTGTGGAAAACAATGATCGTGTCCCTTCAGCAGAGGTTGCATTAGTCTCAGGGTACCGACATGTGATGTTGTCTCTGCATTTCTCTTCCCTGTCGGGGAGAGAAGTAGTGGTTTTTGAATGGGGTGGGCTGACTGATTGTGTGTTATTCATAGACAAACACTCCTCATATGTAAGGGTTTCTAAAGAGTAGTGTTCAAGTAAAACCCGAGTCTTGGGAGCATCTTGGGAAATGAGTCCAACTGTAGTTTCTTTTGATGATTGCTTCGATGAGTTAACCAAATACATCTTGTTTTCAACTGAGCTTGGTCCCGCTGGCTTCGCTGTCAGGATCTCCAGCGCAGAATCAAGGTCCAGCTGCTGCGTCCTCTCATTTGGCTTCAGGACACGAGGACAGATCGTCACAACAGAGAGGTTCAGAAGCAGACGGTGAGCAAGATGGACGGGCTCGGTGCACACCAGGTCTGTGGCCATCTTCAGCCTTCCACTCAGCAGCCAGCGGTAAAGATACAAAATGTCACACTCGCACACCCACAGGTTGTTGGTGAGGTCCACAGATCTGAGACGTGGCAGGCCGTCGAAGGCGCTCTCTGGGACTGAACGCAGGCAGTTGCTGTTGATCTTCAGGACCTGCAGGTTGACCAGGGCGGACAGCGAGGGCAGGTCCAGGACAGAGATGCAGTTTGCTGAGAGGTCTAAGTGGGTCAGTGATGGAGGAAGACTCAGGGGGAGGCTTGTAAGCTCGTTCCCCTTCAGTGTCAGGACCTGCAGCTTGCTGAGACCCTGAAGTGCCCCGGGTTGGATGGCGCGGATGCGGTTGTCCTCAAGATCCAGACGAGTGAGGTTCCCCAGTTGCCGCAGGGCGCCGGAGGTGATGTAAGTAATGCGGTTTTCTTGCAGCAGCAGGGACTCCAGGCTGGGAGGGAGGCCGCGAGGGAAGCTGGCCAGCAGATTGTGACTGAGGCTCAGCTCCTGCAGGCCAGAGAAGGGCCGGAGCAGGTGGTCCACATTACAGAGCTGGTTTCTGGCCACAGATAGAGCCGAGGTACTGAGAGGGACTGAACGAGGGAGTGACCGGAGACCCAGGGACTCACACAAAACCCAAAATCCTGGACGAGGACAGCAGCAGCCAGGAGGACAGGGAGACGTTATGAGGGAGGCTAAAGGACAGATGCAGAGAACCAGTAGGACACCACATCTGCACCAAAGCATGACTCACTGTGAGGAGGAGAGACGACCACATCAGACACAGACGGAGCAAATGGTATCAGAAGACATGCTGAAGCTTTAATTTCACTAAAGAAGGGTTACCACTTTATAACAAGGCACCTTTTATAAAGGAATGGTAAGTTAGATTACTATGTTAACATAGTAATTGGCCTGATTAATGGCTAATCCCAGTATTTTTTACTGTTGTTTTTCTGGGTGGTTGGATTGTCATAAAACCAATCCATTAATGATTATCAACATTTAGAATTGCAGATGAGTCACTACCTTTCGCTGCTGGCGTCTTAGACGTGAGAAACCTGTGAGCCTTCATTAATGAATTTCCAGTGAGTCATCTTTTATAACTGACTTAACTGCTCATTAGATAGACGGGGAAAGACTTGCCTTTTAGTGACTCACCCGCTTGAAGGAAAAGTCGCCACTATCATTATCATTATTTATTTACATTTATAAAGCCAATATTAACAATCTTATAAAGGATGACTTATTATAATATATAGATAAACAGATGAAGGCCCATGTACTTACCATTTTCTATTCCTGTATTATCTGCTCCTCCGAAGAGATGGGCAGGCTTGTCATGTCGTGGTCCTCACAGATCTAAAGATATAACCACTGTTGCTGCTGTTTTCAGGCAGATGCTCATCAAAGTTTAACGACAGCCTTAAGGTGCTGAATTACCTGTTCTGGATCCTCTTCACCATTCAGTTTGATCAAGAGGTCCCATTGTTGGTCAGTGGCAGACAGTGAAAAGAGTCAAAATACACACAGTAAGAAGCTCAGCAAGAGATGCTGTGTTAAAAAAAGAAGAAAGAAACGACACAGGTGTCCCAGATATCCCCTTGTCTGAGATCCCAAAGGTTCCTACAACCCAAACAGGCCGTGAATCTAGTAACCAGGCCCCCGGACAGAGAGCGTGGCCGGGTGGTCCTGTGCCCGTGTGTCTTCCCATCACCTGGTGGGAAGAGTGAAAGTGAAGGGGTAGTATTTTCTCGAATTATTTAGCGCCTCATTGACAAAAGAGCGGGGAATCTGACCCTGGTGCGAGCCTCTGTCAGGGCTCACGTTTCAGCTGCCGCAGGGTTGCTCTCGCTTTTGAGCTGCTGTGCTGTCATCTTTGATCTTTGGCAAGTTGACCCACTTATGATTCAGATCAAGCTTTTTTTATTCACAAGATGGTTTGTGCTTCAGCCGCTTTAGCAGTATTTAATCACATTTGTGGTTAATTTTAACAATAGATTTCACACCAGGTCTGAGTGTTGGCCTGTTTGCATTCAGATGTAATGTAAAAAGAAATACATAACTGATAAATCAATACTTGTTCTGTGCACAGGAGGGCAGCATTTCATTGCTCAGTCAACAAAAATGACTCAAAAGTTATTTGACTTTTTGTTTGAACTCCACTGGAACAAATCAGTGTCACCAAGATTTGCATTGACTGTACATGAGCTCTTATTGTGGAGCAAAGCGCTCTGTATGGATCTGGTTTACTGCTGTTGAAATATTTAAACAATCTTGTACAGTAGCCAGCGAAGGACAAAGGGGGCTCTCGTCATCTCCAGGCTCTAATACCTTCTGCAGTCCTACGTTTGGGTGTGATGGTACCAGCTGCCTCATCATGGCCAGTCCTAAAACTTCATGTCACTCTGTAGTGTGTGCACATTTTAGGCTTGAAAAGTTAATTTTGAAGACAGATTATGTCTCCAAAGAGCAGATATCACACATCTGACATTTGCGTAATTACCTTAAAAATAGTTACCCATGATTCTTGAGTGGACGCAACTCAAAATTACAGATTCCCGAGTTGAACATAATGTGCACGTAGCGAGCATCCCCTTTTTAGACCTTCCTCGCCTTTTCTAATGTTAGGTTTCTTCAGGGCTGCAGTCTGTCTTTCATCATGAAAGTTTCCACTGTTACTTTTTCAATCATGACAGAAGCGTCCTTATCAACAATTTTATTCAAGCAAAACAACATTGTCGTCGTGTAAACATGAAACTGTCACTTTCAGAGGAAGCATCTGTCTGGAAACATCTGAGGACAACAATCTGAGGTTCAACGGAGAAAAGTGTTTAAACGGGACAAACGTCTGGCCCATCAGTCGTTCAAATTGAACGTCACACATTTGGTTTAGATGCTCGGAGTCTTTAACTTGAGGAACGGGACAGTGAGTTATCTTCTCCTTTAGCCACCATGACTCAAAAACCCATTACACAAGCAAAACAGGCCAGCTAACCATCCCTGCACTCAAGTTTTTGACTCATTACAAGTTATTACATTAAAAACAAAACTCATAATTTATCTTATATATAAGTATATTGCTTTTTTAAAAGCTCGAACTCTGATTCACAAAGTTTTTAAACCAAAAAAGCCTGCTTTTAATGTCACTTAAAGGCAGATCACGATTACTAACCAAATAAATATGTAGACAGATACAAAGAGGATAATATATGTGTGTTTTTACTTCAGTTTCCCAGAAATAGCACAGTTACAAACTGAGTTTGGTGAAAAACTTTGTGAATTAGGGCTCTTAAAGTGAAATACAATGATACGACATGAAATAACACTATGCAAACAAAATGAAGTAAATATGAGTGTAAATATAAAGAGAATGTTTCGTTACTTATCCGACAAATCAAGTTTACTGGCATGTCACTTTGCTTTATTTACAGCAGCAAAGAGTTCGCTCTAAATGACAGACAGGTTCGGGCAAAGCTGCTAAAAACATGCCACGGTGTACAGCAGGACATACTGAGGAGACTCCTCTGCGACGGCAGGCATAAGGACTAATACACGTCTGTGTCAAAAACACATGAATACTCACTATTCCTCTCATTTCCGGCTGCCCTTTAATGAAGACGATTTTACTGCTTCAAGTGATGCTACTTCAACTGCTCAGTGATGTGACATCAGCAAGTCTTTGCAGGAGGACGAACAGACCGCTGAGCCACTTTTAATTTGAAAGGCTGCAGCATTAAGATAAATAAGCCATTTTTCCCACATCCACTGTTATCATCTGTTCAATTTTTCATGTTTGTATGAATCAAAAATTTTTAGGTGCACCATGAGTGTTTTGATTTGGCGTCTCACATCTTCTATCGTGCTTTTTCATTTTTACTTTAGGTAACACACCAGCTGTTCATATTCTCAGGAACATTTAGATTCAACTGTTTACATGACGGATAGTTTCTCATTTAATGGCACGAGCCTCAGAAATAGATTTCTTGCCGGCAGCTATAAAAAATTTCTGATTTGAATCACGATTCTTTTCATACGTGTGTAGTTTGACCAACCCGTCTGATCTGGTTTTTATGTCATGGTTGCAACATTTCACCTCTTGTGCCAGCGAACATGCCCTAGTGGTGGGCCTTTTTCAGGTGGCAGGTGCAGACTGGCTGACCGGAGCTGGTGCTGGGGCTCTGCTGCACCTCCTCCCTGTGCTTTGGCTGCTCTTTGTACTTGTGCTCCTCTCTTCGCTTTTCCACCTCCTCCGCCTGCCTGACCTTTCTGACCTCCTGGCGAGGCGATGATCTGACGTCTCTCCCCCTCTCTCCGACCAGAGCCTTGGAGGGCATGCGCAGGTTCTTGGGCGAGGCCATGCTCTGAGTCTGGACCCTCTTGACGTGGTCGACGGCGTACGGCCTCTCCTGGAGCTCGCTTGAATTCTTGCGCCCGCCTGTTTTATCAGCCGCATACTTCCTGGGTGGATTCGGAGGCGGTTTGTAGGCCTCCAGCTTGCGCTTGTGACTCATGGCAGAGGCACAGCAGATGATAAAGACCATGACGATGAGAAGAGAGGTCACGACGATGATGATGAGCAAATTCTGCTGCAGGAAGTCCACTACTCGGGTCAGGACGAAATCCTTCAGGCGGATCATGGTGGTGGTGATGGTGTTGGTGAGGGTGGGAGCTCCGGTGGCAGCGGTGATGTGAACAGGTGCTCGAGTGGAGAAGGAGGTTGGGAAAAGGAGTCCCAGCTCTGCTTCATCACCACTGCCGTCCATGGAAATGTTGTAGAACAGAGGAGTGGTGTGACAAACGCTGCACCACAGTGAGAGCAGAGTCACACAGGTGACGAGAGAAACCAAGCGGGACTTCATCTTCTGTCGTCCTGCAACAACAACAATAGACATGTTGAATTTAAGATCAAAAGAGAAAAATATTTTATATCTAATCTTGGAGGGATCCACTAACACAGTGGCTTTAAACCCCTTGAACGAATAGGGGGAAATACCACTCAGGAGCCTGAAGCTAGAGTCAGGAGGTGGTTAGCTTAGCTTAGCAAAAGACTGGAAACATGGGAAAACAACTTTGTTCAAAGGTATAAAAAATCCATTTACCAGCACCTCTAAAGCTCACTAAATAACACATCCTATCCAGTTTGTTTAATCTGAACATAAAGAACGTTTCATGAGACGTTACTTGATGTATTTCTTGGTGACTGGTGGTCAGGTGCCGTGACTTCCTGGAGTCTGCTGGTTGACAAGACTCCAGTTTGCTGCTGGTAGATGTAGTTTTTAACTTTAACTATCTCCGGTCTTTCTGCTAAGCTAAACTAAGCTCCTCTGGCTAGTATTTATTGTACAGACATGTGAGTGGTATTGATCTCCAGATCACCTTGTGACCCCTTAAATTTTTATTGCAGCTTGTTGGTGGGTCCCGGCCCTCAGGTTGGGACCACTCCTGCTACTAACTACTTAACTACAGTAGAGCGGTCTTTCATGCAGCAGACACATACTGAGAAGATAAAACAATGTTTTATGGAGCTGTTTCCATCTGAAATGTAACTCCAGTATCCATCTTGACTCAGGTTTTTCTAGGATTTCTGCTGTTTCTCATCCTGCACCAGATCTATTTTAGCAGGCAGCAGAGTAGCCATTACTTATTTGGGGTGGAGACAGCAAGTTTGGCGCTGTAGGCCTTATAATTTGTAAAGTATACGGCCACCCATCCACCACACCAAAGCCAGGAGGAAGCTATATTCCAGAGGGAGCACAGAGGCGTGGGAGACCTGCGGCCGTGGCCTCTATATTTACGCTGGGCAGCAGCTGCTGTGTACCAGGCCACAGCAGCACAGACCTGAAGGAGATATTTCTGTTTCCAGGGAAACATGCATTTACTGACAGTACAACTGACTGAATAAACTTCCTGACTCAGTATTACTTTTCTACTTCTTTTCTCTCCATTCTTCTCAATGCGAAGTCAAGCTTTAGGGGGCTCAGTGTGCGACCCTGTAAACCTGTTTAAGTCTTAACACAGTATGTAATCACACAATGCAGAGCTGTAAAGACAAGCTTCTAATCAGCTCCATGCTATAGTCAACCTGCTCTGATTTACTGTACAGTATGAGCCACCCCCCCTCTCTCTCTGTGTGGTCGAACATATAGAACTCTGGACCAGATGGTAGGCTGGGTCTCCATCCTTGGATGTGCAGCTATAGGATGGCACTGCCCATTGAATCCTCATAATTACAGCCATAATTACATTTCCTGTGTTTCACTGGAAGGTCCACATTACCGTCAACTCAAGGCCATCAGACACCACACATGCAATTAATCCATGTCTTGACGTTTGAGTACTTAATAACTCAAACCCCCTTCTTAACATTTAAAAAGCATTGACCACTCTGTATGTGCTTGTTCAGTAAAGCTTAGGCGGTGTGAAATATTCAAAATCAAAACACCACTGCTGCATCTTTCCATCACATTCATCCAAAATCCAGTCTGACATGCGTGGTAGTCTCGACCATGAAATTCCAACTGAAGGCAAGAATGTTTTAACAACGCTTGGCCAGACAACTCAAATTTGCAAAGATGGAGCCAGCGGCAGCGGTTAGACCGTCGCAAAGCACACACTTACATAAACATCATCAGTGTCTCCACTTTTACTCAAAAAAAAAGCAACAACACAACAATGTGAGAAGATCCTGTTACAAGTTAAAGAACTGCATTATAAATTTTAACTAAGTCAAAGTATAAAAGCAGAAAAATGTACTTAAAGTATCAAAAGTTCAAGTATTTGCTTTGCAGAATTAAGACATTTTATATCATATTATTTGATTATTATTATTATTATAGTTGGAGTAGTTGAATAAATGTAATGGCAGATAAAGTACAATTTGTCCCCCTGAAATGCAGTGTAGAAGTACAAAGTGGAATAAAATGGAAATGCTTAAGTAAAGTATCTTAAAATTGGACTTAAGTACTTCAATAACAATATGAACTAAATGGATCATAAAACCATTTTCTCAACATGTTGTCAGTTTGGATTCAGAGACTGAAATAAATGAAATCTTTGGTTTTACTTTTTCTTTCCTAAGAACGCCCACTTTAAGCTCAGAACGAGTAGAAATAAATACTTACAGCGTGTGTTATCCCGGGCTTTCCTTCTGAGCAGCGCAGCGCGGTGCAGAGGACACAGAGGGGAATAAAGGGGAGACAAGCTGACGAGAAGAAAGTGAGAGTGCAGGAGGCTTTCCAAGCATTCGCCCGTCCTGCTCAGTTAGACTGAGTGTTTTTACACTGTGCTCTAAAAAGTCCGCTCCCTGCAGGATGATGATCCATCCCTCCACTTTCAGCTTCTCCTCCCTCTTTCTCAACCTCCCAGCCTTCACCCTCCTGCACATATGGGACATCCATCTGGGATTCAAGTTTTTTTGTTTTTTTTAACTGCACATTTTTAACTATCACAGAGGGAACGGCCATGTAGAAGAGAGTCTGTACATAATGATGTTTTCTCAAACACGGAGCACTGCTAAACTGTCTCCAGAGAGCGTCTTCATTCTGGATGGAAGTGTCATTTACTGCAATGTGCGATCATTTGTTCAAAGTTGGACTCATTAAAAACTTTCTGCTTTCAAACTGACTGCAAATACATTGCAGTTGATACATCAGTCCCATGTTTCAGGGAAATGGGTATTTCTGTACTTGGCGGGGCGAGTCCCAAGACTCCTCTGCCTCCCACTGAGTCCTCTCTAATTAAGTCCCCGTTGATTACAGCCTGTCTGTGCAGGGCATACAAGACCAGTGCGGAGAGAAAGCACCCCTTTCATCCTGAAACACATGTACAGAGCGAACATATAAACTTCATGGTCTCTCTGGGCACTTATCTCTGGATATGTCTCTAAATATGCAGGGCATCTATTTAAGGCTGCTCATGCCTCCTTTCTTATTTCATTCAGTTGGTTTGACAGCCGGTGTGAGATGTTCATATTATAGCTGCTCAGTCTGAGAGCTGAAGCACGAACAAGGCAGCAATTTCTGCAGGTCCACGATGCAATCAAGAACAACAGACAGGGATTCTGCATATTATTGCAATCAATCCACCACTTCTATCTAACTACCACTACAGCACACCAAATGAGTCTGCGTCTTAAAATAGTTCAGGGTTTCTAATTCGTGCTGTAACTGAGACGTGTCATCAAGTGTTCCAAAGTGGTGAAATACAACCCTGATTCCAAGAAAGCTGGGCTGTAGCGTAAAATGTGTTTACTGACAAGTTTTACAAAGTGCTCCTGAGCCCATGCAGTAACATCCTTTATACAATCATGTGTTCACAAAGCAGTGAACCTCGCTTGTGAACGACTGAGCCTTTCCACGATGCCCTTTTCATACCCAGTCACGACACCATCACCTGTAACCAATCAACCTGATTACCTGTGGAACGATCCAAACAGGTGCTTTTGGACTCCCCCAGTCTTTTGTTGCTCCTGACCCAACTTGTGTGAAACATGTTGCTGCCATCAAATCCAGGATAAGCAGATATTTGTGCTTTTTTTCCATTTTTAATAGAGTATATGTCAAAAAGGATCAGCAGATTATCAGCAGATTATTTATGTTTTACACAGCGTCCTTACTTTTTTTGGAATCAGGGTTGTAAAATAGTTCTGGCTTTCTAATTCAAGCCCAGCAGAGACTTGTCATCATGTACTGAAATAGCATTTGGTTATTTTTGGTGGCTCAAATACAATAGACTAAATGCAATTATCAACAATGGCAAAACAATACTACTACTCGTGTAAGTGTACTGCAAAATACAGGAAACAGTTCAACTTAATGCTAGCTTAAATTCACATAACTGTGCTCTTTATTCACCGATTATCTGCCTTTGGATGCTGCAGTCGGGGTTGGTGCATGGCTATATTTAAAACAAAGAATATGAACATACTTGATTTTATTTTATTCTTCTATTTAATTTTGAATTTGACCTTTAAAATGACAAAGCTGGCAATATATTTTTCTTACTGTTAACAAATCCTCATGAAAACACCAAAAAACAAACATGAAGTCCGCTAACAAGTATCCAGAGCCTGATGTCTTCCTAAAATAATATTACAAAACAAATGAGCCAAACTGTTGCATAAAAACTAGTTAACAGTAATGAGAACATGCAAAAATTGCCAATTCAAAACTCCACAACGAGCCCATTTTAAAAATTCTTTATTAATTTTTCTTATAATCAATGTTTGATACTTGAAGCAAGAATAATGAACAAAAATGCTGAGCAGACCTCCACGAGGCTTCATCCTGGTTCGTCTTCGTCTGATTTTCTTCCTTGGTATTCATACGACCTCCAACGTAACAGAGGCTCTGCTTTTCTCAAGATGCATTATGGCAAGGTGCAGGGAACACAGACAGGGGGAAACATTTAAAACCCACCTCCCACACAAAGACCCTCTTCAGCACAACCACAGAACAAAAAAAAAGAAATAAAAAAAAAATGACAGAGAACATGGTCATGTTATTTACACAGCGCTCACTCATTTTTCTAGACCTTAATTACAAACATACATCTATCTTTCAACTGCACATTTCTCCAACCTACAGTGTCCCTTTGGATCGCTATTCTCTACTACTCCTCAAAACCCAACAGTGCTACGAGGAATCTACAGAGTGCCAGCCTGATATACACGACGGGGCAGTCGTATTGGTCAGACCCACGTTGCTGTAGCACTCTGTCGATCTCCTCTCACTAATATTCTACGACGCGCTGCTCAAATTGCATCTTGAAGCCACGACGACTGAAAAGGCTGCGCGTTCGGCTGACAGCTTCTCGGTTTGACATCATTTTCGAAGATGTTTTGAATACCCGTACCGAGGTGGAAAGTGTTAAAATGTCAGGGGCGCAATGCTTTCCACAAGCCCCCCCATCCACCCACCCCCGAGCAGTGATGCTGCCTGGTGTACTGTGGCGTGGACTGGCAGGGCTTCATGGTGTCATCCAGGGGCTGACATACAGTACTTTAGGAACAGCGTCCATTGAACATAGCCTTTGCACTAAGTGTAGCACCTCAAAGTGGTTTTAAATCCGGGCAACTATCAACTCTTCCATTTACTACATAAATCTACTTTCACAACAGTCCCCTACAAACACTTCCATGGTCACCTCTATGGCACTTTCAGGTCTTTACAGTGGTAACAAATATTGAAGGCAAACAACAGACTGAACCATTACCCGTCTCAGCTTCCCACTGGGAAACAAACCTCAAACATCAGGAAGAGCTTTTGTCATAGCCGTCCAATCAAAACAGCTCAGATTGGACAATTTGATGATTCCTTGATTTGGTATACTGAAGAGGGGCAACTGAGAAATAAGCTTTAAAAAACAACAAGTGGATGTGCTAAGAGGGATATAAGCACAGCTGGAACAAGACACAGGCTAAAATTAACAGTAAAGCAATAACCCAACTAATCAATCCAAGTTAGAGGCAAGTGTTGGACGTTCTACTGTGAGTCCATTTCTTAAATCCCCCTCCCCAAGAAGAAACAAAGCAGGAACATCCATAGTGACAGATACCCAAAAGACCAAAGACATGAGGCACATATTCACACACTATCTAGGCCTTTGAGGTCCATCATGACCAGTTTCTGTAGCAGTCTCCAGTTTGATCACCCGATGGTTTACAATAGTCAAGTCCATGTGTGATTACTTGGTGTCATTTTGTTTCTATTCCTGTCTTGTTGGAGCACAAAACAGATCTGAAAGGGGCGCACTTCGCACACGGACGCTGACAAAAAATAATCCCACTGCACTTGACTGCTCCTGTGTTGAGCAGAACCCGTGGATACCCTAACACTGAGGTCGGTGACTGAAGCTCTCACACAAACAAAGCAGGGCTGAGGTTGAAAATCCACAAAGTTGGTCTTTTCACGGGCAGCACATAAATGTCACAACAACAACCAACCAGTGTAACCGAGTCACTACAGTAGAGTGTTTACAGAAAGAGGAATTTTCTAGAAGTGTTTTTCCCCTGCATCAAGAACTGCCGATGAGATCCGTGGAATGTGTTTGTCATGTTTCTCAAATAAGCACACGGTGCATGTTAATGAAGCAAGATAGAAAGGAATGCATGTTTACGTGGACTATCGTCCACAGTCAGAATGACAGGAAGGAGCAGAAATGGCAGAAAGCAGGTGTTAATTAGTGCAGCTTCAACAGACAGCAGACTGGTCATGTTCATCTGTGGGCTTGGTGTAGACTGTGGCAGCGAGATGTGTTCACTCAGAATTTATTTCCTCCTAATTACGGAGTTTGAGACGTCAATCTTCCTCGCGTGACTATCCGATTTATTTAAATTATTTCATTTTCCTGGTAAGTTATTGGTGAAACTCTCCTCCTGCTGATGTAACCAGTCTACTGCACTGAGCTTCCCTGTTTGCGTTCTGAATCGTCCCCACAAAGAGAGAGAAATACTGTTAAGGAGGTGTAAACAAAATTTGGCAATATTATAATTTCAGGGTAAGGTAACATGAAACACTGATACCAACTTAAAAAAATATTTGGATATTCAAATGGGGATCAACGACATTGGAATTTTCTTGGTCATATTTCTAAAATGCAAAAGAATATGTAAGACCTTTTTTATGCAAGTAGACAACATAAAAAAATGACTGCCACACAAGAAAAGGAACAGAGTCCCTTGTCACCAAAAAGCAAGTCGAGTATTTTCTGCTAAATTTGCCACACGTCCTTATTCCACCTGTGTTAAAGTGAGGGTCGGGGGCAGGCTAAGAAAAGTTCATCTGGAATGTTGCTAGGGATCGTTGCTAGGCAGGCCTCAGACGAAACACTGTCATCGAAATCGGCAGTGACTGGTCCCGCCCTCCCCCCAGCCAATGGAACGTCCTGAATTGTAGCGGGTTGGGTAAAGGGTCCCTAAATGGCAATTTTGGACATCTGCTCTTCAAGTTTGATGATTCGCTTCTCCTGACTGCTGACCAGGTCCTTGAGGGATTTGATTTCTTTCAAGATCTCCTCCAGCTTGGCTTCAGATTTCTGTGGGAGACAGGAGAGACAGAAACAGTGAGACTCTTTGTACCCATTTCTGTCACAATATGGCTACAACCACCCTGCTGTGACACAAACATAGCTACAGTCCCATTTGAACCCATGTCAAACCTAAGCTATGCCACAATAGCGCACGGGACACTTTCTGTCTCAAAGCTGCGACCTACAGTCCTGGACTGTGCATGCCAGCTGGCAGGGTCTGGTACTCTGGGGGTTAACATGTTTCACCAGCACTAGAGCCCAGTGGGCTGTGATTACAGAGCAGAACTGCAGAGACACACATGGGCTGGGTCGCAAGCGGGTGGCTGTGTTGTGGGTGAGGTGCGGCAGGACGCCCAGCAGCAGGCGCCCAGAGCAGCAGCAGACCCCTCAGTTTGTGGGTCAGACAGTGACTTGAACAACCTCAATAAAGCACCTCATGAAGACAGACGGCACTCTGCCCTGTGTCAAGACCATACAGCTTGTCTGTTTGACAAAGGGCCAGCAGTGAGGGGCATTAATGACGAGCTGGAGGTGGGTCAGGAGGACAGACTCTGATGTCTGGTGATGATGTGATGAGCGCTAATGCTGGGAAATATTCAGTTTATTACAAAGCAAATACTCACAATTGATGGAGTTGGGGAGGCAGACTTGTTGGCAGGGCTTGAGTTCTCTGAGTTCTTGGTCACCTTGGAGTCCAAAATGTTCTTTTTGACCACCTTGAATTCGCGATTCTTGCCCGGGACGTAGCCGTTCTTGAGGGAGATGAGGATGGGGTCTCCATTCTTGCCTTCAAACCACTCCTCAGCCTCCAGGGCAGGGTCGGGTCCGGCGGTGTCTGGGTACAAGTCGTCCTGGAACAGGTCCGACTGAAGGGGAAGGGCAGAGCGACAGGCTGTGAGAAAAACTCATTAAAACACATCACCAGGCCTCATCAGGCTGCCCGGAATTCAACAAGCAGGTCGAGTACCACAGTGGAAAGTGGCCACTTAGGACGAAGACTCACCTTTCTAGGTACAGTCATCACGATAGGCTCACACTTCCTTTCGTGCAGTTTATAGAACCTGGCAACATACAAATTCAAGCCAATTACCCACAATTCAATGCATTATTAAACACAGACAGTAGACATTAGGCTGAGAGAGGTTACTGATTATGTCATGGTTACATTCTGCCTCCTAGTGGTGACACGTGGAATTCCACCTTAGATCTGGTTGACTACAATCAAAACAGAGTCTGCGAGATGAGGAATCGCCATCCGTCTTAGCTTACCTTGCAATTTCGCACTTATTGACATCGAGGCCCCTCTTGGACATGTAGCCCATTCCCCTCTGGGGCTCCTTGGAGGCGAAGGTGTTGAGGAAGTGAACATATGGAGCCTCATCCGTGATTTCAAAGTAACGGATGCTGCTGTCTCCCTGTCAAGAAACGAGAAGACGCCTTTTATTTCTGCATTCAGCCATGTGGACATCAAGGGTAGACTTCCACCTCTGTGCAGCTCTTATAATGCTTAATTTGACAATTGAGTGTTTAAAAGGGAACTTACCTTCCCACAGAGGTAAACAACATTGGTATCTGGGTCATAGAAGGGCAAGAGCACACCGTTGCTGGTGTCCATCTCATGAACAGTTATGGGCTCCTCCATGTTTTGCTGGAAATAAGAAAGCATGTCGATAAATCAAAGTTCAGTTGGAGAAAGTGTGAATACAGATATTTACTGCTGAGTAAAATGTGCTTTTTAGCCAATCTGGTTGTACTTTTAAGTGAATAATGTAGCATGTTCCAAAGTCATAAAGTGGTGAATATGGTGATTATTCATATTGAGCATGTGTTTGCTCTCTGAACAATAGAAAAGCTGTGGTAGAAATGAAGTACTACAATTTCTTTTGGTGACTCTAAGACTAACGTTTCACGTAAACTGCAACAGAGTGAAGCAGTGAGCATACAGAAGCAGCTTACCGTGTTCCAGAGGGCTAACTGTCTCTCACTCATGCGACTGAAGCCTGTGGTGAGGAGGTTGCCATCAGAAAGGAAAATGGCCCTCATGGGTCGAGCACCCTCGTGCGCCTTCTCCTTCTCCTGTGAGGAAGAGTTTACAGGTCAACAATGTTAAGGGACGAGGTTGCTGAACGCAGGCCTTCCAGCTGAAGCAATCTTAATGAAGCAACCCAACAGAGAGACTGAAATAAAAATGAGAAAATGCCCCAACAAATACATCTTTGAAAACTGCTTACAGCAATAATCGTCTCCTTGCGGGGGTCAATGACACGGAGAGCCTTGTCCTTGCAGGAGGTGCAGATAAGGCTACCGTTGCGGTTCCAGCACACGCTGTATATGACATCAGGATGCATGTCGTCCAGGTTGATCAGAACCTCACCTGTGCCCACGTTCCAGATTTTGATCTGGTTGTCACAACCTGACAACAGAGTAAGTAAGGTGAGGTGAGCAGGACAGCAATGCACTGTGCAGCCATGTCGCAGCCACGTCACACACAGTATTTTGTCTCAGCTGCCAACACAGAGATATGCTTAGAGCCTGAAGATTTGTGTTCAAAATGAATTTCAGCAAGTTTCGAAGGTTAACTCTGAGGACGGCTGGATTTCAGCAGCGTTGATTCGAAGACTTAAGGACACAAAGAGAGAGCTCTTACCTGCACTAAGAAGGACATTGCGTGCCGTTGGGTGCCAAGTGATGATGCCAACACGCTTTGAGTGGCCCTCCAGTACCACCACTGGCTCAGACATGGAAGTGACGAGGCCATTCTCAGGAATCTGCCACACCTGTGGAGGACATGAACAGGAAGTCAGGACAGTGAAGCCTGCTGGAGGGACACTCATTTTCACCCTTGCATTTGTCAAACATAGAAGTTGTCAAAGATTTTAATGCAAATCAGTCAACCCCAACCTACCAACTGTATTGCTGCACAATGACAACAATAAATGGTAGCTACCAAAAGGAACCTGAGGGGGGCAGCAGCGGGCAAGAGTTCAGTTGCTCACATCAGCGGATGATTTAGTGGCAGATGGGATAAACAGTCAAATTTAGCTAAATACAGTGAACCAATCAGCGTGTGTGTGTGTGCTGCACCTTCTCGAACAGCTGCTCTACAACAGGATTTTGTTTTCTGTAAAATGCTTCCAGCTTGTTTCAAACCAATCTGCCACTACCTTACAGCTATTTTTCTCCACATGTTGGAAGGGTAGCAGGGCTCTATCCTAAAGATGCAGTAATTGTGGAAGTCCAACAAATCAGTGCCTCAGTTGTTGATGTCTTTCATTGTGTGTTTTTTCTGAAGTCACTTGTGTTAAAGGGCATTCTCTTGATATCCACATCATGGTGCACATCTCTTCCAATCTGTTGTACACGCCAGTTATACGCCCACTCCCACCTAATTTAAACATTACAAGAGCCTATTTAGGCTGCAAACTTTCCTTTCAAAAGGTCAAATGCTATGAAGAGAGGAACCATTGACAGCTCTCACTCCATGGCTTATACCTCTGCAAACATGAAATAAATATGGCAGTGATTCAGAGTGGGTTTAACAGGAAGTCAGGACTTTCAGGTGAGGAAGTGGCAGCAGCAAACGTAAACAGCTGCACACTAATCTCAGCCTTTCACGGCCCAAATAAGGACATATGGAGGAAAGCACAACTACAGTCTCAAAAAAGTCGGTGACCTCAGCTCAATAAACAGCTAAATCATTCCCCAGCTCTGATTCCTACAACACATATTTGAGCCTAATCTAATCCAGAGGGTGAGGCCTGCACCCATCCCTGCGTTACAACAGCCTGGCCTTTCGCAATAAAAGCATGTAGTCTCTTGTCATTTATTGGCTCAAGAATGTGTGCCGTTTTTTCCCCCAATAAAAAAAAAAGTCTGAGTTCAGGTGTAAAGGATGACGCCAACTTTACCATCACTGTGCAGTCCTCAGAGCCGCTGGCGATGACCTGATCATTGTGGGGGCACCAGTCGATGTCTAACACCGGGCCTGTGTGACCACACACTGTAGGGTAGGATTTGTCAATGCGTCCCGTCTGTAAAGACAAAGATAAACAACAGAGCAAGTAATGAGATTAGTCTTAGTTTGGTCCTGCTTAGAGGACATTGTCTATGCTGGAGGAGTGAGGATGATTTGAAACAGGACAATTACAGTATAATCCTAAATCCCACCTGCACAACACACACACACACATTAAGAAAAGGCACTGTGAGTGATGCTGTCTGAGCAGAGAGTCAGAACCGAGGGTGACACAACAGAATTCACTGCACATCCAACAAAACACATAAAAAAAAATGTTGTACAGCTGCTTTATTGAATCTGACACACAAAATACTTTTTCGTTTGAGGATTGGGAAGTCACTTTGACAAACTGTGCATATCTAAAGAAACCAGAACAAACCTCATGCACAAACTAAACATAGTTCAAAACATTAGAAGAAAGAGCATACACTGGATATTTGATTGTACAACAATATATAATATAAGTTAGGACAGAGCACTTACATAAGAGCAACTGCAACTTTTTACATTTTGAGTCCTCTTACATGGCTGATTAATAAATTATGAGCACGGAGAAGAAAAAAACCTGAGTGCCTAAAGCCAGAGAATCACCAGCCTTGGTTTCTCACTCCATCGCTCAGCCAGAAAAGAGCTAGGTTTTATTGGTGCCTCATAGGAGCAAACTGAGATTAGATTTACCCCCTATTGGACCACCCACAGTAATTAAGGAAAGTTATTAGTGGTGACGTCATTATACAGTCGACTCGTGCCAACAGATGCTTAGTTTTCCAAAGGATCTTCTTACTTCAAAATAGTAACCCTGAATCAAACACTAAACTGCGCCCTTTACATAACACACTTACACAACTAATGGACTGGATAGCTACAATTTCTGATGCACACAAACACACACAATTATACTGTGCATCCTTCCTCTATCCTCCTAAAATCAGCCGGATGGTGGATTTGACCTCCAAACGCTGTGAACCAGGGGACGCAGGTGCTCTCTCTGCATGCTGAGGTGACTTAACAAGTCCATGCAGTGGTGGATGGGTGTCTGAGACACACCCTTGTCTCGTGTTGACTCCAAGTACCACCGCAGGGCCGGAGAGATGATGTCACTTACTGTGGAAAGAGTCCTGCTGCTGCAGCCCTATTTAAAGAATGATGGCTTCCCTAATACAAAAAAGAAAAGAGTCACTGCCCACAGCTATTCTGCCATAATGGGAATAGCAACAATAATGGCTTGAGAAGAGCTACGAAAACTCAGAACTGTATACTCAGTAATGAGTAAGAGGTACAACCAAAACTAGATTGAAACCTTATGAGAGCATAATTGGAAACAATTACTAACGTTAATCCAAACAACAGAGTAGTTCTCATAAAATGTATGATGTGCTAAATAGCCAAACAGTACACTCAAAGGATTTATTATGACAGTTTACTCCAAACACATTTGGAGTTCACACAATCAAAGCAGCATTTTCTTGACCAAAAACCAGCACTGCGTTGGGACACCAGCTGTCACTGACTGACCAACACCCTGAATACACTGCTCCCTGCAACTGCATGTCATGTCATTGCTTTCATTTCTTTATTACTTTTTTGTTTTAGTCAGTTTCTTATTGTACTAAGTTACTGAGTCGTCCTCTTCCACTGCAGCTTAGAGCTCCTCCACCTGGTGTGGACATCAAAAACAGATCCCGAGAACCAGTGAGTTTACAACAATTTACTCAGACCAGCAGTTTAACAACAAGCTCAGTTTAAGTGCATTTGTGAAACAGTAGTGAGGTGAACTGGCAAGAGCTGTATGTTACTTTAGTCGGTGAGTCGTGGCTACCAAAGGGAGGGCTACTAGTGTGAGTAAAGTGACAGTCTCAAAGTTCCAAAGAGACCAAGCTCACCCTAAATTGTACATTATGGCTTTTGTAGCCAAATGATTACATGTGACTTAAAGCTTTCAAAAGGATGCAGCTGTCAGAGAGATAAATACAGAAAGCGCTAAATAATGGCCTTTCAGCCTCTTGGTGCATTTCACTGTCTGCAAAACACAATGTTCAGAATTTCAAAAGAGCAGCAAATGAACAAAGACGTTAATCCAGTTTCGCAGCAAACAGATCGTGTTCACATCAGCTGTTTAATTGGAGAAAGTTTGGACTAAACTGACCTGTTGTGTGCTTGTTGAACACACACTTCTGACAGGGTGGCTCTCATATTTTTTAATGTTGGTAAAAAAAAAACCCTGGGGCAAGCAGAGGATGGTGGTAAGAGCCTTGGAGGGATAGTCCAGTGCAGGATATGAGTGTCATGTTGCTCAGGCACCCCTGCTCTTAGACATTTCCCTGCCTCTGCTACAACAGATAATGCAGCCTAGCAGAGGGCACTTAAAACCTGCTGCTATTACAGAGCACAACACACACAGTGGTGTGTCTGATATTGCCAGGTAACACGATTCTCATCTCAAAAGGTCTGTTCATATTCAGTGAGACTTATCAGATACATAGGTATCCTGGGTCAGTACAGTCCTACAATGGCTAGACATCTAGACAAATCACAGTGAGTGACTGCGTCGGACAGAAATATTAGAGCTGCAACCACGCAGTCACCCCAGTGACGCAGAGTTGGGCTGTGAGACATACTCCGACTCCAAACGTAGTGATCAAAGTCCAGCGTATGTGAGAATGTACTCTGTACTGTGTGTGTACGTGTAATATGTGAAAATCACAAGAACTAGTCTAACCCTCACCCTGACTGCTGAACACACCCTGAAATCTACCCTGACACTGAGAGTAAAGAAAGCAGACTTTGACACTGCTGTCAATAGGATGCATGAGACGCCATCCGGTATCAGATAACCTCGCTGTTGAATATGAGACCAACCGGTTTGCAGCAGAGTCTACTGCAATATTACACTTTCATTTTGTTGATCACATAACACGAAATATTTGCATTAGCCATATCCGTGCATATTCACTTCATCTCACATAGTAGTGATGCGTGTTACAGCCGAGTCCACTGGACTTTTCCTGCACATGATTTCCTGAAGGCAGTAGGAACAGGATGTAAAGCAGGAAGGACACAGATGACCAGGTGTAGCAACAGGAACAGCATAAACAAGTCTGACGACAAACAAACTGCTCACAGAGATAAGACGAGTCATCGACTAAAAGTCATTTGAAACTGTACTTAATTGTCTTTAATAATGCTACTGTTCCTGCAGTAATTACTTAAAATGCTAATTATTATTGACTAGTACAAAACTCTGCAAGCCCACAAATGCCAAGCATGACTGAGTATCATGCCATGAAACCGTCAGTACTGTTTCAACATCAGCCGGCGCTGTAAAGCTTTGGCGGTGTGTACATCTATGGTATATAATCCAGATGGGTGGATGTTAAACTATGCACAAACACTTAATGAAACACTGTGGTTTTAATGTTCACTTGGCTGCAACTATGCTTTAAACTGACATTCATAAACCATAAGATCTGTTGCAATTACCCAGCAATGTTGTGTATAAGACAAAAAGGGAGTAGACGGGGTATGTTAACATATCATCAAGGTTTACTACAAATGTTGAGTAAAACTCATTTAGCCTCAGAAATTCATGACTGACTGTACACAAACCATGTGGTCTGTGAAATTTTATTGCTTATGACGGGTTTAAACGCAATTATGTAAACAGAACATATCTGATAAGCATACATTCATGTTTTAGGTCTGTCCCACAAAGACTGAGACCACCAATGGGAGCAATCAGGGTTTAGACCTCAACACTTAGACTGACACTTCCCAGCACATCCCACATGTCAACTCAACATGACCTCTTTCACTTTATTTTCAGTTTTCTACAATTTTCCATCAACACTCTTAAATCGGCAGCATAAGGTTAGAAAAAAAAAAAAAAAAAAAAACAATCTATACTTTAATGAGTTGCTACGCTTGACTTGCACCAATGAACTCTGACACCCCAGTAACACTTGAGCTAAGCTCTGCAGCTCGACCTCCTGATCAACCCGGGCAGGGCAGAGGAGACAGACGGTTCGGCCAGAGAGCCAGGCGTTCTTCACATTCCACACCTCGGCCCCGGGCAGCTCTGGTATGGGTATGACTAATGAGAGCAAGAGGGCCGATAGGGTGTCAAATATGGCACCCTTTGAGGTGTTAATGCTGTTTGTGTCTGATATACACGATTAGGAATTCCAGGGTCTGGAGCGTCAACACAAATGGTTCTTGCCTTGAGCCTAAATAAAATTGTTTGCGCTGCCAGTTAATAGTGGAAACAACAACCAAGGCGGCACACAAGAAATTTCATAACACAAGCCTCCCTGCAGTGGTATCACCCGAGTGCAGCAGTGCAGGTAAGTTAACCTGTAGCAACTTGCTGCATTCCCGCCTCTGTACCTCTGGAAAAAAGTGGAGCTTCAGGCAAATGTGCAAGTCTGTATTTGTCTTAACGCGAGACATTCTAGCTAAAAAATCTACCAGAAAATTGCATAACAACCACGAGCATTATGATGCGTCACTCAGGAGAGGCAGATAAAATGTGATAAATGTGTGGTGGCTTGGTCAAAAATAAGACCCTTAGATCATTGTAAGTGCTGGTGGGCAATTAGCTCAATGATTGCCTCAAACTTTACTTCAGTATAAACAGATTCATGTCCCAAAAACAACAAATCAGTTTGGAGCACTATAAGATGAATGAAATATATCTGATTTCGTTAGAACTAGTGTTGACAGGACTTGTTTAGACCCCTTTCACACCACGTCAAACATATGTTGGACAATACCCTGCTGTGCAAACAGATACTTCAGTTAGAGACACAAATTTAGCTTAACGCTACTGACGCCTACTCAGAAAAGAGAAAAGAGATACTGTAGGACAGCACAAGTGAGAGGTGTCAAAGCAAACTGAAACTTAATTCGATACCTATTCTATGTAAGACATCCATCCATCCATTGTCTTTACCCGACTATCCCTTTTTGGGGTTGCGGGGGGGCTGGAGCCTATCCCAGCTGTCAACGGGCGAGAGGCGGGGTACACCCTGAACCAGTCGCCAGCCGATCGCAAGGCAACATATACACACAGACTACCATTCATGCTCACACTCACACCTAAGGGCAATTTTAGAGTCACCAATTAACCTAATGAGCATGTTTTTGGTCTGTGGGAGGAAGCTGGAGTGCCTGGAGAGAACCCAAGCATGCACGGGATGAACATGCACACAGGAAGGCCCCACCCGACCCGGGGATCGAACCGGCGACCTTCTTGCTGTGAGGCACGCGCACTACCTGCTGTGCAACCGTGCCGCTCTATGTAAGACAGTTCTATGTAATTCATTGGTTTAGCAGTGATGCCAAAAAACCACCGCTGCAGACCCGAACTCTGAAAAGTGATGACCAGGGATGAACTTGTAACTGGAGTCTCATATCAGGAACTCATGACACACTCTGTTGAGTACATTCAACCTGCAATTCAGAGGTCTATTAGCATCAGATGGCCATAGATTCACCAACAAAAGAATATGACAGCAATCCTTGAAACTGCTAATGAGGGTGGAAAGACAAAGGAGGGCGACAAAACTCAATAAAACGCCGGAGGGCACTTGAAAGCATCCCACATTCATTTAGACAGTTTACACAAGCATTGTTTCTCCACCTACACCACATTTTAAAATATCTTAATAGTATTCAATGCATCCATCCATTGTCAAAAGTGACAACCATGACTGTCAACCAGACATCTGTGCGTTTTCTATCTGTAGCAAGTTCAACATAAAGGTATTTATCAGCGGATAGCTATTTGACAGCAAGCAGTTTACACCTGTGCAGAATCAGCTGCTGCTCGCTGCTCCTCTAATTACAGGGCAGGAAAACATACCTTGGTTACACATATTAAGAACAAAAGAAAACTGACAAATTGCAGCATAATATTGTCGACTACGACTACCAACCCAGCAAGCTAAAGCGAAGCCAGATAGCAGGTTAACACCAAGACATATCAAGATTTTATCGATTCTGATTCTCTTTCCTTTTATCAAAACCTAGTGCTAATTCTTGTATGATTTGACTAAACAGAAACCAGATTAAATCACAAGAAAATCACCTAATTTAATCTGTCATAAATATTCATTCTGCTGAGTGATTTTATTTGTTGAGTGTTGAAGATTGCTTCAGTTGTATAATCGGTCCTCAGGATTGCGATCTATCAACAACTCACACCTTGGCAGGCAGGTGAACAGTTTCATAGGACTGTCAGTAATGTCACGCTTTCACAACACTGCTTAAAAAAACAAAACATAGCCAAACAAAAAAAGGGGCTTGAACAGACTAAACCAACCAAGCCAGAAATCAACTCCAAGGCAACCAGCCCACAGGTATAGGAAGCACACAAGATTTTGTACAGAACAAGAAAAAAAAAAAAAAAAAAATCAAATGCACCAGTGTAAAGAAAAACACCCACACCAACAGCAAGGGACTAAACTGTGCAGCCGAATACCTAACATGTCCATAACCACACGACAGACTTTTGTATCCTCCGCGAGGAATGTCTGATGCCTAGAAAACAACCAGTTGCATGGCAACAACTAGGAGCGCAGAAACTGAGAGTGAATCACACAACGACGGATACAAAGCACGACACTGACACACAAAAAAATGGATGAACAACATTCCCTCAAGGCAAGAGAGGACATTCTTTTCATTCACACAAGAGGCCTGCACACTTCCTCTCCTTGCAGCTCAACATGTGATTCACACATGCACACCACTGAAGGGTCTGCATGCTGTCCAGTGCTGCTCGCAGCTCTATGGAAATTTCCACTTTTACCAGTCTCTGCGTCTGTATGATAGGGCAGGAACAATACAGTGCAGCACACTACAGACTGACTGGAAACCTGAGCTGTACGTAGCTAAAGAGACAAAGCAGACGTACCTATGCAGTGATGTCCTATAGATATTCTGTATATTTCTGGTGAATCTAGGTCACGGTATTAATTCCAGATACCATCTAAGACAAGTCCGCCGTTTCTGAAAACAGAATGGTTGCTCTACTGTAGGAAGTATTTGGGTCAGCTGAAATTTTGAACCACATGTATTATCAGTATCCATGTACTCCTGCAACACAAGACCACTGAACAAAAAAATGCATTTGCATAGCCTAAAGGCACGACTAGCTGACTGCTGATGGCTGATGAGAAGGGGTTATTATTTCCAGTAGGTCCATGGAAGTACCTTTAAGACATCTCAAATCAAAGGTGCCTAAAGAAAATCAGGAGGGCCATCTGTCATCTCTTAGCTGAGAGTTTATGAAGTAGATTGTATTCCTGTGAAGGATGCTCATTTGGACACAAAGTGTCTCCACATCTCCCCATTGTCTTCCTAGTGCAGGCTGTGACACAGTCCAGCAACTGTGACCAGAAAAAGTGGAGAAACACGCGACATGTGAATGAAGAATTGCGCTTTTGCAGCAGACTTCAAATGCATCAGGACATTGTACACAGCAGCTCTTATTAAAAAGCACCACAGCTTTGTTCTGAGGTTTGCAGCTAAAGAAAACAATCTGGTTTATTTAACAAAGCAATCAGGGCTCAGTTCATTATTTGGAATCTTTAAATAATATTCATTAATCCAGCCGTCATACTGATTATCGAGTTCTAATAATTCTTTTAATACGGCACTGTGGTGACTCTGTGACAGAGACAACATCTGACTTCAACCCAGTTCTCTCATCTTGGCCGCTCTTCATATTTCAGCCTATCCCAGAATTCACATGTGTACTGACACTGCATGAAGCAGCCAATGGCAGGGCAGGGAGGAAATGGTCTTGGAAGGCTGTCAGGCAGGGAGCAGTGAATGACCATATATGGTAAAATCTGCAGTCAGCAGGACTGAGCGGCAGAAGCGGCAAAGGCAGAGGCAACTAAGCAGTATAGAGGTCCTGGAACACAAACTGACCAAAGTATGGGGAAAGACCATGGATATTATGCACACCCAGTGTATTTTTGTGTGTAGAGACAGAGCGTAGCTTTAGTTAGCAGCCGAACGCCGAACTGGCGTATGTGAGACAGAACAGAAATAATGTGTCACTGTGCACACACCCAGGGATTTCTAACAGCAAAGGTTTAGCACTGGATGAATGGAGCATTGAGGGATTGAATCCAAATAAAACACACACTCCACATCTGATCATCCTTTCTGTACAGAGGCAGTGTTTGAAGCCCGAACATTGAACATGCCTTCTGGGTTAAGTAATTCACTACGTGGTGTTATGGCTGTAGTTTCAGTTGATCTTAAAAAGAAATGGACAAAAGAGGAAACCAAAAACGCTGACAACTGACTAACAAGCAGTCTGCATGGGGAAAAAAAAGGATGCTGATGGCTAAAACAAGATAGACAGCATCACATTTCGAACAATGACATGCTTGATTAAATCAAATAAGGCACTCCTGGTTAAGGATATAAATCACAACAACTGTAATGATTTAGTGAGACTTTGCTTCTCGTACGCTGAGCAGAGAGGAATTATCAGGAATGTTTCACCAAACACTTGATAGCTGCATTCACTCCCACAGCTTCCTTCATATGGAAATCAGGGAATAAATTAGCAGACATCCTGCTAAGAAAGAGAAAGGGGGAGACTGAAAGCATGAGGCAAGGGAATGACATGTTGAGCTGGACATCTGATGCCCTCTCTATAAATCCCTGTGCCCTGACAGGAGGAAGTAACAATACTCATGGCTGTGCTGAGTCACGGCAGCCTGCCGCAATAACCTCACCCACTGTGTCACACAAAGACATGGCTCCCTTGGTTGACTACTCAAAATGCGGCTCAGACCTCAGGTCAGGTCACAGATCCACGACATCAACCCCTGAACTCCAAGAGACACTTTTCTGTCCATTTCCAGACACATCAAATTATAACAAAGGGGAGATTACTCAGAGCATAAGCAGAGGGAGTACAGACTTTGAGTTATTCATTCTCTTACTGTTTTTGCATAAATATGGTGCACGGTTGCATATGGCTTAACTGTGAAGGGGGAAGGAGCATCATCACACTTCTGCCTCCCCCCCAGTCGAAGTGTGGTAATGACAAAGGGCTGCGCTGGGAGTAAGCGTAGGACAAAGGCCCTGAGCAGCTGGCTGCCCACAGAGACTGGGAGCAACACAGCATAGGCAGATGGGTGAGCCGGACAGATGCACCCTCACATTAGGGACGGGAAGGGGTGGGAGGGTGGGGGAGTTGAGGGGATGTGTGGCTTTGAAACAAAAATGAAATGAGAGCCAGGTGATTCAAACTGCAAGTCCCCTTCAATCAGGCACAGAGCGGTGTCTGACAAAAGCTCATAAAGCAAAACTTTGTGCAGTCAGCACAATAACCAATGGAAAAACATACTGATTCACTTACAAATTAGCTGAACAATTTACTAATTAAGGCAACATCATGGTCCTTCTCAATTCAGTTCATTTGAAATGATCTCAAGTGCTGAGAACAACTCTGTATTACGGACGCACTGCAGTGCACTCTAGCCACACCGTTTGCAAGAACAGACTTGCCCCACTTTTGCCAGCTGACGCTATACTGAGATTTCCAGATGGACCTGCTTTGTGAGTAAAAATCATTTGAGAATACCATGCTGACAAATTCCAAAAATGGGTGAAGAAAAAACAAACAGATCAAAAAGGGAATGGCCATTAATTTAAGATCTGAAATGAATGTTGTTCCTATGTCCCATCAACACTTTTTCTTCGTATGCTAAGCTGCAAAACTGGTTTGGTGGCAATGCATACTGGTCACACTGTCCACAGTGTAACATACATACACAACATCATATAATTCTTAAATAACATGGCATTCCCCTTTTAGCCCCAGTCTCTCAATGCATGGTCTGTTGAAATGAGGAAAAGACTAAATGTGAAGTCTGTATCACGCCTGCCAGCTCATATGTGGGAAGATCTAAAAATCAAAAGGGCTTTTTTAATCTCTCACTTGAGGAAATGGCCAGAGGTTTGCTCTGCACATAAAGACCTCAGTCTCACAACTTTTTAGTGCTGCAGTGAAAGTAGATGTTGTTCAATAGACACACCATTACTGTACCGGGACATGGCATGCAGAGGGGAGCTCATTCAAACACAGACACAGGGAGGAGGGCACGAGGAGTGTGAAACCGGTCGAGCTCGCAGCCCACCTCCAGCACAAGGCCAGTACTGAATGAGGTGCTGAGATGTGTAAGCTGTGTGATGACAGGCCTGAGGATCCGGTCGCCTATGCCAGAGCTTTCTCAGATGACATGGCAGTGTACTGGTGTACACTAATTACAGGCCCAGGTTAGGTCTGTCAACAGTGTTGCAGTACTTATGTCACTCACAGTGTCAGAGCCTACCGCTTGGAGCTGCCAAACAGAAGACCAGCAGCCAACAATTCACCATTATCAACTATAATGGCACCCAGGGGCTCTCTGGGGTACATGCCAGAGCCCCCTGTTGGATGCAGTTTGACCTCTATTAATTAGCCCAATTATGACAGCAAGGTTAAAACAAAACAGAGGGATGTATTCACCCAGCTAACTTGTTTATAGCTAAACACTCTTCAAATGCCGTCTTGCCCAACCCAAAAGTAACTCCAGTTAGAGTGGAGCGATTCCTTATATGGAGGCGAGGATCAGGAGACTGTTCGCTCCAGGGCTTTGGAGTAGTTTCTGTTGTACACATGAGGGTGTGTTAAACAGCCGGCTGGTAAACATTAATCCCAATGTACACTGACAAGAAGAGTCAGCAGTCCAGCTTTAAATGGCAAAGTATCCAATGCAAATGATTATTTACTGTACACAACACACGGGAAATAGCCCGTTACTCTCAAGAAATAAAAAGGGGAACAAAGATTTTCAGTTGAACTCTCTCTACCTTTTAAGTGCTTTCTGTTTGCGTTCATGTCAGTCCAAATATAATCCCTCAGAAAGCATGGCTTTTCTTCCCTTTCTAATATCAAGATTTTCCCCCACCCCCATCTAAAAATATCCAGAAGTAATTTGATCCACTTAAATCATCTGTAACAAAAGCATCACATGCATAACCACAATCAAAAAGACACATGATGCCTTTAAAAGGTTAGCATTACACCACTTTTCTCAGAATAAGGTCAATGCATATTAACTTCAAACTTTTCTGCACATAAATTCATGTCATGGCACAAATCTTAAGTTTTGGACAGAACAGATACCATACAGAGAATTTTGTCGTTCTTAGAGCTTAACCAGTAGTGAGTTAAATGTGCAGTTCGCCCCATTACTCATCATTTAAATTATAAAGGGCATGACTGTGTGCTTAAAATATAGAAATCTGCTACCTAAAACTCTGATTAACCAATGCATGCCTTACTGATGTGGTGTAAAAATGCAGTGAATGCAAAAATGATTACACAACCAGTTCATCTTTATCTCGTTGTTTTAGAGGGAGCTCTGACTGCTCTGTCCAATCACACACACACACACACACACACACACACACACACACACACACACACACACACACACACACACACACGCACGCACGCACGCACACACACACGCACACGCACACACGCGCACACACACACACACACACACACACACACACACACACACACAGCACATTACCACATGACACACCATAAACATACCTTATGAAGAGGGAGAACGAGGAAAGCTCCACCACCACTCGCATCAACAATTAGGGCAACAAACTTGGGGTTGACTGTACAGAGGGCACTGTCCCATGTGACCCTGGACACCCGGATATCATCGTAGCATTGGTCATTCTTCACCGCCTGGCCAAAGACGTGACGAAATTTGCTCTGCCGTACAACTCGTCTCATATCTGTGCAGAGAGCAGAGAGGAGGATTTAACACATGTTAGCGAGCAAATTCATTCAAAGACACACAATGTTGAAGTGAAGGCATCAGTGAATAGGTTTAAAGCCACAGTAAGCATAATACAAATATACAGGACAGAGAACTGCTATATGAACCAACCAGGATTAAAGCCATTTAATAGACTTGAAAAGACAAGTCATCTCATCCACAAACTGCAGCAAAACGATCATATGTGAGCTGTTTTCCTTGACACGTTCCCTTGGCAGATGTGTTTGAGTCTCTCGCTCTGAGTGTGCCTTTTAACAAACCATTACTACTCCCTGCTTCAGGGGTCTCCCTGGAATTTCTGGGCATCGTGGTGCTGACAATTTCTAAGAAGAATGTTACCCCACGCATGCTGTAGCTGGCAAATATGAATATAAAATCCTATTGTGGAGAGGTGGTGATGATGCTACAGTGCAGTACGATGGTGCAGATTCATTATTTCATTCTTTAAAGGAGGGTCCTGCTGCTCTGACACAGACCCTTCTACATGTTGCTTCACTACTCTTAATTCTTCTGTTGGCTAGGATTCACAATACACGCAAGCAGTGCACCACAATTCACTCGCAACACTGGGGAGCAGCTCCAACAAGGCATTGGTCCCCTGGAAAAGTGGTACAAATTCACTCATTAATAATCTTGATGACTGCAAAAACTAGTATTCAAGAGCTTCAAAAGTCACAAAGATGGAGCGTATGAATAATAAACAACAAAACAAAAAGATGCATGATATTTCATAGTGCTTCAAGCTCTTTGCACTGCCTAGTTGTTTCTTTTCATCCTGCGTTGTGTTGTGCCAAATATTAAACATCTGAAACCCTAACATACTTTATATGTGGCACACTTAGAAGGAGCCACATCCAAAGGAAAATAGGACATACCCAACCCAAACAAAAACAGACTTTGTAGCTGGTTCAGCTAAAATCTTCACCAAGACAAGAATCTGCTGGCACACAAGAGAGCTTTGGAAAACAAGCCCATTCAAAAGCTCCAAGTCCAAGTGCAGTGCTTACAATAACAGACCACTTCCAAAGATAATGGAAAGCTGGCCAGTTTCACATAATCGACCAGAACTTCCAATGCAACCTAAAGAAAGACAAAAAGCGGTCTTGGTTTTGTGAAGCTCTTCAATCTTTTTTTATTTTTTGACACAGCACATGGCAACAGTTTCCAGCCTGAATCACCAACACGATAAAATCACAGCACAGGATGTGGGATATGTTTTGGAGGTGGTTTTCCATTGTGCGTGTGTGTGTGTGTCTGTTAAAGAGTGAGCAAGAAATGCTTGTATGGCATGTTTCCGACATGACAAGGATCACAACACAAGCAGGAAGTTCTTCCTGTAGGGATGTGGGAGTGTCCTAACAGGCCAACTGGTCTGTAAAACACGTCAGTCATTACAACTGCTTATTTCTGGCATCTCCAATAAAAGACTCAAAACTGTTCAAACTAGATACTATGACACTTAAGTGTTAATCCTCCTTAAATTGAGGATTTTCCCGTTTTCACTTGAGTTACGTAAGATTCTGTAAATCCTCCTCTAAATTTATCTGGATCAGAAGTGCATTTGTCGAGGAAACTGAATTTGATTACTCTGGGAAAGGTTGACTCAGACCAAGAACAAATGCCTGTCATCTCCAGAAATCCCGGTAGAGGCATTATACTTCAAATATGGATACTCTGATATGAATGTTTAAAGCTAATTCTCTAATTTCACAGCATGTCATTATCAGCCGCTGCTGAGAAAACCTTAATAATCAGATACGACTGCATTTCAAGTATGTAAAAGGAGTCGTTCATCCTTACAGTAATGTGAGGGTTGTCTGAGTCAACACTCAAAAAGGACAACTTTTTCAGGAGGAGTGGGCCTTTGCTTACCTTTGGAGCTACAGATTTGTCACATAATCTTGGAAGTAGAAGCTACGTGTGAACAGACACCTAAATCAGCTACCTGTCGAGAGGGAGACAGGTCGCTAGAAAATGTTTGTTATGGTTTCAGTAGAAACCGTTGCTGTTTTCTGTTATGGGAAGTTCTACTCTGTCGGCTGATCGAGGTTCTCTTATTTATAGGTAATTAGTAAATATGTACAGTATGTATATGATCATTTTTATCCTCTCCTCTTATGTAGTTGTCCTGTAGGCACACACAGGGCAGCTTTCCACAGCATGGGTGCATTAGTGCTGATTGTCTGGCATGAACTCTCTCTGTACATGCAATCCTAAATAACAAACAGTGTATACTCGGCTTAAGACAAGACGGACATGACGGTGTCTGCCCTCAGGTAGAAGGCCCCCTCTTTGCATTCACCTCTCGCAATAAGCCGATGCAGGCGTGCTTATGCATAAACCGACGCAGTGGTGAAACGGCTTTGGTTATTTGAACAATCGACCGATTCGCCTGCCAAATGTTTAACACCACGGCCGTTAATGAGACAGAACAGATTGGGACTTTAGCAGGTTGCTGCATAGCCTTGTTAGAATCAGCCAGAAGAGCATGAATTTGGTTTCTTTTGACTTCCACTGTGCTGAACGACTTGGTTAATTACCCTAATTTCCCATTCTGCTGACATGGTTTTATGCATTGTCAAAGAGCAACTAATATATAATTATGCCCCTCTGTGCTCATCAGAGAGCAGTGAGTACCCATGGGCATGTCTTCACAGTTTAAGACTCCAGGTCCGACCAGGGTTTACGATAGTCTATAACGTATAAGTATTATAGGGCAAATGTTCCAATCGGGGATATAAATTTCACACTGCGGAAATTCAGCTTCAAAAGTTATTAAGACACTGAGCGGAGATTTATTCCTTCCTCTGTCAGAAAATACAAAGATTAGCAGCACCACAAGGTTTCAGCTCATCTCCTTGGTCTCACATGATTTACTTAAACAAACATGGAATAAAAAGCCTTCAAAATATGATATTGGGGAAAAATATGTCATGGGACTGGAGGAAAGTTGAATTTGGCATAAATCTTTAAGTGAATGATTGTCAGGCTAATTGCTGGCCACTGCAAGTGGTCAATTAGAGCCAGCCCCCACTGGTTGTCTAATGGAACCATATGCTCTCTTGGCTGGAGTGAGTGTTTTTCCTGTAAGGGAAGCAGCAAAATGAGCAAAGCAATAACTGACTTATGAGGACATTACCGGTTCATCAGCAATTTAATGAGCAGAAGTAAGACAGGGAATCTATTAGGATCATTTGTAGTGTTGCAGATGTATTGAGTTTGGGCTAAGATGTGAAAATGTGTTTCTCAACAATAATTTAGAATTACATAACTCGATGAACTAGAGTAAGGATGTGGCAACGGGCCAGTACATATAATGAAGATGGTGATTGTCAGTGTCCTCGCCATTCCCATCATCTATCCATCAAGGGGTTAAGTACCTTACAATTCCTCTTCCTGCCAGTCTGCATCTCTGTAAATGTTTAGTGACTGCTCTGTTACTGCTCTTAATGCTGGGTATTAGATCAGACAATAAAAGGTTAGGGTTATATTTGCTACTCTGGCTCTGATGTAGCCGCCTCTGCCTGTCTGTATGCACCACTCTAGTCAATTAGATTCAAAGGGGCCGTATTGGCATGGGAAACAGACGTTTACATTGCAAAAGCAAGTGAGATAAACAAATGCAAAAAAAATAAATAAATAATAATGTCAAAACTTGAAATATATGAAGTATATCACTACACCACTGGCAAGTGATTGGAGTTTGGTTGGCTGCAATCTGTCTGCAAGACATGTTTGGTAAAACAGTCATGCTGCTTAGCAACATCAAGGAAATGACCAACCAAGGACAAAAGGTAACTTATAAATGTCAAAATGCAAACTGTTAAACTTAGTTACATCTCCGCTTGGAATTACTTCTCGTCTTGTAAAACCAGACAAACTTTAATAAGCTCAGGTTTCTCTAAAAGGTTTTAGCACTGATGCTTTCCTTCAACTATTGAACCTTGACAGAGATAATTTAGGTGTTACAGATATAAAATGACTCATGGCCTATGTCTCACCAGAAATCTAAACCAACTTTGGAATATTTAAGGGAAATGTGTCATTTTCCAACAACCACCACATCTTTTCATGGTGGCAAACGGGCAACCTATCAGGCAGGATTTCCCTTACCTGGTAATTACCAATTTTTAACTGAGAAAATCTGCTGAAGTCTGACATATTTAAGTCTCTCCAGTCATAATATCCAGTGTAAATAACTCCTGATTTGGACGTGAAAATATTCCAGGTCTACAAGCTGTTTTCCCAGCCGCTTCTCTCTCTCACTCCTCTCGAGTATCTCACATCTAACTCATAGAATTAAGGATTTACTTCAACCAAACCAGAGTTGGTGGCGATTGCTGGAATGGTGGAAAGACAAACCAAGAAGATTTTGGCAAGTTTAATTTTGTTTCTGTCAAGTCTGAAGTGTGTTTTATGATGACAAAATGACTGTTTCTGTAAATGGAATCTGGTGGCTTAGATGAGAGCAATATAACAGCTGTTTCTGGTTGGACAAAAAGGAGTTTACTCTTTAACAGAAAGGTCTATCTCTGTGGGGATCCTTTCCATAATGTTGTCAGACATTGGTGAAAAACAAGCACTTTTAGTGGATGTACACTGATGGTGCACAAATGTCCAGAGGATTACACTGCAGCCCATTTCATGGCTGGTGGCTGCAGTGTTCTTGGTCAATACTAAACCAATTTAAAAAATTGATGTCCGCAAAAGTCACATGGACACAAAATTGGTTACAGTTTCACGATGGTGACACTCCTACCCCACGTAAATTCTATTGAGCCTTCCCCATTCTTAATACAGAACCAGCTGTGAATCTATCCTGTTGCTCTTGGCTCTGTTAATTAGCAGCAGCACAGTACACTGTTTAATGCAGAGAGCTTTTTATAAGATGTGCTGTTTTATCGCCACAATAGTGTGACTAGCCAAGACAAACAATCGCTGCATTCTTGAGGTCAGTCTGGGCCTTCACAAAGATCCCCAGTCACACCATCCTGTAGCTCTGCAAACAGCAGGAAATGTTTAATATCACATGTTACTGCTGTAAAAACCAACCACATAAGAACCAAATAAGTCATGTGCATTGCCACCAAAACTGAAAAGAGACTTAACACCACTAATGTTCAGCGTCCACCGGGCTGACTCATCGTTGTCTGTGCTTTTGTACATGTAAAAGTCATCTTGGACAGTCAGTAATCAGTTACACTGTAAAAAAAAAGTCTCTAGACTCAAGACTTACTAATGCAATAATTCCAAAGTGAAAGAACTGAGGTCCACACAGCAGCACAGAGTAGCAGGAGTCAAATTTCACGAAAGAAAGGAAAGTTTACTGACAAGATAATGGCAGATCATTTCAATAAAAAACGTACCCATTTCTTTGGACATAATGCTTGGTTACAACTAGTAGGCCAGTTAGCCAGCTATGCTAACATCTGCATCTTACATTAGAGCAGTAAAAAGACAATGTTTAATGCACTCCTCAAGTGTACGCTCTTGTGTTTTAGCTTTTTCAAAGACTTAAAAAAAACCCACCATGCTTCAAACTCTTGAGATCAAGTAACGCTCGTCTTAGAGCCTCATGCACACCGCATCAACATGTAGAGCAATGCTAAGCTTGACAGGCCTGTCAGTGCTTACAGTTACTAAGCTATGATTCTGGCTCGCTTCTCACTCCACATAAAACGCACCGGGGCTACATTACATCATTTCACAGAAAACAATGTCTGATCTGTTTTAACCAAATATTCTCTGGACAGCTAAGACCACAAAAACACAGAATCTGTCAGCATGTGGTTCACTACTGAGCCTGTTTGTAACCAGTACCGATATTATCTTCACTTCACCTGTCTCTTCTCTGCTCCGCTCTGTGTGCATGGAGGGGCTAATCCCCACCCTTGATGAAACACAAGGGCAGAAGGTATCATCACCCCCACTCACCCAATAAAGAGATCAGGGACAGAGGAATATGAAGGTGAATGATTGTCTGCCTTGCTTACGGTGGTTGGACACTTGACTGCACCAAACTTTTTTTAATTACGGAGAACACGGGAAAGGGGAACATAAGCTGCGCCATGACTCTCGCCTACTCCAAGCCCTGTCTGAAGGCATCACACTCCACTCGTATCGCTTACCTGCTGCTGTGTGAGAGCGGGCACGATAATTATGCACTGCAAAAGCTCCAAAACACAAGCAGAGCAGGACGGGAGGGCAAATGAACTCATTGAAACACAAAGGTGTGAACGGAGAAGGATATCACACGGTGCGTGGGCGCGCACGGCCAGCACCTTAGACACACACTCAGAGGCAGTGAACTTATGATGGAAGAGCCGTAGGGACCATCATTATGCACTGTGGCAGTCTCAAAAACTGTAGGTTAGACATGACAGCTTGCAGTGCATGTATCAGCTCTCTAGAGTCGTGTGTGCATAACGAGCCCAGAGCTCACAGTGTGTCGCTGGCCGTCCAGCACGCTCGGTACTGGATGAGCTAGAGAAAACTCATGCAGATAGAACCACATAAAGGACACAGTGAAGTCCATGAGGCTGAAGTACAGATGTCTTCCACAGCCATCCCCCTGAGGAGAGCTGTGGAGGAGGACAAGGCTCCATGGGCATGACCAGGAGGGGGTCCTCCCCTGCTTCATATATCTGAGTAATAGTTTTACACAGCCAGTGAGCCAGATACTGTTCTTGTCAGAGGCTTCCCTTGGAATAAGGTTTTTATCATTTAATATTTGTACCTTCAAGGGCCTAGTGACTTTTGATTTTGCAATTTTTATTAAAGGACTTTACTAAGGTTGCATGATTAAAATGAGCATGTATGACAGGTTATGCCTCTTTGAAATGAACCGTTTTTATTGTTATAATAATAAAGGTGCTTTGTAAACGTCTAAATCTTACTTCCTTTGTATACTTCTCACATTATTTGAAATTGAAGCCTTGGGTTAGACTCAGTAATAGCTCAGTCTAATCAGCACTGCAGTGTTGAACAGTACTGTCTAGGGTAGGGCACCATGAAAGAAGTGATAACGTGGCGAAGGGTAAGTAGTCTATGCACCCCCATCCCCCCCATCACCTTAGCGGAAGAGATCTGATTGTGCCCTCAAAATCAAAGCAGTAGACGTGGCACCTCTGGTTAAAAAAGTATGTTTGCACGTACATGGTTCTGTGAGGCAAATTATGAGGCAACAAAAATTAACATAGCGCTTAATTATTCACAAAAAATCAAAATTTTAATCCCGGTACCAATACGCTAATACCAGAGGTGCAGGGCTATTCTGCTCAAAACTAGCAAAAGTCTTATCCAAATGGCCAACTTCCTATTACAGTTCTGCAGCTACCACAGAGACCTTGAACTACTACTGAACACAGTAATATAGTGATTAAAATATGAGTCACAATTTCAGTGGAAACTGGAATTTTTGCATATTGCGATTTCGATAATATTTTGATTAATTGTTCAGCCCTAGAAGACAGTCACTCTCAAAATACTGGGAGCATCTAGTGTAACAACCATCACAGCAGCAATTTTCCTCACCCAGTGGATCAAAAGGTAATTAACAAGTTATAATTCAAAACTGAATGCTACAGTTACATTTCTATCCATCAAAACGATAAAAACCAAAGCCATAAAACACAAAAACCTCCAAATAACTGCAGGAGCTAATTAAAGAGTCAACGCTGAAGCCTGTAAATCAGGTATTTAGTATTCAGATTTTATGACCCATTCTCTCTCCCAAACATTAATGTCATAATTATGATCATGACATTTGCATGCAACCAAGTCAGCAGGGGCTGAGCGAAGGCAGTAAAAGGTTGGCACCAGTCTGACAGCCTCAGACATTCACCAGAGAGAGATAGAGACACACCTTGGGGGAAGGCCATATTACTCAGTGACACTCTCCTGAGGTTTACAGCTCACTGATGCAGCCCTAATTCAAGCAAAAAGACCTCAAGTATCTGTTGGGCAAATCGGGTGAAAAGAGAGCCGTGTACCTTATCGCCTCCTGAGCCAGCAGAGCTGACCTTGATGTGCAGAGACAGAAGGAGGACCCCACAGCCTGAGGAAATCACCAACAGGAAATGGGACCAGTGTGACACAGTTTTTAGCATCCTTCTCTCCATCCCTCAACTCCATTTACATCTGACAATTCTGTTAAGGAAATGTGGGTGTCATGGCAAATCGAGGGCTACACTTAACTTTCGTTGTATTTTCTGATCGTACTTTCAAGGCTACAAACACAAACGATGTGGTGGAAAAGGAAGGTGATAACGGAAGAATTCAGGCTCTTGGTTGAGCTCCGTGTGTTAGGCCGTGGACGGTTTCCTTCATCTCTACCTCACAGTCACAGTACTGCTGCCTTCCATTAAACCAACGGGAAATTGTTTTGCTCTGACATAAGACTGCAAAACAGCTACAGAGAGGAAGCAAGTAAAAAAAAAAAAAAGTAAGCTTACGGAGGGCTCATGTTTGGTCTGTGTGCCAGAATGTCCCTCCTATAACATTTGCTATTGCTGGAAGAACGAGCACCTTGTCCATCATCTCAGTAACTGTCAATGAGGCAGTTGAGGGTGACCATTGTCTTGGAAAATCTAAATTTCCAAATGGGAAAATTTGGAAGCGGCTGTGTATAGATTTTGGAATATGTGCATCAACATGCAACATTAAGACACGTCCTCAGTGACAGGAGACATGTAATGCTGCCTATCCCTGTCACATTCAGTTATGTTCACACACTGAAATTAAAACGTGGGGCCACCCCCATTCTGTCAACAGCTATTTGTACTCCAACTAGTTTCTCTTTGTCAAGGCACTAAACAGTAATATCACTGCATATCATTGCCCCACCCTGAAAATAAAGACACGGCGGTAGGAAAGAAGTTGTTGTTTACAGAGATGTCAGAAGACAAAACTCAGGCTTCATTTCCAAGAGAAACGTCTGGACGGGGATGAGATTTACTGAAGTGTTTACCTACAACACTTGGACAATAGGATCCCTGCTACGGCAGATAAACAGCATTACCAGGATTAAAACTCACTGCCTATTACGGCAATGTGAAACCCAAAGATAAAGCCTTATTCCAAACAGCCAAAACAAGAGTGAACAACGTCTGTCAATACAAACTGTATAGGCAGCCTTGTTATCTTTCCACCTCCTAGCTGCTGGGGTGCTAAACTGTCCCTGATGCTCAGTGCTTCATAGTGCGCTTGGTGAATGAGATGTGACATAACATGAAAATCCCAGCCACAAATCAGGATGAGCTGATGTCGGTGAGGGAGGGGCAGCAGAATTAGAGCAGAATTATGACAAAGCCTAAACGGTCTCCACATTTCCCCAGTCTGCCGTATTTTACAAAAACACTGCATACTGTGTATTACAAGGTATTACCAGTACTATTCCATAAGCTTTTATCATCACACATGCCCACTATAAATGTCTCTGAAATGCTACTTCCTGCGGTTGTTGCCCTGAAGGGTTATGGACTGTACTGTTGACAGAAAACAGACTGGTTGAGCCTGACAAGGTGGCAAAACCCCACAAGTCCTTCCATAGCCTTAAGGTGCAGCCTGAGACAATGACACGTCCAAACAGAAATCATCAATCACACACACACACACACACACACACACACACACACACACACACACACACACACACATATAAGTAAGTAAATAAATAAATAAATAAAACATTATGCTGAAGCTGTAAGGCACAAGGTTGGCATTCTACCTTGGTAAACCTTGATTAAAACCATTAATTTTCAGGAGAACTGTTTGACTAATTGATTAATCAACAGGCTTAAACACTACAAAACATACAAAGTGGCTGCAGCAGGTGCAGTAACATGTAAAACAATAACATGCATCTTTTCACTATAAAGCAGAAGTATACACCTGTGTTCATCTGTTGCCTCCTCTGTCAAGTACATCACAACCCATTTGTATCATCTTCAACCATTTATCTTGAAAACGGCACGTAGTTTAAAGCCAAGGGCATGCACAGAGCCTGAAACGGCTACATGCAATCAGCAAATAAAACAAGGCTCAGCCATGTTTCTCAACAGGTCTTATCTGCTACATGTTTCATTTTGCAATTCCTTTGTTTGTTGGTGTATTTCATCATTGCTGCAATTACCGGCTTCCGTACAATGTAGCTGCTCGCGTCATCTCGGGAGCCACTGTTCAGGTCACTGTTGGTCAAGCATATAAGGTACATCCCTCCAGCAAATGGAAGGCTAACTGGCCAATAATACAAGGCGAGTCCAGCATGTGATGGATGTATACGCATTCGACAGAACCGGCATTTTATTGTAAGAAAGTTCCAGACTGTGACTTTAGAGACTTAACAGCCATAATGTTCACAGACTTTTCTTTCCCACACTTTGCGGCCCACGCCACCCCTCACCGCCACTACACACACACACATCAGTGATGCTGCCTCAGTGCTTCCCATTCACTGGCTGCCTTTTGCCTTTTGTCACCAAGACCGCACGAGACGCCACCTAAATCCCCGTCCTGTAACCAAGGCCACGGACCACCATTGTAATCAGATTCCAGCTACATTCCAGTGCTTTTTGCAACAATGAGATAAGGTGCTGTTTTTTCACCTCTCTGCAACCCCAAGTGACCATGCAGCCTTTGCTCCGCTCGATTTAAATGCTGGAACACAATACATTACGCACCAGTGTTTCAAGGAATGCTATTCTATTCTCTTGTACTTGCGAGAGGAAATGAGATTTGCAGACACATGGGCAATGTGGCTCGAGGTCTAACTCAGAGCTAGATAACACAAACAGAACCAATTAACAGCTCCAATCAAATTTCCCAAACTAGGTAATGGTAATATATATGTATCAATAGCATGTAGTGTGTCAGACAGACTGACTAGAGGCTTCAACACCAGAAGTAAAATGATGAGGTTTTTCCAACTTCCTCTTTAGATTCAGACATAGGAAACATAAAAGTGTCAGAAAAAGTCTGAATGTTTAGTGTGACACTGACCATGCCTTAAACTGCACTCTCGCACAAACCTCCTCCCCACCTCTCCATCGATGTCTGTGCTATGAGACTTAAAAGACGAACTCCAAAACTTCTTATGCTACTTAAAAGTCAAGATTTATAAGATACCCAATAAAAGTACTCAAAACAGGAAAAGCTCTAGTTTTTATGAGTCTCTGTGTGTAGGATTGCTTTTGCATTGCCAACACAACAGCTTACACCTCTCCTATCGGGTGATCAACAGAACAGATGCCACAAAAAGAGGACAAATGGACAAAAAATTTAAGTCAATCCCTAAATATTACAGCCTGAGAGTACAAAGCATGTCCCTTCCTCTTCCTGATCAGCTACTTCCCCCTCCCCCAATGAGCAATGCACAAACCGCTGCTCCATTTCAACAGATGTTGTCAGCTGTGGTGGGAAAGGCCAGTGGAAGAAATAGTATTAGTCCGTGTGCGTCTGCTGGAATTGCTAAGCTACAAAAGCAAAAGAGGAGGTTGGTCAAAACTAGAGAGAGAACTCGGAACACGATCTTTGATTGAGAATCCAACCAAACTTATTTCTAAAAACTCTGTGACATAAATGCTAATGAAAGGAAATCATAGTTTACAGTTCACTACTAATTGTGGCTTTTAAATCCACTGCTGGTGGGATGTGTGTCTGTTTTCTACTGTGTAAGCAATTAACAGGACAGATTTAGACAAGTGATCCTCTTTATCACCAGGCTCGTCCAAACAAACACACCAATATGCCAAGTAGGTGGTTGGTTAATGAGATGTTTCTTCCCACCTGACCTCAGAAAAACCTACTGGACATCTTGCCTGAAGAAATACATTTGTAGCACATCAAACCTGTGATGTAAGTCATAAATTAGTTGAATTTTCAAGCTATGGCATGTCATTCTGAGGGATTCCGGCAGAAAGTGTGGGCTGAGATAACATCTTGCACAGGCAGGAATGGACACAAACTGAGGTATGTCAGACATGTTACAGGAATGCAATCTTTGAGAGTGAACCGTTGACCAAATATTTATCTTCTTTTACGCAAAGCTGATTATTCAAACAGACTGATTTAAGAACAGAGGAGATATCAGAATGTTACTTTCTATCTTATGTACGCATTTCCTCGTCCATAAAACAAAGCCTGAATTATTACTTCTTAAAAATTTCTGCACAATAATGAACAATGATTTGACATGACTGGCAGTAAACAGCCTCCATCAACACTAATGAAATAAATGTAATGGATATGTTGGATACTGGATATAAATGTAACGATCTTCCTGAAACTAACTCACAATGTTAAAAACGCATTCAAGACTTCACTACAGCCCACAACAGCATGCCTTGCTGCAGCCGATAGGAACCAACACTCCCTCGCATCTCATGCTTAGTTTCCCTCTGCTTCCTGACCCACTTCCTCTCTCAGCCCAGCCATAGAAAGGCACGCTATGCACTTCTAAAGACCTTGTACTGCAGCACAACCAGCAGAGGTTGATGCGTCTGGAATGGTTAACAAGCCCAAACACAGCTGTAGTACCACTGACTGCTGACCCTGGGGTCGCTCTGTCAGCCTTCACCTGCTCTGCATCCCACAGTGGGTCTCAGCGGCCAGGGAAACTCCTGCAACTCAAACGCTGATCACACACGGAAGCTAAGTAACTTAGTTCAAGACAGGGACAATATATTCAAATCACGCTGCCCCAAACTGCCCTATTGTCATGAGCAAGAAAATGAGCCGGTGGTGGCTTTCAGACAGAGGGGTCACACAAAGGACTACTTCGGTCAACAACCAGCCACCAAGGCTCGACTGGAGGGACTATTGACAACTGCTAAACGAGGAGGGGAGCGCCCTGCAACCTTCAAATTTGCTTCAAATCTTAGTATACTGCTTTTCTAGAATGGCATTGGTATTTGAAAATCACATTGCTCACAGCTCCGAGGCAGAACAAAGTCAGATTTTAAGCGTGAGCCTAAATCATAATACTTGTGACCAAGGCTGAAAGAATCACTCAATTAACTGATTGGAGGAGGGGACAGGAAATGAATTAACTGAGTCATTTTTGCGACCAAAACTGTCAAATTCTTCTGTTTTTGCATCATCGAATATGTACCAGATTTGAAAAGACAACAGCAATAATGATAATCTATAGTTGCAGACCATCTTATGACACACCATAAACATCAAATTTTCCTGTAATGTGCAAACACAATTTAATTACAACATCTGTGGAAACTTCAACATTTTAACACAAGCAAGACTTTTCAGTAATTAATGTATAAAGTCTTAATTTGCCGTGAACATAACTGAACCAAACCCTTGATTTATTGTAAAAAGGGCAGAATTAAAAACATCTGTCAGCATAAAACTGATGGACTCAACAACAGTCAGGTGCAGCCGCACGATATTTCTGTCTGTCACTGACTGAGAGTACTGGAGGAGGCTGAGGTCGTTATCTGCACAGATTCTGCATAATTTCATCCCAGCGGCTCTCCACGTGTTACGGCCAAACAAGCAGAGCTGGTGGAGGGACACAGTGATTATGCATCTCGGCAACATTTGCAGTTGCTAGCATGGGTGCAACGACCACTTCTATGCTTTGACCCTTTTCCATTCATCTTCCACACCAGTGTGTTAGTGGGTCAAATCTGAACCTGGCATCTAGATGAATATCGCGGATATGGGATTTAAAGTTTAACAAAATAAGAATCCTCTATGAAATGAAACAGTTAAATCTTAGATTTTTTATATATCTGCTGCCTACTGTTCAGTTTGAATAGTCTAGATTAACAAGCAGGATGCCAAGGGCCAGGGCGCGGTTGTTGCTGCCTGCACCTCCGTGTATGTGGATCCACGGAGATAAGTTTTCCTGCCGCACTGTGGCTTAGCCACCCCACCCCGCTCAATAACGTTCAGCAGCACATTTCATGGGGTGAATTATCCACCCAACACCAGACGGAACAAAAACTGTGCTCAAAAACAGCCATTTCTCTGGTTATCGCTGAGAAACTTTTTGTCATTGTCCGTTACCCGCCGCCGAAGGCTAGCGCTAGCTAAAAAACACTTCCCATTCCTGAGATCCTGATTCATTTTAGCTAGCGCATGCACTTTCCCGTCTGGGTGGCTGGAGGCGAACAAACGAAGACCGTTGCAACCGACTATAAGAGGGGAACAGCCTAACAGATTAAAAACAACCCACAAAATCTTTAACCTACCTTCTGAGAGGGAAATGAAAGTATTCCGGAAAGCCGAATGATATAACACAGCCCAACGCGTATCCCACTGGAGTCCACCCTCTGCCGGAGCCGCCGCTATGCTGACACTCGCTCTGTGCGCTCTTTCCCCACTCTGCCGCTCGTACCGCCTACTGCTTAGGCTTGGCGAGCCCGGTGTGGATAAGAGGCCTCCGACGGACAGTAGCGCTAGCCAATCAGAATAACGTTTTGGATAACAGGGATCTTAACTCACGCCTCCTTTCTCCAGGTTCCCCGTTAAAGAAAATCACCATCAGTTGTGAGTTTATGGTGCCTTTATCTCCAGTGCTATTGTGATGCACGTATTGTTTTTTTTTAATCTTTTTACCATCTATTCATCATGCTTATATTATAATATAATACATTATAATATTATTATCAACTAAAGATACAATTTAATTAACTGTAATTTAATCAACTAATAGGTTTGATGTTATTTTCTTTTAGGTACACAAGTGTATCCTACTCACTCATCTGACACTATTTAGGAGCAAAAGCCAAGAGGACCCATAATATATAGATAAAATAAAAATCATGGTGAGAAAATACTAATGAATAAAATATGGCAAAATAGGTGTGTATTTATGTGTGTATGTGCAATTGTGAGTGAAATTGGGTAAGATATGGATTCTGAATATCAGGATATAAACACAGATATTTCTGCTGAATAATTCTATTTGAGAAAGCAATTCCTTGATCCACTTAGATTTTTATGCAGGATGCATCTAATGTCCATGAATATAATCTAAAATATACAGTTTGTGGTAGACAGTGGAACGATGGGACATGTTTGGACAGTATTACTGCTTTAGGTATCATTTCATGATATCAAAATTATATTCAAGGAACACAGTGTACTACAAGTGTTTTACAGCACCACTAGGTGGCATTATTTCACAAATGCAGAATGACGGAGCCTTTATACAGAAGAAAACAGCTGTATTCCATCATACGGTCTATTTTCCCTCACCCTCCATCAGTCTTGTAGATGAGGGTTGATGCAAGTGTTTGTGGTGAAACTAGCAGCCCAAATTCTCCTGGTTCACCCACCAAGGAAAGCAGATTTTATTGTTATATTGTCTTTTCAATGATTAATGACTCACTGATTAAATTACCTGCTATCCTGTTATCTCCATTGTGTTCTGCCCTATCCACACTTTCTAGTCATTTGATTCTATAGTATGTAAATGGCAGCAAGCTTGATTTCATCCTTACCTTTTCTAACTGATGGCTTCCTCTCGATTGCCTTGTCTGGGGATTTCTGAGCTGAGTCGAAAGCCGCCTTCATCTGTGCCACCTTCACAGACTGGCCCTGCTCATCAGATTTGACTTCAGCGGGCTTTGGCCAGTCCTGGTGCTGCAGTTTTTCATGCAGTTGAATGGTCTCCTTTATGAGTTCTGAAACAGGCCTAGATTTGGGAGTGCTTTGGGATTTATCTCTCACTGAGACACTGTCATCGCTCTCTTTGACAAGTTTTTCTTCAGGTTGGTCTGGTGTCACATTTTCTGTGTTGAGTGTCATATGAAGATCCCGCTTAATACCTGCTGTAACCTGGTGGCTTTCTTCTGATGTAACCGTGCCAGCTACAACCAAAACCGAGCCAGCTTCCACAGCTGGTGCAGCAGTGTTTTCAGTGGAGGCCTTCACCTTCTTCCTCCTCACAGATGGATCATCTGCACATGCAGAACCAGATAACTGCAGATCAGCTTTGCTCTGACTGTCACTCTTTTTTTGTAGAGGCACTCTTACAGTAGTGGGATCTGTCTTCTCAGTTGTAAGTAAATGGCCCAGGTCTGCAACTTGCTCATCAGTTCTTGTGGGTGGAGACTTTGCATGAGACAGTGACGAAGGTGCAGATTCCTGAGCGATCACACCACTCACCTCACATGACCTGCTTTCATGTGAAACAGCCGATTGTAAGTCGTTTGAGGACGAGTTTTTTAAGGCACTCATATTTGGCTTCATCTCCTTGACTGAAGCATCTGTCAGGTCGACGTTCTTCTTTGAACTCTGAGAATCAGCTTTCGAATAATGTGGGTTTGTGAGCGAGCTGTCACACGTGGTATTTCCCACCGCTCCAGGCTGAAAACAAACTACATCTGAGGTGTCAGACGTGTCTGTCTGTTTCATGCCCAGGCTCTCAATGTGACGATCTTTGCCTGCAAGGGTTTCTTTAGGTGGTGTCTCTTTCAACCCCTTCATGTCACGTACTGACAGAGGTGTATTTACAGCTGACTGATCAAGTTTATCAGTAGATAGCTCTGCTGCTGCATTGTCAAGCACCCTCTTTGCAGTAACATCCGTGGTGTCTTTGTCATTTATGTCAACCTCTTTTATTTCTGAAAGCTCTGCGGTTGTCTCCTTTCTATTTCTCTTCAGTAGCCTCTCCAAAATGGAACTGGGTTCAGTGGGCGAGGCTTGGTTTGATGCTGAATTCGAGCCTATCTTTTGATTTGGAGTTGCTTCACTTGTGTCCATCTGTAGATAAGGCCTCAATGACTCCCTTTGATCATCACTATCTATGACCTTTGGGTCCGTTGAAGAGTAGTCATTCAAACCTGGCTTCATCTCACATGATGGCGTTTCCTCCTTTGTGTTATTCTCTGTTCTCTCCTTTGGAGGTCTGCAGTGAATGGTATCACTCATGTCTGATAGAGACTCTTTCTGCAGACTGTTTTTCAAAGGATGTTGGGGTTGAGCTGTGGGCGGTCCCTTCCTCTCAATCAAGCGACCCACTGTTCCTGCACAGAGTTGAATATCTTCATCGTCAGCCATGATGTCGTCATTCTGATCCTGTTGAACAGACAGTAGCACCTCACTTCCTGCACGAGCTCCACATCTGCTCATCTTTATCATCAAAGAGTCCTCTTCAGCGTTTTTGAGTAAGTTTGCATCCTCTGAAGTAACAGGAAGGCCATACTTTTCATCTCCAACTGATAAGCTTTCATCTTGGCTCTCATCATGTGCGATGGTTCTCTTGTCCTGATATTCCATCTTGATCTTTAAGGATGTGTGAAGGCCCTCCTCAGTCTTCTCTTTTCTCTTGATTTGATTGTACAGCTTGTATGCTCTGGCTCTCTCCTCGGTTCTTGTACTACTCTTTTGGTTCTCGTCTGTCTCCTGTGGAAGCACGGGAGTGGTCCTGCCTCCTTCTCCTCTTCCTCCTCCCTCCTTTCCTGCAGCCCCTCCCTGTCTCACCTCCCTTGCAGAGAAAGGACTCACCCACAAATTTATGTGCTTCTCGGTGGAAGGTGTTGTTGGCTCCTGGCCGGGGCTCCCGTCCAACTCCTGAACGTCTGGCTCTCCTGAATTTTCCCTGGTGTTACCATCCTCCTCCTCGCAGGAGCTTCCTCCCTCCATGACATCACCTGTATGAGTGCCTGCACCTTCAGAGTCGGGGCTTGGCCTTGTCTCCTCCGATCCTTCACTGAGGACCTGCTCTCCCCCTTCCAGTTTATCCTGGTTCTGTCCCATTCTGGTCTGTAGAGAAAGACATAGTGTGAAAACCACAACAAGACACCAATCCTCCCAAATTATGCCATGCGTTACAAAGGGCAGCCCAGATGTAGTTTCTTTTGCCTGCTGACCATGACTGGTCTGTGCTCTACCACAGCCTCTGTTATTATGAGCATCCCCACTCACATTTCCTGTTTGAATAATATACCAAAAACTGAATGCTGCTGAAACAGAAGAGGAGCAGACACCTGGGATGTCTGTCCACACATTAGAAACGGTTTCAGACCATGTAGCATGTAGCATGTAGCAACCAACTCATGGTCACACAGGAGCTGTTTTCATGGAAGCAGTGAATTGGAGCATCTTATGACACTAACTAATATAGTATACCCTCTGTTGGGTTATTCATGCACTTCTCCTGTTGCTCAGCTTTAAGTTAAATTACAGTCACAAGATTTTGCATCAATCTGACTGAATTTGAATCCTTTGTTTGGACTGATGCGTGATTCAGCAGAATCACCCGGGCATTATTTTCCTCTCACGCTCCATGCAATGGTATATTTTCACCCACGCAAACTGAATAGATTATTTGAATTTAAGACATAGAGCCTCATCTTTGGACTAAGAATGACAGGAACAACAGGAACACTTGATTAAACCCTCTCTGTTTGTACTGAAGGTCTTGGAAAGTCTTGTGACAGTCTGTCAGCAATCATTTTCCCCACTGCTTGCATTTTGCAGGCCAGCTTGTTTCCTCGTACTTCTTCTCGGCGTTTTGGTTTGGTTTCATGTGACCCACTTCATTGATTAGGTGCCAGTAAGTCTGTTTTGTGTGTGTGTGTGTGTGTGTGTGTGTGTGTGTGTGTGTGTGTGTGTGTGTGTGTGTGTGTGTGTGTGCGTGCGTGTGCCCACATGTTGCATGTATGAGGAACACATGGTAAAATTAGTTAATTCAAGTATTCCATTCAGGAATGGAAAAAAAAAGCCCTGCATCATTTTAATCTAACTTTGGATATGTTTTGTATTTAATTGTGCTTCTCTAATATTATCCTGCTGTTGACTGCAGTTATTGCTTATATAATTAGATGTTGGTGATTACAACTCTAATGATGATTAATGGTCAAAAAGTATTAGCAGTAGCAGTAGGAGGAGGTGATAGCTAACAAGAAAGCGGAGTGAGCCTCATGTTGCAGAGACAAACTTTTCCATGCGATTGTCTAATTGTTTAATGAGTTTTCATCCACCAAACTGCAGCAGTAAGCGGAGAACGTGGTGGGGCACAATGAACAATGATCTGGACCATGAGTCTGTTTCCTGTCTGCGGCCTCATCCCCCCTCTCTGTGACAACATATGACTGCCGTTGTCTTATCATCTGACAGGCCTGCTCACTGGCCAGACACATGGCTAAGGGAGCTAATGATATCACCCTACAATGGTGGCATAGCTGTGCGAGGAGATACAAATACATTGTTTTTCGTGCTGCGACGCTCAGAGAGAGAGCAGAAATGTGCGAGGGCGTCAATAAAACAGGTTGCAGAACAGATTAGGTGGACTCAGGATCAGAATCAGGACCATAGTAGACCTCAGTGGAATTTACATTCATTGATTATCCTCCACCTACTCTCAGTCAGAGTGGGGAACCCCTTCCCCTAAGGCAGTCTATCCCTGTTAACAACTGCTCTATTATCCTGTCTCATCCTGCCTGAATGCTCAAGCCGATCACTTGATAACCATGTGCTCTGCTGCCTCAACATATTCAGACAGGAATTCAAAACCAGTGAGCCAGGAACCTCTCCCAAGTCTAAGCATTTGGAAATCAGACAACTTATCGTGTTTTAGCAGCTCTGAGCTCTGATTAGTACGACACAAGCTGGGCACAGCCTTGGCTCTTGACAGCTCCCTACTCTTCCACTGAGATGCATGTCACACTGATCTCTACATATGTTGAGGCTGACACTTACCAGTTAGACGTCGTAGCCGAGTCGATCGCTCTCTCTCAGGACCGACAGAGTGCTCTTTGTTGGTTGTTTGGTGATGTTCAGTCCTCCCTCAAATGCACAAGCAATGGGAGCCTTATATTATCCTTCCATGTGATGTCACAGCACATTTGACTAACACAATCAGGGGAACTTCTAGCTTTGCTTTTTGCTCTCTCAAGGAACCTCGGAGAAGTTATCTTTAATATCTCCATATCTTAGTTTGTTTATGTTGATTCAGGTTTGTGGAGAATGTGGAGATTTCAGATACATAAGAGCTGACCTTTTCACCTCCTACCCAAGTGGAAGACAAGGGGTCAGAAGTGGATGTTATGGTCAGTGAGCAGTAGAGATCCCGATAGTAAGAGTGAATTTAAGGGATGGCCTAATTTTTTCTTTTCCTTACACAACACTGCATGCCGGTGTCACGGAGTGCACAGATACTACTTCACTCCCCAAACCTAGTTAAGATAAGCAGGAGAGGCGTATAAAAAAAAGAAAAGAAAACAGGGTCAGTAGCTGTAGCCAACCTGGATACATCCAGGAGTGTGGGAAATCATCTGAAAAATAGCTCAGACCTTTTTTCTTTTGTTTCTCTTGGTCTCTCTAGTAACGTCCAAAACAGGATACGTCCTCAGATAATAAAACAAAAGTGGAGGTTCAGCAGCCAAGAATTCACCGGCAGAAGAAGGGGAAGACGGCCCACACCCAGAGGCTGCAGGCTGAGGTCTGTTGTGTTGACAGATGGGCAGCTCATGTTCTTGTCAACCAGTGTTTTTGCATTTGAAAAGGGTTGCAGGTCACTCTCAATCTTGTCCAGACCAAAGCCAATCTGTCTCTAATTTAAGATGGTCATTAATTCAAGTCGGACTCCACAGGCTTCTTGGCACACCGATGAGCTTTACAAAGCTTCTTATTTAGTCTCTGTCATTTCAGTGTTTACAGGTTTACAGTAGTCTGACACATTTGTTTTCCATTTCACATTTCTGGAAACACCCGTCTCAGATTTCACAAACATCATTCACAAACAGTTGACACAGACCACCTCACTGCCCCCCAACCACATGGTATACTGTACACAGGGCCAACCATTCATCACACAGACATGCATAGTCATATAGGAGGAACAAGAGCGTGTAACTTAAGTAATTCACTGATGTCATGCAAACAGAGACGGGAAGCCAAATGTTACATAACCTGGCTGTTAGAGAACGGCTCTCCTGCCAAAGCATACAGATGGGGGCACGATGATGTCATTTCAGGATACAGGCACCATCACAGTCGAGTCACTGCACAGATATTTAGCTATTTGCTATGATAGGGCTGAACATTTAATTGAAAAATATTACCAGAACCGCAATAACAAGTGCAATATCCAAATGCCAGGAGCTGCATTTTTTTGGATTAAAGTAAAATGTGTCACAACATACAATCATAAAATGAAGCATTGTGGTGCAGCAGAGATGCCTCGAAAGCATTTTCTCCAGATGTACAAGGAACATGCTTGTTTGGTACAGACCCCACATGACTCATATCACAAAATCTGTGATAGATAGTTTCCCATTCAGGAAGGTTGTAAACAGCTCTGTAACATTCAGGGTGATACAGTGTATGATCCCACTTCTGCTCCTCTGACACCATCAGAAAAAACACGACCCATGCTGTATTATGTAAAAGAAATGTTTATTTCCATAATGATCACATACAGTACATTATTTTGAACATAAAAAGTGCAATATGCATTCAAACTACAGCAATGTACAGTACAAAAGTTACTGCATACTTAAATATAAAAAGAAAATGGTTACAAAACTGTGAAGTAACCCATTGTGATCGCTGTCACGTCAGCGTGACAAAAGCTTTTAAACTCACTGATGATATGAGCATAAAAGCTTAACAGCTATGAGCCCGATGACTTCTCTGAGTCTCTGTCCTTTCTCCCAAAAGGTGCAAAAAGATGTGACAGCATTTAAATACTTACATGATTGACAATATGGTTCACATATTTTGTACAGCGTCAATGGTGTTTCCAATTTTGTCGAGACAGCCAAAGAACTTTGGTCTTTCACATTTCAAAAAGCACAAATGAGTTGAAAGTGTTGGCAACCCTCAAGGATGAGCTCATTTATGGTAAAGAATGTTTGGATGTCAAGTGTTTAATGTTTTGTGTTCGTTTCTCGCCAAAATGGATCAGATAACTTTAGCTTGGAAAACACTCCGACATTCATTTTCTGATTTGACTGCTAAAAATCCTCAGTTCCTGTCACACCAGGTGTTTGCGTTATGATTTCAAGCCATGCAGTGTGACTCCACTCTGCTGTCCCAACAGCGTTGTAGGGAATGATGAGGTCAATAACATTACTCTAATGTTATTTTGGAAGATAGCTTGCTGTGTACCGGTATTCACTCAATAAAAAAAAGCAGTGCAAAGGAACAACAAACTCGGAAATGTTTTTGTTCTGTTTGTTGAGAACAGCGAGCAAGCCTCTGGCAAAACAAGGTCACAACTTTTTCTCGTCTTTCATCACATTCATTCACTCGCAGACTCGCATTCCATTACACATTAATGCATTAACACATGCCTCTGCATTAAAAGACTGATTTCCTCGCCTTAATTCGACATCAGCAAATGAACCGAGTTCAGCTCTGTTCATCTGAGAAAGAGCTCCATGAATGCAACATGAGGTAACCATTAATTTTACAACCCTCTAGCATCTAAAACATAAACTGTGCGGTAAACAACTCTACATTTATTAACACTTTGCTTTCTGTCAGGCTCCACTGAGGGACTCGAGTTCATCAACGTAGGCGACCACTTTGTACCAGACAGGAAAAATAATCTAAGTGCCAATGGATACCATAATTTGGTACATATCAGGTACTGTGAAGTTAAAGGTTAAAGAGCGTCTTGTACCGTCTCATCCTGCAGTCTAACACACAGCTCCGTGCCTCTGGTCTCATTGGTAAGGCACTTGTTTGTCCATGAATCAAACCTAGTTAGAGGGGAACTGATGGCTTTAAACATTTGTCAGATACAGCAATATGACTTTCATCACTGTGAACAGCAGTTTGAGAAACAATGTGGCAAAGGAGAGAGTACAGCACTCCTCATAACAACAGTTGGCATTGTTTTTTTCTTTTCAATTGTTTCGTTTGCCTCAACGCTCCAGACCGACAGGGTGACCGATGAGGCGATGTGTATGGAGCGTACATAACCTCCGCTTGATGTGTCAGCTTCTGGGCTCACCTGGTAGCGCTCTCTCTGGAGTGTGCAGGTCCTTGCAGGGCCGCGACAGAGCAGAGGTGGTGGGGGAGTCCCACTCCAGGCCTGGATCTGGCTCTGGGGACAGTGAGAGGAGCAGTAGTGTTCCTGCATCTGAGGAGCAGGCCGAACACAGGTCCTCCGAGGAGAAGTTGAGGCTACCCAACTTGGCCAGCGAATTGGACCGCTTCAGCCTCGAGGGCACGGTTAGGCCTGCCAGACGCATGCGGGTCTCGATCTCTTGCGCCCTCTGACGTACGAGACCGGGTTTCCCCCTCACGCTGCGCAGACTGTCGCTGCTGGAGCTGCGTGTCAGGGTGGAGCCGTGAGGCGAGGAGGTGGGTGTGAGCAGCCCAGACCCCACCACCCCCAGCAAGGCTTCATTGGTCAGCGGCACCACCAGTGGCTCTAACCGCACTTGGCATGGTGTAGAAGATTTAGGGAAGTCCCCAGTGCAGCCGGAGAGCTCTTCTTCATCCTCAGCATGACAGGGGCTCTTTTTGGACCTTTGGCATGCGTGCAGAGGCCTCAGAGAGTGCAGGCTCTCCTGGGATAAACCTGAAAGTCTTTCTAGTCTCTCTGCACGCCGGCGGACCAACCCAGACCTCTGCAGCTGCAAAAGAGTCTCCTGCTGCTGGCCAATATAGCAAGCCACAGCAGGCTTCTCTTCCTCCAAATCCATTCTCATCAGCTCAGGGAGAGCATCTGAGGAGGCTGGAGATTTGCTTTTCTGACTCTCCGTCTTTTCTTCCAATAAATCACCATCATCCTTCGGCTCCAGCGAGTGCGGTGAGTCTCCTGGCTGCTCGTCTCTGTCGAGCGGAGCTGTGGGCGTGGAGGCAGCACAGTTGGCACACGGAGGACCGCAGGGGCACAGCAGTACCACTGAAGACGCGGGGCCTTCAGAAGAGGTATCGGACTGTGGGAATGAAGCACTTGGGACTTCAGGAGGACTTGCATTAAGGCAAAGCGTAGAGACCAGGGGTGGAGAGTCTCCTTTCTGCTTGGACTTTGAATCACACAAAGACAGCGTAGAAGGATCAGCTGGAGGAGTGATGGAGGAAGCGTTTTGCTAAAAAAAAAAAGAGGAAAGAAAAAAAATGTCACAGGGAATGTGGTCACTTTTTCAAACTGGATGCATGAAATGAATAACAGCATTGTCAGTGAAAATGATCATACAACTCAAACTTACATAAAGGTTAGGTGGAGTGCTCAGATGGTTGTTATTGTTGGAGTTTTCATTTAGGGTTGCCAGGTCCATCCCATTACCCTCTGTATCCACATCTTGTGTTTCCTCTCCTCCGCCTCCTTCCCCGCCACCTCCGTCATCTGGTTGCATGAGAACCTCCATCTCTGCCTCCTCCTTCTGCACCTCCTCCTCATCCTCCTCCTCCACTGTGCTGAACTCCAGCCTCAGACGGAGCTCCTCCAGGGGCTCAGGGCCGCGAGAGCTTGTCTGGGCAGCAGTTCCCTCTGCTGAAGTCCCAAAGTGGGAGAGTGGCAAACCTTCACGCCCATCAAAGGCCTCATCATCCAGCAGAGCATCCCGCTCTACATCCTCAATTTCTATAAAGACTTTTTCCATGCCGAGAAGGGGAGGGCCGCGCACGGGCGTTGACGGTTCGCTGTCAAGCGCCGAGTCAGAGAGGCGGCGGAAATAGTAGTTGTTGTAGGCGGGGTCGATTTCCAGTGAAACAGTTCTGCACGGGGAGGGACATGCAGCCCCCTTATCAGACAGTGCCTCATCACAGCAGGGAGACATCCCTGGCTCTGGAGTCAGGTGGCCTCCCTCGTCCCCTCCACAACACTGAGCCAACCCCTGCTGCCCCTCTGCCATCTCACAGTCTGCGTCTGGATGCCACAGCTTGTTGTGACGCTGTTTACTGGAAATGTACAAATACAGAAGTCAAAAACCATGTTCACAGAGAAAAGACAACCAGGGAACAACACTGTACGCACAAACACACACACAGGGGCTGTACCTAGCATCCAGGATGCCCTCGTACTCAGCGAGCTGCCTCATGAATCCCGGGTTGGGTCGAGTGATGCTCCTCTTTTGCTTGACGAAGTTGTAAGCCTTCTCTAGCGACCAGCCGTACTCCTTCATGGCGTAAGCGATGACGGTGGAGGCAGACCGACTCACACCCATCTTGCAGTGAACTAAACACTTGGAGTGGTTTTTTCTGTGGGAGGGAAATTAAAAGTGAATGCAGGGTCTTACCTACTGTTATATGTGTTTTTTTGACAGTGCCTAAGCTGAATGAACAGAAAAAAGCATGCTGCATGTTTTGCTCTCTCTGTCGCACACACACACGCGCACACACACGTTTGTTCGAGCTGCATATGGAGGACTGAAAAACAGCGCAATGTTGTTTTACATCAAACTCACTGATATTCATTAAATGTTGAATATTTTCCTCATTGTTGAAATTTTATTCATCCACCACACGATTAGACACAGTTTCTGATGATAAAATGGGCTTAAATCAAAAAAGGCAGAATTCAGAAAAACTGAAATGCAAAACATGGAACTTGGTAAAAAAATAAAATAAAATTGAATCTGGAGTAGAAAAAATAAACTGATTTCACAGGGCCGTCCTCCTGTGATGATGAGATGTCTTTCTAAACGGATACATGCAGGAGCAACATGTTTTCTGTTCCACTCAGGACTCACTTTGCTTTAACAATGAAGTTGTATGTCTCGTTCCAGTGGGCCAGCAGGTCAGTGGCGTCTTCATCGTAGACGCGTATGTTGTGATAACTGAATGTGCCTGGAAAGAAGTTGTCTATCTCCCTGGTAACGTTGAGGATATAGCCCACCCTGGGGAGGAAAGATAACGAAAACTCATCAACAACATTCCTTCTTGCTCAAATCATCACGAATATGTTTTTTGGTGCAGCTATCGTAGCTACTCCATAATATAAAATAAATCACCCCGTCTCTTGCAGCTCCTCCAAATTAGATGCATTCCATTCAGATCCCTACAAACAAATCAGGGAAAATACTGTTTAGACTCAGTATATTTTCAAGTCTTTGTAAGCTTGTCCTTCCTCCAAAAACAATCATTTCACAGGGAAGCAGTCCTCCTTTGGGATGGAAGGAGAATTGTTTTATCTGAGTTATTCACAGGAAACAGAAAGATGGAAGAGACGGTATCAGCTGTCCCACCAGGTAGACGTGGTCAAAGATGAGAGTGGCCTTGTCCATCTGGCCCAGGATCAGCAGCATCTCATTGTCGATGAACTCTTTGTACTCCTTCAGGTTACAGTTCATGTGTTGTTCCAACTCTGTACGGATCTGCAGAAGAAAAAATGCAGAATATGTTGATTTTTGTTAATTATGGGGATAAGCTTAAATTCTTTCCCTGAAGACTGCAAATATTATGTAGCTGTCAAAAGATGGAACATTAAAGATGACTAAGTGTCATAGTTTGGCTGGTTAATATTGGTTTTAGTTAACGGATTCCTGAAATTAGCAACAAATCTAAAATCAAGAAACATCTACAGAGTAAATTTACTCCAAGGTATGAAAATGTGTGTGTGTGTGTGTGTGTGTGTGTGTGTGTGTGTGTGTGTGTGTGTGTGAGTGTGAGTGTGTGTGTATTCTACCTGTTTGCAGGTGACGTTCTCGAGGTCCTGGCATGTCATGATGCTTCTGAGTTTGGCTTTAATAAGGCACTCTGTCCTCTCTCTCTCTGAAGGCCTACCAAACATGACGTCCCGTGAAAATCTCAGCAGTCGCACAATAACAGTCGTTCAAGTTATTTCAACAACAGGTGCAGCAGTGATTAGCTTCAGTCTTTACATAAGGCGCATGGTTCAAGTTGTGTTTACTTACTTGTCGACAAACATGGGGGGTGAGTCCGGCCGTGTGGTCTCTAAGTCCTTCATGGCGTTCCACTCGTTGATGCAGCTCTGGTCTGAAGCGATGCAGCTCTCGTAGTAGCCCATCCAGGTGAGAGCCATACCTCCGGGGAAGTAGTTGTACCTCCGTGACACCTCACATACCTTGTGCAGCACCTGCAGGGCTGACCTAGATTGGAGAGATAAAGGTCATAGTTGCAAATAATTCAAATAAGTCTGGTTTTGTCAGGTATTTCAGTAAAAATAATGATATTAGTGCAGTGCTAACAATCTGTCAAAGGTTCCCTGCAATTCTCTGCACATGCGTCTTCACGTCAGCAGGTGGCAGACTGAATCAGCACTGCTTCAGTATGCCTCACTGCAGCAGAGTGGCACATGTGTGTATCAGATTTATTGTGGTGTGTCATGAAGCTAGATTGTTTTAGACAGCCACTGTGGCTCCAGAGGTTGTTTTATTACTCACCACATGGCCTGCACTGACACGGGTTTGAAGACGTGAGTCCGGCCTGCCGTGTTCACAGTAAAGCCCCTGAGGAGCAAACAAAACAGATGGTCATCGCCTGAGCACCACATCGCTACGTGTGCATCATGCTCATCCTCAGTGTCAGGTGCAGACGCAGTGTCGGGTAGAAAGTATTGAAATATCAACGGGTTAAATGCCGCAGCTGTGTTCTCTGTTCGTACAGCAGGGGTCACGCTGACAGAGAGAACTCACCCATCTCCATCCAGATGGATCTTTGTGTCACTCCACAGAGGCAGCACCATGCCGATCGAACAGCTTTTGCTAGCAATGCAGAAAGAAAATTAAACGCCGTAATGGCACATGTGCAAAGCCGACAGCGTAGACATGGTACAAGCATACCATACAATACAGACAAAACAGCAATCTGTGGGCCATTTAGAGCATGAAGCAGCTCTGTGGGTGAGTGTTGTTCACACTCATAAATACAGATTTGTCTAATAGTTCATGCATCATGTCTACTAGTAATATCAATTCATAACTGGACCTCTGTTAGCTTTTAGCAGATGGCCGGCCGTCTGGAAAACAATGATCATAAAACCCCCACACACACCAAGAGGGCTTACTCTTACCAGTCTTTACTGGTAAAGTCGATTCCCAGTAGGATGTTCTCCTCTGTGTCTTGTCGCCCACTGGTGTACACCACCACCATGTAGCGCACACGATCTGACCATGCACTCTCCAGCCGCACCGCCTGGACACAGAGAAGACAGTTTACTTCAAATTCAAAGTCGGAGCTTATTGGTTAAGAGTAAGAACTGGTCCATAATTGACTTGATAAATGCTTCAGTATGTTTAATAAACATACTTAAATAGACTTAAAACTTGCTGGTTGACCCATTCTGAATTCAAATAAATGTAGTGTAGCGCGTTTGTGATCATCATGGCCTCATTTACAGAAGAGCAAAACTCTGATTGTACATAAAAGCAAAAGCCAGAGAGAACTGACCCTCCTGCTAAAATCTGTGCCCAACAAAGTGTCAGAGCTGGATGTTTTTAACATAAAAAAAAAAAAAGCTGGAGGACAAATTTGATGTAATAGGGTAACCGAGTCCTCAGGATGTGTGAGAGCAGAGCTGGAAAACATAAAGTGAAATAACTCAGCTTCACACTAACGCATACCCACACACACACCATGGAAACATTTGGTAATGCTCTCCTGTGTGTGTTCAAACCTGCTCTCATGAACTAGTAATTGCAGTGAACAAATAAGGGTCTTAAGTACACAATAAAATGCCTTCTGGAGGGTTTGCTATGCCAGGCTGTTAGTCACTGGCATGTCTGTGTGCATGTTTTTGTTTTGATGTATGCATATAGTCATGTTGTCTCTCACCAGTTTGATTCTGTCCTCCGAGCGAAGGATGTTTATCATCACCTGCAAGTGCTGAGGTAAGTCGCCTGTTGAAGAGGATCAGAATGAAAAGCGATCCATGAAGAGTGCTGCTGGCTGGTGTCACTGATTATTAATGTGCTTTGTCATACACGACACATTTTGACTTGAAAGACGATCCAAACAAGATAAAGCCTGTTTCACTTTGACAACAATGATCAGGAACATTAATGAGAACATAAAGCATGCTGGGGACATCATATGCCTTTAGAACTAAAGGTATTGCTGCAGTTTGGTGCAGGTATGTGAAGTTACAACGCTCCCTAGTGTTTAACTCTAAAATCCTTCCCCTGGACACGATAACATACAACCTGTTCATCGGTTCTTAATCAGCTAACGTGTCTTCACTGAAGAGAAGTGAACTGACAATAAATTTTCTGTCTTTGTATGAGCTAATTCATCTGCCACAAAACCACAACTCAAGAGGTTGTCTTTGTTCATTTTCCATCCCTCAGCGCTCCCTGTGCCAGGTCTGATGTAAGACGTGTCAGTGAAGCAGGATAATAAAAACAGGGCGTGGAGATGGACCGACAGCAAATCAGCTGACGGAGAGCCAGCTATGCTGATATATGTCGCAACAGGTAGACTAATCATGTCACTCTGGCTGGTTTTACCTGCAGATAAAGTGCCTGACTCTGCCTGGTCATGAACTCTTTCTACCTCTTTTACAGCCGTATATCACTTCAGTTAAATCACAGAAAAAACATGGAACAAGTGACACTCTCTACAGCATGCCATTGATCACTTACATCATTATCTTAGAGCAGCTAAAACAAGTTTTTAACAGGAAACTGTCTCAATTTAATACTCATGCCTCTACATGACCTACATGAGCAAAAGAGACCAGATTGGCTATTTCTACATAGTTATTCTTAATGCCTGTCACCAGATCTGATTCCCCATGAAATGAGGCGAAACAATTTACAGTGGGCAGACCGAGAGAGCCTATCACATTTTCCCAGGTGAAGGAAAAGAAAGCAGGAGAGTTTGTCTTAAGAGTATCTTATTTTTGACGTTATATTTTGTGGTTGCAGCTGATACTGGGGTAGGATCAGCAAACAGACAAAGAAAAGAATCTACCTGAAGACAAAAAAAAGTTAAAACGAGAGTGTAAAAGTGTAAAAAAGTCTTGCCTGATGATTACTGTTCTGACAAAACTTCAAAGATGCCTTTGACAATAAGACCCAGAGGTTTGGCAAACAGCTTAAAAGACGTCTGATTGGGGCACATGCATGTAGATGTGTAACTGTCATGGCATGTAACTGTCAAAAGGAACCTGGACATACAAAAAAACACACTGACACACTGAAATAGCTCCAAAACTGTCCTTTTAGATTAAATATAAAAAACATGAAAAGATTCTGCATCAGATCTGTCAAGGTGTTATCACTCACAAAGCAACTACTGTGTTTCTCTCAATAACGGCAGCATGAACAGAGCTGAAATCTAAACAAGTCATTTCCTGTTTGCTGTTGACCTAAACAACATTTCCTGTAATGACAGACAGCGGTTATATTTAACAGCTAAATAGCTCAAACTCTAATTTCAAATACTGCACATGAACCAATAAAATTCTTTAAAAATAAGATTTTAAATACTGCATACAGATACTCAAGGTATTATAATGCTCTGAGTTACTGTTCACTGTCCATAGCTGCAAGAGGAAGAGAAAAACCTTTACGTGTGTTTTTGATTGTTTTGATGGATCCAAGTGGATCAAACTGTTTAAAGAGTCAAGTGAGTTCATGGTCCTGTGGCAGCCAAGTTGGCATCTGTTCTGAATAACAACAGCTGCAAGACATGGGAGTCATACACAGAAACATAAATATATCTACAGAGAATTATGTATCATGTGTCCGTGTTGATGGGAGAGGGTCAAACCAGTTCAGCTGACAGGCTTGACTGACACCACCGACGTTCAGCTTGGATACAAGCACTTTGCCTCACCTCACATCTTTTTTTTTTTGAAGGTCGCAGATACTGGGAAATTATACAACTATTTCCTCAGCCGAACGTTTAAGAGAACAAAGCAGGACCAGCAAATATGTGGGTTACCTGACAAAGTGGCTGGGAGAGTGGACAGAACTGCCAGCCACAGCCATGATTTGCCAAATGGCTTGGCAGCGTTTTGGCTGTTGGCTGGTGCGGTTTTCCCATCATGCCAGTGGCCTGTCAGGTCAGCCTTATGTCTTTAAAGCAATAATTGTGGCTTTCAATGTTGACATTTTAGAAACAGTCTTTGATTAAAGACACTGGCCGCTCCATTGTTCAGTGCAATCAACAAACAAGACCACTACACATGTATTCATATAAGTCACCAGAACAGTGTGAGGCCGACTATGTACTATCAATGTTTTCCAGTTCCTGAGCAATTGATTTCCATCATCCCATGCCCCCAAACTCAATTTCCTTCAAAACTTGGATTTTGGTCATTGAGTTGCTTCAGTAAAATTTGTCAAATAAACTAGAAAACAAAGTCGTAGAGGACATGCTGAGAACAGTCATTCACATTTACCTTATGTACCCTTTACTCAGCAAAGCACAGCGAGGAAAAACAGAGGACACACGAGGTAACACAAACAATAAAGGCCTCTTTTAATCGTCGACAGAAGTTTTGCTCACAGTGTCACCATGCGCTGGATTTAAACACTAATCTGCCTAAGCTATATGTCTGGAACATGCTTATCAACGAGGCAGCCTCCATCCTCCTCACCTCCGCTACAAACATCTGCTGCGGTGTTGAGGAGTGCAGCACATTAACTCATCGTGCAAACGCTCCATATGACGTGGACAGAGAAGTGTGACGAGGAGATTAAAGAGATCAAAACTCCAGTCTGGGTAAATGACGTGGATAACAAGGTGTGCTTTTTGGGTGTCGTGCCTTGTGCTTCTCACCTGCATGTTTGTGGTGAGGATGTGCTTTCTGGCCCTGGTGACTGCTTCCCTGCTGCAGGAAGAGAGCAGCACCCTTCACCATGAAGAAGCTCTCACTCAGGCTGCAAACAAAACAGGACAGAGGGGTTAAAAGCACTGAAACAGAGACGCCATACATTAGATGCCACACTGCAGAGCAACAGCTCAGCACGATCGTGCCAGCTTGTTTGTTGGACAGCGAGGCTGAGAAGTGGGGCACAGGACTAATGAAATATTCGGTTTTAAAAGGACAGTTGAGTTCAGTCGACACAGCCAATGAGATGAGCATAAATCATGGCTGCCTGCTGCTTGTGATTTACCTCAACAGCTGAGTGGAAAAGCCCAGCTGCCACGTTACAGAAGCAGACCTCAGGTCTGCAGTAGCCATGAATCAAGCTTTGATGCCGAATGCTTATCTGTCTTTTTCTGCTGCATGGGCTGCACTCAGATCTGACTTGTCAGGTCTCTGCTGGCTTGTTGTAATGCAACACAGACCTTAATTACTGACCTAAGTGCAGTTGTTTGTGATGCTTTCACAACGACCAAAAAGCAGCAATTACCAGCTCACACCTACCTGTAAAAAAATGACTTTTTTAGGTTATGCACTGGAGCCGTCAACAGATGACATAAGTAAGGAACTGCAATAAAAAAGTAGTGAGGTGTGTCCTGCGGGCTGAATTCAATCATTCCATTTCATTGAAAAGAAATGCGAGCACACTCTTAAATCCACCTGGCAGCAGGGTGGAACACATGCACCATGTATTCAGTGTGTGCAGTCTGGCAAACCAGGCCATCATTAGGAAAGAGCAGAAGTGATGAGTGACAGGAACAAAACAAAATCCAAACAGGTACTAAAGACAAAGCTGTCTCTAAGTACAGCGAGAACATCAATACATTGGTTTAGTGTCAGTATTACGAGCTAACGTTAGCTTAAAAGAGCAATACTGGTGTCAGTCTGGTATTATTTCTACTGACAACACACACATTGACCAAATGGCTTCAGTTTAGACAGATCTTAATAGAAGTCCTTCATCTCGTCACGCTCTGAAGCTGTTCCCTCCACAGCTCCTTCAGGTATTGGACAGGTAAGTATGAAAGTAAGCATAAAGTATGTAAGTAGTATACTGTGTATGTGATCCAGAGGTAGGTTTTATGCAGGAATACAGTAATTAGGGTGAGTCTGTGGAAGTGTAAAGCAAGAAGACTGAAGTTTTGTAAAATCAGATTCAGAAATGTGGACTTTCACGCAGAAAAGATTGACTAATTCTGACAAAAAGAAATTTAGAGATGGATAAATGAAATTAGATAAAATGTATGAGGCAATTAAGACCTCACAAATTCAAATTTAAGACGTTTTAATGACTTTTAAGGCCTAATATTTCTAACACTGAACTCAAACATTTGAAGACTTTTGCAGGCACCCTGCTCTCTCTGATCAGACTTTCAAAAACCCACATACAGAAGAGCAGGCCTGGGCCAAACAGATGATTCTGTGGGAACAATGGGCTTCGTTTGTGCACCTCGCAATAAATTCCCTCCGCCCCCAGCGCCACAGAAAAAAGTTCCACAGTGACAAAGCACGGGGGTGGACACTTCTCAACAAGAGCCTTTGTCTCACTTTGGTGGATTTTTGTTGGAGTCTGTTCTCTGTTTGAGATGTACGATGCTGTCGAGAGGCTTTACTGTCAGGGAGTGATAGATAGTGGCATGAAAGTGGCAAGAGCACGAAGAGGGCTGCAACCTCATTACTGCTCAGGACTGTATACAGATCCCTGCTGCACATTTTTCCTACTTTATGTCCCAACTTTAAATCCACAGGTTTGAGCCTGAGATACCTGAGAACTTCCCAGAAAAAAGGTGCACTTCGGTAAAGTTTGAGGATGTGTGAAGCTTGTCCTTATGTGTAAATCACGAGCTGTCCCACTGCTTTACAGGCTGTGCTCAGACATCCTAATTAAACAGACTCAGCTCCACTGTCTCTTGCCCTGAAGCACCCTGCTATCAGCTTCTCCACAAACACTGGGGCTAAAAATACATCTGGTATCAAAGCAAACAAAGACTATGACAGAAAAGCTTGCCTCAAAGCTTCCACATGATTACAACTTAGAGTACCTATAGCTCCTTTACAGACAGAACGACAAAGAACGCCAACACATCAGGTCATATGGATGAACGGTTGCAGAAACATCACGAGTACAGTAACTTGTGCACCACTGGATCTCAGTTACCACTGCATGATAACTTATTTTGATTGAGGTCCAATATCTCATATCAGCTGGACATGTTCAATGATTGATTCAGTCTGCTGGCCTGGAATAACACCAAAGTATCTGAGTCTGAAACCAACATTCCAACTCCTACACTGAACTGATAAATGTCAATATAACAGCAAACGATTTACAATTTCTTTCAAACATAACCACTGAGTGTAGAGCGTATTTGATCTCAAATCTCATCCATGAAGGACCTTGTTCCCACGAGTTCAAACCTCATGTTACAGGATAAACTTAACTCACATGCGGTTGATCTCACTCTGGGTCAACACGGCGTTCTCCACAAAATACGGCAGCATCTTCATCACGGCCTCCTGAATGGGTTCTGCAACTAGATGCATCCTGTTGTCCGTAGCGAGACCCAGGCCTCTCTGCCGTCTGCTACCTCCTCTTCATCAGCCTCCACAAACAGTGATGGAGCAAAGTGCAAAAGAAGAAGAGTGACGGGTTCAGGGCTCGGCCCGTTGCTTTTTGAGTGGCAGACTGACTGACAGCCTGCGCTCATCTGTGCTGCTCAGTGAAGAAGTGCCGTCTGTTCTGATGCCACACCCTCCTGTTTCCTCCTCCTCCTCCCTCATCTGAGCGTCTCCGTGTGTGAGAGCGAGTCAGACTCCTGCCTGGAGGGACGTCCTGCAGTCTCCACCCGCTGCCTCAGGCACACACAACTGTGCTCGTCTCCGTCCCTCAGTCTGTTTTAGTCTGTGTCACACTCTCACAGCATGCGTTCACATCCGTAAGAAAGAAAGACAGTGCATTTCATGCTCTCCTTCATGATAAGCACTTTGCTAAAAGACACAAAGTCAATCGTCTGCTCTTCCACATACAAACCCCCCTCCGGGTTACAGAGTGAATCTAGAAGAATTCAAGAGGTGGGCTTCCCCTTCCGTCAGCATGAACTCTGATCCTTTACTTTCCTCATCCATCAGGTCTGACTCAGTACAAAGTGAACAACAGGTTTCCTCTATAGCCAATGCAAAACATGTCCACTTCCAGGAGCCTGTGTTGCTGTCCAACAGAAGCCATCTCTCTAAAACCCGCTGGAAGTTTTGCTTACTCTCTCTGTCTTCCGGAGAAAAAGCACAAGACCACTTGTTCAATTGGAGGAAGGCAAAAAAAAAAAAAAAGGAGCCAGAGGAATTTTGGCCAAAACTTCCGAATGGGATGTCTCTGTGTGGATGCCACCTTAAGGGTCAACTGAATCCAAGGTAGTGCCTCCGGGGAGCTTAACACATGGGCCAAGCATTGGTGGAAAGGGCAGTGAGAACTGGCAAACTCCCAAAACTCCCAAATCTCATTATACCCAGGCTTATAAGGGAGGGATTATCTTGTCTCTCTCCCTCGAGTGGCCAACACTGGCTGTCACTCACTCAGATGTACTGCAAACAAACAACGTATTATTAGAGAGCATAATGACAGGTGAAGGATGACACATGCTTTATATCTAATGCATCTGTAGTGAATGTTCTTTTTAGATAGAAAGTAAAGGAAAGAAAGTAAAATGCAAAACTGAAGTGAAATATAATAATCCAGTCCAGAAGAATTGTTGAAACTGAGTCCAGAGATTAGACTCTGTTTGGGGGCTGAAAGCTAACATAGACCATAACTTTCTTTCTCACTTTCCCTCTCTCACAAAGCAAAACCCCACACATACACAAAGAAGTGGCACGACTCTGTTAATCTGGGAGGATTTGCTGACAGGCATTAACAATGGCTCTGCGACACAGATAACAAGATAGCTCTCCTATTCTCCCAGACAATAGGACAATGTCTGTAACACCTGATCGCCAGCAGACACTGAACTCTCAAACTGACACAGGTGCAGTCCTGTTCCAGGTGGAAACTTGGACAGCCCAGTGCGTCAGGTGCATGTAGAAGTGGAGGGACCTGATTGGATACAGGAACTGAGGTTAAGGTTTAGGAGCGGCAAGCACGAATGATAGCATGTCAGAGGGTTAAGGTATAGTTTGTTGCTGCAGCAGCAGCCAGATGGATGGGTGAACAGGGCCAAACAAGACCAGATGTCCTCTAAGCCACTGCCCTGAATCACCTGGTGTAACAGTATGTAAGAGGCTGGATTACACTGAGGACTCACCACAAAAACTCTACACAGAGGCAGTAACCAAGCTGGTTTATTCACGGTCTCAGAGTGTTTTGCGCACACCAGCACAATGAGGGAAAAAAGGCCTCCTCTTGGGGTTGCCAGTTGGATAATGGTGGCATTTTCCCACTTACAGCACTGAAAGGGGGTGGGTGGGGGTGCAGCGGGGCAGGACAGGGAGGAACAAACCTCCTCAGGTGTCAGTGGGGACATGGAGAGCCTCAGCAAGAAACACTGGCATCATCATGTCACTGAGGAAAGGTTAAGCTACAATAAAGACCCAGAGATGGTGCTTCTGCTGCCGTTTGTCTGCCCGACTTTCTGCTATCAACACATACTCTACATTCAAGCCCAGAGGGAGCCTTTTGACCTATTAGGGCATTTAAAAGACGACCAGTCTTGACAAGTGTGCTATTTGAGTGAGAAAGTGGCGGGATGAGTTTAAACGGACTTCACATTAGCAGTGTCCCAGCATATTTCTGAGTGAAGCCAATAATCTGCCAATCCTTTATCGTACCCGCCGTGCTGAATGCCTCCTCCTCATTCCAAACACTGCACTCCATATCTACAAGCCAGAACACACATGCATAAACACACATTTTTGTCCATTTGTGCTTCTTGCCCAACTCTGCTGCGCACAAGGTGGTAAGATGAAATCATTCGTTGGTTCAGTGCCACCGACACCTGCGTGATGTTTACGTTGGCCTCCATCAACCCGTTGGGCTTGTCATCTTTATCAAGGTCAGTCGGGAACAGCAAGTGCAAGTACTCCCACTTGGCAGTCGTAAACCTGTCCATCAGCGGATGTAGCTATCCATCTAATGTGCTCGAACAGAACACCCTGATCTTAAGAGAAATACGTCCGTCAAGTAAAAGACAACTTAATATGCCATAATACACAAAGCATGAATTTACCGACAGTTTCATTGCATAACGTGGCCTACAAGCCCAAAAAATGGAAGCAATCTTGAGGCAAGACAGGACTCGCATCATGCATAGATCACTCTCACACACATGCAGTGCTTAGGGACATTGCATAGGCTGTTGCACAACTGAAAAGAACTCCACTCTTAGAATGACGCATTGGATGATCTCAGCGTCGTAAGTGTTCTATCCAAAGTGAACTTTTCTGCAACAAAGATCTGAAACATCACGAATCTCACAAGAGAAAATTACAAATTCATAATAAGAATGCACATTCGCATTCATACTGGAGATTCTGTCAGTATGGATGACACTTTAAAACTGACTTTCTGTAATCATTGTCACCATCTTGACAAGCCGATATTATATGTGGGACCAAAATACATGCAGGCTTTTACAAAAGTGTTCATACTGATGTGCTCCGAGCTGAAATTAAAGCTCTCCAGTAAACAACTTTGCTGCAGTTGAGTTACAATATTATTGAGTTCATGCAGCACATTTCAGCTCAATTCTGGGAATGCGTCTTTCCAAAGCCGAATAGTTAAGAACAGAACAGAACATTCAGTATTAACAGTCGCACACCTGTAGAGCATCTGCAAAATAAAAAAAATAAAAAAAACTGCACTCATGGATGTTTTTTCACACCATAGTTGCTACACAGTCAAAGCATTTAAATGGGTTATCTGAGTCTGTACCTTACTACAAGTTTTCAAATGCTTTATGTTAACTGGAGGAAACAAATTTGAGAAAAAAGTAAATGTTTACTTTTTAAGATATATTCAGGAAGTATTTGGAGTTTGAATCAGAATCAATCCCAAGCAGCACAAGCACACATCTAGAAAAAGTCAAGTGACTCAACTGATAAAGCACAGCTGAAGAAAACGTTCATCGATCCAGGTGCCAATAAAAATGCAGACGCACCCCTCAACATAAAACCTGACAGACTACTGAGAACGTGGTTTTACAGTTGGTTATTAGGAATCGATGACTCCGCCAACAAGACAGACAGACAGGTGTTTTATTACACTGATGCTTAGTTGCCCTGCTATGCTGATGCCAGCTAGTCTGCCGCCACTCCAGATTTCACTAAATGACTCAAAGACAGATGCATCCAGTCAGTCAACAACACCTGCACATAAAATCTGACCTGCTTGCCACGTACCATGCAACAGAAGGGCTAAACTAAACGTAGAGTAAACTTACCTTTGATTTATTCGCCGTTCATCTTCACTCCCAAAATCCTGCAATGCAGATAAGGGGAAAAATGAATATAGCATCGAAACCATTTTGGCATTATTAACAAACATTACATACCTGCCATTTAAACTGAAACTAGAGGCTTGCACAACCATCCATCCATCCATCCATTATCTATACCGCCTATCCCTTTCGGGGTTGCGGGGGGCTGGAGCCTATCCCAGCTACAATGGGCGAGAGGCGGGGTACACCCTGAACCGGTCGCTTGCACAACCCTGATTCCCAAAAAAGTTGTGAAGCTGCATACACTATAAATAGAACAGAATGTGATAATATAGCTCCTTTTGGACTTTCAAGTCCAAAATAACCAAGATGTTAAATCTCAATGTTGGTATACTTTTTATGGCAGATACCACCACTCTTGTCATCAAATAATCTGTGAGAAAGTTGTATAGTTGTGCTATAGCAGTGATATGAAACCTCATGTGTTCAGCTATGAGCTATGACCAATGTTCACCTATGTAGTGAAGATCAGCTCAATTAATGTTTCATCACAGAGGGATTGTAGGCACAGAGGAGCACGGTTTGACTTTAGCATCAGTCCGGCAGTTTACTCCAAAAAAGGCTTTTGTTCTCAGTAGTCACTGTAAATGCAGGTGTGTGTTATATGGATTTAACAGCATCCACAACAACTGGAGGAGCCTGCAAGACACAGAGGGAGCAGACATGGCTTTGACATGAAATCTCCTCCACATTAAAAGTGAGCATGGTGGCTTAGCACCCAAATACAGCAGAAGCAGATTTAAATCTTGCTTGATTTTTATGGAGAGACCCCAATCCATGTCTGATGTATCATGATTTGGATTTTCTAAAACTAAGTCCTCTTAGAGCGATTTAAAAAAAAATATATATATATATCTGTGTTTAATTACAAAGTGGTGGATTTTTTTGCATGTTAAATTAAAAATACTTCAAATCACTGAATGGAACAGTTTATGACGACATTAATAAGGAGGAACAAAAGCCCAGTTGTGACTCGATTAATACCTACATGTCCACACATAAAAGAACAAAATCAAAGCAAAGTACTGACACAAGCTGTGGCCACTGAAACAAATGACAGAAAAGTTAATGCACCGAAAGACATATTTTTACACTGTCAGGGAAATTCTATAGCCACCACCGTACAGCCGCAGCAAGTCAAGCATATTTAGGAGGACAAAATAGAAATGCTATGGCGTACAGAAAAATGGAGAGTGCCACCGCATGTAAGAAAATCATTCTGCAGGAGAGCATGCAACACTTCATAACGAGCTATCCATTATTCTGTATTGGGTGAAATAATCTCGCACATTAACCGCCTCATGTCAGCATCTATTAAATCTGTTTACCTCTGCTCCCTCCTCCTCCCTTTCCCTCCCTTTACAGTAGTACTCCACCACCCCACCCACCCCTCATGAGTAGATGACATCATAGCTGCAGTAGCTTCCTGCCAGCTTTATCTGTCACACCTCATCACACCGCTGGCTGGGCCACAAGACACTGAGGTACAGGGACGAAAGCGATGCAGTCAAACCCACGGAGCGAGCTCCTTATAACAGCTGCAACCTGTTTGAAATAGGTAGTAACTATATATGATATTTAAAGTGTCACCTGATTGTGAATATGCTGCAGAAAGTCTTTTGGTCAAACTTTGCAATTGCATCCATCTATATGTCAAACACTGATGGCTGTAAATAAACCCAGCTACAGATATCAGCATGTTTGGTCTGATTTGGTCATAAGGGGCAGAGTAAGGTAAGCTTTCATGCCCATAGCTGGTAGTTAGCGCCCTCCTCTGGCAATAAAGGCGCGGAAAATCTTTTTACTTAACAAGCCAAGTTATCTTTGAACGATCTTAGCTTTGCGGTAAAGATCACTTTTCTTTTCTTTTGGCTCTGAGTGCCATGAAGATAAGAAAGTTCAAAGTGCTGTTATAAACTCTCTACTGCTATGTACAAGCATAAGCAAGCCTCAAAGATCAGTCTTTTCCCCCATACGGCTCTTTCCAGTCTGGAAATCTCATATTTTCTTTTATTTACTGCAGGGACCAACAGGACAGCAGATTGGAAATTGACACAGAAACGTCCTGTGCAGCTGACTGCCTCTAATGTGTTGTCTGCTAAGGAGAAAAAAGCTCAATCAAGCCATCAGGCTAAAACGTTTAATTTAAGTGAATGAATGTGAAATTAGCAGTGCTTGAACTACCGCAGCGTTGTGAGTGCCCTGCTATGGTTGTGCCGACGCTGTGTGCCATTTAACATTTTTATATTAAGGCACAAATACGTTATTTTCAATGTCAGTCAGTCACATCATAAACTGCTAACGTTAGCTAATGTTACAGCTCACAGGGCATCATTCATAAGGCACCTGTCACACTCAGCTAGCACATTTAAAAGAAAGCACACCACAAGTAGAAAGGGATTGAGGAATTAAATATGTTTAAAAATAATTGGCGTATTGAGATTTGTAGTGGCCGGCAATATCTAGTTATCAGTCACGAAGACGTTTGCTAGCTACCGTTAGCTAGCTAAAGACCTAGCTAGGCATTACACGTTAACTAACGGTGCTAATTTAGCTTCATTCAGCAGGCCTTTCTCCGGCAACATCTCCCCCATCCTCAGCCTTTCAATCAACACCTCACTACACCGGACCATCGTTTATGTCCACCCAGGACCCAAACTGACCTCCCCGGCGGTCGTGGTTGCTGTGCTGGCTGTGGATGCGGCGCTCGGGGTCGGGGACCGCTGCAGAGTAACCAACGCCATGGCTGGAAGCTGACCGGCCGGCCGCTGGGCCTGGTGAGCTGCTAGCTGCTGGGCTAACGATACATAGAACTGATGGATGGACGGATGGATGGAGGGAGGGCAGCCTTATTATCCTGCATGCAGGGCAGGAAGTGCAGCCTCCATGGCCGCAATAAAAAGGCAAGGCAATCCAAAGTGCTTTATGTTGTAAGACTTTAATAGAAGAGAAAATAATTTAATAAAATAAGATAGAAGAATGACATATGGAAGCTTCAATGGAATAAACACAATAAAGAGAAAAAAAATGTAATTCATCAAACCCAAATTTAATTTAGTACAAGGCGGTGGCAAACATAAAAGTAAGCCAATAATGATACTACTACTACTACTACTACTACTACTACTAATACTAATAATAATAATAATAATAATAATAATAATAATAATAATAATATGTGATCATCAGCAGTTAAACTTGTAGTATTGGAGGCAGTGATTCTGTCATTGTGAGTGCATTGTGACAGCAGCCATACAGAAGTTAATTGGCCATTATCACAGGCGTCATTAATGTTATTGGTGACATCTGTGTTTACCTTAAAGCTGCTGTGTGGTGTGTCCTGCTGGGGGTAAAAGTGACCTGAAAAGGGCCTTGTGAAAGGAGCCAGCATGGACAGAAAGAGGAAGTGCAGAAGTATAAATGGAGAATATCATAGGAACTACAATGGGGATTGGGGCCTTTTTCACGGCAGTTGTGTTGATAAATCCTAACGTAATAAGCACAGGGGTAATACTATTATTATTAATAAGAATTACAAGAATTGCTTCTTATGTTCATCCCTGCTTGACCAAGTTACAGTAATACAATATGCAAAACTATGCATGTGGGTAATGTCCTGCATTTGTTCCTACACGGCGACAGTAAAGCATCAAACTACTAAAATATTTGGAAAAATATAATTAACCTGTACATTTACTTAGTGTCACTGTAAACAGAGCCGCAGCTGTCACCGCCCCGCCTCGCAGCGCCACGCCCCCCATCCCACCTCCCCACGTGACAGTGGACTCGAGAGGTTTTAACTGGTCTGACCACGCTCAAAGAACTCCTGCAGCTGTGGGCGATCGACGAGGCTGAAGGTAAAGCAGAACTTTTTGGAAACCAGTGAATTTTTTTTATTTGGAAACCTGTTAAGTATTTGCATCCGATCAATTCTACTATGCAGAATTTACAGAAGGGTCAAGTTTTCCACGTCAGCCATCTGCTCTGAGGTGCTGCCTCGTTAAATGACTCTCCTATTATAAACTGTCGAGACTGCAGAAGTTTTATTCAGATGTTGCATGTTTGGCCAGTGGGTAATTTTTATTTTGAGATGTTGTAAACACGTTATTCTTTATTCTATACAATCTAAGAATAATAATAACATTGTCATATAACATATTGTTTAATAATGATAATAAGACTAAAAATAAGACTTTTCTAACCTTATCCAATCACATCAAAGTGCGTTAGAGTACAATACAATAGAGATCCAGATGTTTACGTATACGATTTACATGTAGGATGCCTGTGTGGGTGAGTAAGTCTCCGATGTGGCTCTGTTTTGTCTCTTGTTAAACCAGACGTGGGTTGCAATGATTTTTTAAAATTCTGCATTTCTCCTCACATTCAGACATGCGGGTGGCAGTGATTGGAGCCGGAGTCATCGGCCTGTCAACGGCTCAGAGCATCTATGAGCAGTATCAATCTGTTGTCAGTCCACTGACCATTGAGGTGTATGCAGACCGTTTCACTCCACTGACCACAAGTGATGGAGCTGCTGGCTTCTGGCAACCATATCTGTACGATGAGGGCAAAGTCCAGGAGACGTATGTGCCTTCTCTGTCACCCTCTTATGATTCTCCATTTTATCTGCAAAAAATGGCCTTTTTTTGGATGCTACATTTCTCCTCACATTTAGGAAATGGAATAAAGAGACATTTGACTACCTGCTGGGCTGCCTCAGTTCACCAGAGTCTGTAAAAATGGGTATATTCCTTCAGTCTGGCTACAATCTCTTCACTAAACCAACCCCAGTGAGTAGTGCTTTGTCTGCACTTTGTGCTTTGTTTGCGCAGTGAGTTCAAATGTAAGACTTGACCCTGTTTAAGAATCATTTTACAGCCAAGGGCAAAGGCAATGTGCAATTGAAAACGTAGATATAGTTCACATAACCCATTCATATATTTATCACATACCAGTGCATTATCTACTATAAACAAAGGCCATTAGTATGCAGCCTGACTGACAGTAGGGCTCTGTTCAGCTGCACAGAGCGGAGTGTCTGCAATGACTGGAAAACAAAAGAGAGAGGCCTCACCAAGGGTTACATTAAACTCCAACTCGGGTTAGCAAACAGCCACCACATCTTTAGGACATACATGATGTGATCTCGTACTGAGTGGCTTGTTTCTGAATGCAGGATCCTTCATTTAAAGATATAGTCCTGGGCTTCAGACAGCTCACAGAGCGAGAACTGCAGATCTTCCCTGGATACAAGTAGGTGACCTGAAAGCAAAACACTGTAAGAACGAAAAGCAGAGCCGCTAATTATTAGTTAGGTAGTGATCTGTTTTCACACCATGGCAAACATTTGACGTGGGATCACAGGGCAGGCAGATAAATGTTTCATATGTGAACTATGCCCTGAGCATCGTTGATGTTTGCAAAATCTGCTTCTGTTTTTATCTCACTCAACAATACATTGTGTGGTTCCCAATCAAAGATACTAATATTTAGGACTGGGTGGATAATTCTGTGCCTCCAGCTCTAACACATCTGTCTCCTCTGAAATGTCCAGTTATGGGTGGTTCAACACTGCTCTCATGGTGGAAGGCAAAACATACCTACCTTGGCTGATGGATTGGTGAGTGATTAACTTCTCTCTCAGGTTTCTTTCCAGTGTTGGATTTTTAACCACAGTTTAACAATCCCTGCATTGAACTCAGTTCATTTTGGTGCAGCGCCTGTTTGCAGCATCATTTATTAGCCAGTAAAAAAGATGAAAGGGCTCATCTGAATGTGCTGAGTGTGCATAAGTCTGACATACCACTGTCATAACCATGACTTGACACTTTTCTTGAACATAAAAGAATCTTTATGAATGTGTATGACTGTTGTCATTAAGTGTCATTTCTGTCAATTATTCCCAGCTGCCATTGAAAATGACTTAACAGACCGAATGACACTTAACAACAGTGGTCATAAAGATTCATGAAGACTCGAGTCATAAAGTGGTGCTTCAGTCCCTAACTGAGAGCTAACGACTTCCAGTCATTGTGCAGGCATGGGCAAAGGTAGATTTAGAGAGCTGCCAGATGGGAATGACCTCTTAAGTGTCTGATGCACTAGATTAACTGGTTCTTAATCTGGAGTAGTTTCATTTTCACAGAGGTCAAAAAGTTTGTTTGTTTTTTTTTAGCTTTTCTAATGCTCATAATTTGTATCTGGTTTTGTGTTATTCTCAGGTTGCAAAAAAGGGGTGTGAGATTTTATCACAGGAAAATAGAGTCCTTCAAGGAGGTCAGTGAAGGCTTTTCAGTATCATAGTTGCATATATATTTAGTTTGTAATAGTATAAGATCCAAAATATTATATATCCTTATTTACCTTAAGAGAGACTCACAAAATGTTATTACTTGTCATATTTGTTTGTCCTGCACTTAGCTGGCAGAAACAGGGCCAGACGTGATAATAAACTGCACAGGGATGAGATCAGGAGAGCTCCAGCCGGACCCAGAGCTCAAACCAGGCCGCGGCCAGATAGTGAAGGTGAGAGAGAGCAGCTTCAGTTGTCTGGAGTTTCTATAACCAGGCACCACGGAAACAGCGGTCGAGCCGTATTACTGTTCCTTTGTTCTTCAGGTGGATGCTCCATGGCTCAAGCATTGGGTCATGACCCACAGTGCTACTAAAGGAATCTACAATTCTCCGTACATCATTCCAGGGTAGATCCAAAACACCTCTGAACACTGAGCTTAAGGAGCAGACAGCTCCTTCTCTGCTCTGTGGTACTTTTGGATTTACATTTGCCAGCTGTTGCTTTCAGTCAGAGCCCTTGTGACTTGGATTACAGTGGTTTTTTTTTTTTTTTGAACGCATGCGTCTGCAGGAGTCGTCTGGTGACCGTCGGTGGGATTTTTCAGTTAGGAAACTGGAGTGAACAGAACAACTCCACCGACCATAAGAAAATCTGGGACGGTGCTTGCCAACTCGAGCCAAGTCTGAAGGTGAGATGCTATCAAAACATTGTTTGTCTGAGAAGCCATAAAAAGACCGTCTGTCTCATCTGCAATAAAATATTAACAATGAGTCTTCTGTAGTGCTTAAGTATGTAACACATCTATATTTAGAATGCTTATTCTGTAATTCAGTCCTCAAACATGTCAGTGACAAGAACAGTTTGGTGGCAAATTACCCCAAATACAACCCACTGGATTACACTAAAGAAAGAAACTGTAAGGTGATCATTCGGCTTGACATTATGTCTTTAATTTGGCAAAATGTCGAGAAAGATGACTGCATGTCTTGTCGGTCTCTAACCTCAGCATGCCAGGATAGTGGAGGACTGGTCCGGCCTCAGGCCCGTTCGCAGCAAAGTCAGACTGGAGAGGGAGGCCATTCAGTCTGGTACAACTACGATAGAGGTAAACTTTAATATCCAAGTAGTACTTTAAATGTTCATTTTGGTCATTCAGAATATTCTTAAATGTCCTGGCTGTCATTCAGGTGATACACAACTATGGCCACGGAGGTTTTGGACTCACCATTCATCGAGGCTGCGCCCAGGAGGCAGCGAGGCTCTTCGGTCAGATCGTGGAGGAAAAAGGCCAAGGTCCAAAAGCTCGTTTGTGAATTTATTTCTGGCAGAAGTGATCGGTGATCCTTTTTAAAGTTTCCATGCCTCGTCTCCCATATTGCACAAACTGTTTCTAACCATATATATTTATGGTTATTTCACTATAATGTATATGTAACATGGAAGAGATATTCCTTTCTATGTGACAAAATCATACTTACTGTAATCCACTGGAGGTTTGGATAATTTATAAAAGCATTTAAATTCTATAAAATACCTCTTGCTGTCGTCACACTGTTTAGGAATAAATAACATGAATGCACACCTCTGTTTGAAAGATTATTTACTATAGTATCATACACATTTACATCCGGTGTGTTGACAAGAATCTGTGCACACAGACACTTAATGCAGCACTATATCTCAAACACTGGCAGGTAAGACTCAGCTTGCTGGACTGTATTAGTTGATCTTTTAACAAAAATTTGCTCAGTGTGTTACTTACTGTATAGAAGCAGACCGGGCAAAGTCCGTCTCCACATCAGCTTTGTTACAAATGAAAGCAAAGACAACAACTAAACCAGGTATTGATACATTATTTACAGAAAGACAGAATGTAACATCCTGCTATGGATTGTAGATCTTAACACCATATGCTCATGTTAATGTCACTTTTTAAATTGTGCAATCATTAAGAACTAGGTGGAGTCAGCTTTGGGTGACCAAAATACTCAGATTTGCTAATACTTCAACATAAACTTACATGTTTTCGGTCCAGGATCTGTGGACTCGTTCCAGTTTTGCTATAATGATGTAATACTGTCACTGTAAGATGCCACTGATGTTATTACGCTCTGACGGAGGCTTTGGCAGATTTGTCAGCCTGCTGTAAATTAAAATGACCACATGATGATCAACACATGATGTGGCATCACCTGCCTTTTCCTCATTTCTATTGCAAAAAAAAAAAAAAAAAATCATCCTTGTTGAAATGTGAAATAATGACACAAGAAAAAACATATTTAACACAGGGTTTACAAAAGGATGCTCAGAGTATACGAGTCAGTGGCTCCCTGTGCAGCACGTCCTTTCACTGCCCTCACAGAAGTAAATCTTCAATGAAGGAGCCGCAGACTTTATTTAATCTGATGGTTTGCTGATTTGATGAACTGTTCTTCATTCCAGCAATGTACTTTTAATAAAGCTGAGTTAGTGTATTTTAACAGGCAAGTCATGTGCACAACATAATGCTCTTTCTTATCTCTGCATTTAAGTCCATTATGCCAATAGACACAGCTTTTTCATAGGGTTGAGAGTACGTCTCTCCAACACCAACAGAATAGGTAGTTTTAAGGCTCGTTCAAAAGATTCGTAACACTTTTTACCCACTATGTTCTCGTTTGTTTCTCTTGAATTAGAAAAGCAGGATTCAAATACTTTGTCTGAAGTATTTGAATTCTCGCTCGTTCAAGACTGTTTCGTGTCGTCCACTGTTTATTCTCTCAATCTTGCGCTCCTTTAGATCATTTGGACTTTTGCAGTTGTGTGCAGTTATTCAGTGGCAAAACTGTGACAGCGATGGTGGTTGAAGACTATATAATAATAATATATAACATTGTGCTGCCTGGCTGTCTGGAGTCACTGTGGTGCCTAAACTGAAGAGTCTTAGGATGGGACTGGAGATGGACACAGAAAGCTGGTCAAGCTTTTTTTGTCTCTCCTTGCCTCTTTTCCTCACTGCGGTCGCCTCCCCGTGTTGCACTGCAGCCGATATGTCCTCAGCCCTGGGAGCCGGAGCTGGACTGTGGGATTCTCCCTGAGCCGTGGGAGGAGGCCCGGCCCACCATCTCCTGGCCCCACTCGCGGTGGCTGGACTCCTGCAGGCCTCGGCCTGTTGTCTCAATTGGCAGTGCACAGGAGGCGATGGCGGCTAGGAGGCAGCAGCAGCAGTAGACGGAGAGAGCCAGGTACACGGATGACTCCAGCATCACCTGCAGGATGAAGACCACAGACGAACCAAAATGATCACCTCTTCCTTGTATTGTATTTAAAAGAGAAAAGTGAAGGGTGTTACCTGTGCAACGAAAGGTGTAATGAGGGCTCCAACTCTGGCCATTCCGCTGCTTGTTCCCAGACCTAAAGCCCTGGTCGCTGTTGGGTACACCTGCAGAGTTTCAAAAAATACTGAGGAGGCTGCCCTGATGCTGCCTCCCTTTTGTCTATTGATTTGATCTGAGCCTTATTAATAACTGTTTGCAAGTAAAAACCTGCACTCTGGTTGGATATCTCACCTCTGGGGTGTACACGTAGGCAGCCTGAAATCCTCCTGCAATGAAAGCTCTGGCGATGAATATCAACACTGTCATGGATGCTCTGCAACAGAGAAAGCAGTAATGGTGGATAAATGGTGGATCCATAGTTTCCTATTTGACAGTCTTACCAGCATCCACCTTACCTCCCAACACAACCATATAGTGGAATGATGCACATAGAGAAGATGAAGAAACACAGCGCCATGGTCTTCCTCCTTCCCAGTCGATCAATAGCCCACAGTGTCACCAGCAGGCCTGTGTGACAATGCAAAATGAAAAATTCCATGTTTGTAAAACCTGCTGGTTTGCTCTTTATGTTGAACGGTCCAGGGTGTACCCGGCCTCCCGCGACCCCGAAAGGGATAAGCGGCATAGAAAACGGATGGATGGATGGATGTTCTTTATGTTACAGTGCAGTAATTACCCAGATTCATTTATGCTTTCATCAGCATGTGCACAAATCTTTGTCTTGTCATGGCATGAAAAACAAGACAAATGTCACTAATAACATTAATGGTGTCATCTGGTAGTTTTCGTCGGTGCAAGCAGGGCATTAATGTCTCTACGTCAAAGTGTCGTCTGTGAGAAAGCTCTATTAAAATCATTATTATGATGATTTACTTACAAGCTAATTCTGTTCTACTTAACTGATCCTTCTGTTTTACTGATCTGCCCCTGAAACACCCTGAAGGTGTAGAAACTACATCGTATTTAACATTCTTATGATTACTTTTTTAGTACCATGAAATAACATAGCAATAGCTGCAGCATCTAGTAAGTATTTACTGGATAATTAGCCAGTAATGATCGAGTGGAAATACCTACCATAAGTAGAATTATTGTATAAAAATAGACATACTGACTGACTTTGTTAAGACATGAAGAGGTAACTGATGTGTACCTGGAAATTCAGATAAGGTGGTCCACAACAGGTCTTTGTAGTCATCAGAGTTCAGATATTTACACTCCAAACTGCATCGGAGCTCCCTCTTATTACCTTTGGACACTAGAGGGAGGTAGAAAACAACAGAAAACAGGACAGATGATACACTCAGCACCAGCTGGGGCTGTGGTGCCTGCGTTGGTCTTAAAAAAACATATTGCACAAATGTACAGACCTTTATCATGGCAGACATTTTGACTGGGCAGAGTAGAAAAAGCACAGGTTTAATCAATAACATCAAGAATTGCTCTGTTCTATTCATGCCCTTATATCCATCGTTAATGTTTTAAATTGAGGGTTTATTCTTTCGCTCACTCTGAGAAGCAGGATTCATTTGAAGCGCATCAGTTCCAAATATATACAAAATTCCCTGTTTTGGTTTTTAGAAACGTAAAGCGCATTCGACACACAAGTCACTGAACTACAATGTCTCTTTTATCAGCGTACCGAATTAAAATGAGTGTGTGTCCTTCAGTGTGTGAGGGTGTCTGTTGCTGTTGCATCAGTGACTCACTTCCACAGGCGCCTCCCTCCTGAAAAAGCTCCGTAGTGAGCAGCACCAGTCCGTAGTAAGAGAAGGCGTTTGCAAACCTGTGGAGACACAGGACGAAACAATGGTGGTTCGCCAGAAGAGAGAAGCGCAGATCAATATGTCTGTGCACTTGGAGAGCACAAGGTTTCAGAGAGTCAGGACGAAAAGAAAACCAGTGACTGAGAGTACGACTGGGTGGCATCATCATTCGCTCCACTTACCAAATAAACCACAGCAGAACTGTTGTCCAGCGAAAATGTGATGAAAATAAGTCTCGGATCTTTCCGCGATCCTCCTAATTAAAAGACATAAAAGACCTGAATCCACAACACAACAACACCTACATGAATGATGTGCAGAGAGTTTGTGCTCTGCAGGAACAGGCTCCAACCTGTCTGGCAGCGATAAGTTTTCCCAGTGGCATTGGCGCTCCGTTCTCTGTGGCAATGCGCTTCAGTGTGGCCAGAGCTTTTTCCTGGTTCCCCGTCAGCACGTCGTACCGAGCACTCTCTGGAAGCCACTGCTCCCACCCCCACCCCCAGACATATAAAGCTGTCATTTTTTATGCTTACATAATTGTAGAACATTTCAAGACTGATAGCGCCATACTCACAAAACATAGGATGGCAAAGATGAAGAGAGGAATGGTGGAAAGGCCAAGCAGCCAACGCCAGCCCAGAGTGGGCATCACCAGGATTGCTAAGAGGACCTCAAACACAGTGCCCAGTGCCCAAAATATCTGCAAGGCAAAATTAAAATGATGCAAAATCCTGCAAGCAAACAGAGCATTTCAGTGCCGTACAGCTCTAAGTAGATAAAAGATGGGTGAAACAGTCATACAGGGCAGTCCATACCTCAATCAGCAAGATGCACGTGGCTCTGGACTTCATAGGCAGAAATTCAGCATACAATGTCACCCTGACAATGAGGGACACTTCACAGTTAATCCTGACTTAGATCATTAATTACAGCGCTTTTATTAGACACATAAATGAAGGTTACTCACGACTGTGGGGCTCCTCCGATGCCAAAGCCCACCAGTGCACGGAGGAAGAGGATCCACCCATAAATAGGTGCAAATGCACTCATCAGGCCATAGAACATAGTCCACAGCACACTCATCTTGAGACCCTGTGTGTGTGCACGCGATGAAAACATAACAGGCTGCTGAATAAGTGATGCGGTCTGATAAGGCTCCTCCAGAGAGCATACAGCGCAGTGTCTGATCACTTCCATTCAGAAACCCAAAAGCTAAACTTCTAATGGCTACAAATGAAATATAAATCCATGTCAAACAGACGCTTTCATTAGAACTTACTGTCTTTCTGCCGTATTTGTCAGATATGTTTCCCCAAAGAGAAGAGCTGATCATCATCCCGATAAACACTGCCTGCATAGATGAAAAAAAAAGAATGATAATTGGACATGTTGCAGCAATTTCACTGCACATATCTGATTTTACGCACATCCATTCATGCATGGTTGCAAACTGTAGACAGTACTGTAGGGTTTTTTCATTTGATTATCTTCTCATGAACCGTGAATGTATTAATTACATCTCAGTTCAATGATGTTTTTAAAAATATGCACTGTTTAAGGCCTCTCTGTGCAGTAGAACCTGCTGTAACTCCTCTGTACTTTCATGCTCTGAAAAGTAAATATGCTTTTGACAGTCATTCAGATCAAAATATCTCAACACATATCTGGTGACATTAAACCATTAGGGGTCCTATTGTTTCCCACATGGTTGTCACTGTTCAATACAAGCATTTATTTCAAAACAATCTGGAAGCACTTAGTCAATAACTATCAGGACAGTCATATTGCACGCAAGCGAGAGCACTTTACAGACATTAGAGAGCCATTACCGACGTTAGCAGTGCCACCTCGAGGCTGGGCAGCCTCCACTCACAGTGGAGCTGTGGGGCTAAGATGCTGAGGATCATCATCTCCATGGCATCGGCCATCTGAGCAAACAGAAGCACACAAGAGACGCACAATATGGTGACTGAAAGGATGCACACACCTACACAGTGTCTGGTGTATTTTCAGTGAAGAGCAGTTCTCACCCAGGACAGACCAGTGAGGATGGAGAGTTTCCACTGAAATGTCCCGAAGCCTATGGCCTCTACGGCATCCTCCACCATGAATGTGTCTGAGGGAATGAGCAATGTGGAAATATTTCAATTAGCAGATATGAACCTTCTCTGAAAGGTGGTCTAAGAGCTTTCATGAGGAACTGAAGTTGTGCAGCTGAGGATGAGAGCATTGGCCGTTATGGGTAATATGTGTTGATTTCCTACAAATGAGTTAGGCCTGTGACATCATCTAATTGATCCAATAAGCTGGTGTTTCCTCTCATGTCTACATGCTTCTGATGATGGTTTTAAAGTTAAACCGGGAGCTTTAAACAGCAAATACGCCTCTGGAGAAAGCCAAAGTGACGTTTGTGATTGAGCTTTCATTACTGATGTTGGAAACTGACATGATGAAAGTATTACTGGACTGAGATCATGTCACTTTGGAGAGGAAGGAAAGTCAGGAAGTTCAAGAAGTTGCAAGATGGAGCCCTGTCATACTGTACCATCAGTCGGATTAGCGAACTCCCGAGGAACTGGAGCTCCATCTGCAAGCGCCACAGACTCCAGGTCGGTCTGCTCTGCAATCTTAACAACCTGTTCTCTATTCTCGCCGTCATCCTCGGAGCGCGTGCTCTCACCTGTGCGACGGAAGCGGACAACACTACAAAGAAAAAGGAATAAATTTTTTTAAAGGCCAGAAAGACTAACATCTCTACCACGTATCTGATCAGGGGAGTTTCAGATGATTAGTGCCAGGGCAAAGATGAGAGTCAGAGGCTGCTGCTTCGCTTTTTCAGGCTGTGATTTTGTGAATGGCTGGTAATATCATCCTATGGGTGAACCATGTCAGGGCAACTGACAGCTCTGCACACTGCTCTTTACCGCTTGGCAAGCCTATAAAGCCTAAACACCCAGATATAAGCCTGTGTCCTACAGATGGAAGGTATAATCTTCACCCACATGTAGATAATAAATGGTTTGTTGAGGATGAAACAGTCAAAGAGAACTTGGAGGGTGCCTGTGATGCCTTAATCACTGTAATTACATAACATAACCTACTTTCAATGCTAAGTATCGGTGCTGCAGATGAGTTTGTGAGATGTCCAGCCACTAATTTTCATTGTCAAGATCTCTAGAAAGAAGTGCATATAAATGAATATAGAGCAATACTGCAACAACCTCTTGAAAATAGTCTTTTAATTAATTTTGTTTTACAAATACAATAGATTTGCGTGCTTATTCCAGAATCGCTAATTTCTACGGTTTGCATTACAAAATGTTTAATTTTTTGAATCCATGTGTCGTTTCCTTTATGTAATTCTCGCAAGAGGACAATATGTGATGTTTTGTCTGGATGTCTTGTGTGCGCCAGCCTTTAGCTCAATGTATGCACAGCGGGGCTGAAATAAATCAGATTAAGCACTGAGTCATGACAGCGAACACAATTACAAGTTAAGACAAAAAAACTGACCAGCTTAGGAATCACAGCAAACCTGCTTTCTATGAATAAATCAAACCAAAATAGTCTCGGGAAAATGCTACGAGTGTAAACAAACCGCGGTGCCCGAGCATGCTAAGTTGTTTTTATTTCCTCCTTAATCCCGCATTTCTCTGGAGAGCTGATATTAAATGACTGCTGCTTTTAAGGAATGTCACGCTATTTGTGGTCCGGCGAGCTAATCAAACAAACACGACGCGAGGCTGCCGGAGGGCGACGCGTCGGCCGGACACGCTGTGGCGGCTGAAAATGGACTGAATAAAACCCGCACGGCGCTCATCTGCAGACTGTGGTCTACTCACGGCAGCTGTCTCAGTTGGAACAGATCATCGTCCATTTTGGTGTTTGCTGACTGACGCTCCGTTTGGCCTCATCGCCGTTTACAATCACGACGAGCAGCGATTTCAGCACCGAGGAGAGCGACCCGCTCCGGGCGTCCGCCGACAGCCAATGAGGAGCCGCCGTGCGCGAGTCACAGCACGAGACCCGGAGAGAGGGAGAGTGGATAGGACGAGCCGAGGAGGATCAGACTGTACCTGCCTGCTGATCACCGTGGTCCCACACATGACTTATCAATACTCGCTGGGGTGGGCTGGTTGACTGTCACAGATCACCAGGTTTGAGCTGAGCCCAGGTGATGCAATGAAGGTGCAATCTTCTCTCAGAGTAGTAGTATTTATATTTATGGACACCTCCAAACCAGCCCCGTCGGTGTCACGTTGTGCACAACTAGATTTGAGTTGACTGATGAAATTTAAACCGTTTCTTTCTTATTAAAACTGCAAGTGGCGCGCAGCACCTTTGAAACACAGGGGGAATTCAAAGTGGGTCATGTAGTTAATGTAAGTGCATTAGATCAACATTATTTTAAAAAAATCAATCAAGTGAAATACAATTCAATTAGATAAATAAGATTAACAGAGTACAAATAGACAAAAATGGTACACAAAACATGATATGCTAGGTTTCATTTCAATGTCGATTAAGCAACTGTTAACCAAAATGTGTTAATGATATCAGAATTTAAAAATATCTATTTATCCTCATGTTGTTTTGGTCTTCTGTTTTTCCACTACTAGTCTTTAAGTCTGACCACAATATATTACGCTTTTTTAAAAACTTTATTTGAAAATTTGAGTAAACGCAAAAGTGCATGAAAACGTTAACAAAAAAAAAAAAAAAAAAAATCAAAACAAAAACAAAGATAAAGCTTTGACAGACTCAGATTGAGTAATTATATTCAAATGCATCTAAGAAAAGAGATGTAGAGGTTTGTGACCAGAAAATTGATATTTATATGTATGGCCAACATTATAAATACATTAAGAAGAAAAACAGTTATTTGTAAGCAAGAGCACACTAGCCTATATATGTGAGAAAATATTAATAACAAATCTAGAAATATATTGTCTAATTTTTCTTCAGTGAGAGCAAAATCAAAATAAATGCAGCAGTGTTTCAGACCCTGTTTTAAAGAGTGAACAAGCCGCATTTACCTCGGCTTTCAACTTTATTCGCTGAACTGTTCGCTCGACAAGGTTTTAGCTCAATATAATACACGTGACTCCAGAAATGTGCGCCACAAACATTTTGGTGGTCGGAGTGTAAATTGTGAACACATCGGTACGCTCCTCCCTGCGTCCGTCCTGAAACACAGCACTAATAACGAGAGTTCCGCAATGAAAGCAGGATGTTGTGGTGCAGACCAGAAAGCTCTGATAAGCTTATTGGGGAGTTCCTTGGCACTGGACCCATAGTCAGGTAAAAACCTCCCCCCTGGCAAACAACAAGTAAAGCTTATTTAGTGCACTGGGACTGAAGTAAAATGCGGGTCACGACGTCGCCGTTCGCTGGACATAGAAGTCGAACGTGCGCAGACAGGACAGACAGACACTGAGACCGTTTTAACGTAACAGTTTAAAAACACGCCTCCGAACGAAGATACGCAGCAATGCTAACTTTAACTGATATTTCAAGGTAGCATCTTGGATATTTATGGCGGTGACATAGCACGCCGAGGGCAGCCTCACCTCGGTGTTGTCGGTAAGTTAGCCGAATTGCTAAAGCTAGCCTCTTCACTGTATGCTAATGGTAATGTGAGCTGCTTCGTGGTGACACGTCGGTGAGGTGGGGGTGGTTATTAGTATCGTCACTAACTCGGTAATGTCGCGTAGAGGCTCCTAAATAAATAACGAATTAACTAACATTTTCAAACGTGCTTATTGTTGCACCAGAAAACGAGGCCAACTTGGAAGAGGCTTTGTCTGATCTGAAGTCTGTTTTTACCTCAGTTAAACGGCTCAGATGGATCGCATTATTAATGCATTTAGTTTGCATTAGTTGACGCGTTGTTTTGTCTGTGTCTTAAGGGGAGAGAGCATGTAAATACGATACCCTGAGGAAGAAAACGTGATGATAAACGGTTCCCATAAATTCTTAAAATCCTTTTCCAACTCTCTTGTAACCTACATGCTCAGTCTGAAGGTCTGATGGAGAGGATGTCACAAAGAATAGACTCTGCTGTATTTAGCTTTTTATTTTTGTCATAGAAAATACTTTTCATCCATTGTGCATTATGTTGTCTTTTCAGAAACAAGATGATAAAAAACTGGGGTGTTATTGGTGGAATAGCTGCTGCGATTGCAGCTGGAGTTTACGTTTTGTGGGGCCCAATTACAGAGAGAAAGAAGAGGAAGAGAGGTGAGAGTCGGTATGACAGTTTGACACACAGGTGTTATGTAGGCCGCTGGTTGTAAAGCAGTAACTTATATTGACTTGTGTTTTCTTATAGGCATGGTTCCCGGGCTGTTGAACTTAGGCAACACCTGCTTCCTGAACTCTTTGCTTCAGGGTCTGGCAGCATGTCCATCCTTTATCACGTGGCTGGAGAAGTTTTCAGGCTCACCCATGATCCAGTCATGCAAAGACAACCAGCTGTCCATGACACTGCTCCAGCTTCTCAGAGGTATATAAAACCAGTCTGTGATGTCAGTCAGTAGTCAGTAGTAGAGTGGACATGCAGCGTCCCTTCATATTTTTGTGTGTCTGTGCTGACAGCTCTGTCCAGTGATGAGCCTGGGGAGGAAGATGTACTTGATGCCGGATGCCTCCTGGATGTTCTCAGACTGTACCGGTGGCACATCAGTTCATTTGAAGAGCAGGTTTGTCAGTAATGCTTTTAAGTGGTATTTTTTTATGTATTTTATCTCTATATGAGTAAGGTGCAGTGATTTATTAAAGTCTTACCTCTTGTCTGTTTGTGTTGGTTTATCTTCTCTCAGGACGCACATGAACTTTTTCATGTCCTTACATCTTCTCTGGAGGAGGAGCGGGATCGTCAACCCAAAGTCGCTCACTTTTTTGACATGCAGTCCCTGGAGGCAAGTTATCATCTCCCTGCTTGCTCTTCCCTTAAACTGCCCTCTAAGGACCTGCGCCATAAGTCGACTAGTCCATTAAAACTTTGCTTCCTTCTCTACTCGATGCTGGAAATACCAGTCAGTTAAACATGTTATTATTCTATTAATAATCTTCGTAATGCACAGCACAAGGTGCCACACATTTCAGCAGCATTTAAAATGTGAAGTTTTGGCTCCATTTTAACCCAAACTGTGCTTCCCGTCCCTTTTCAGATCTCAGTATGCAAACTGTTGTTGTACTTCACTCTCAGTTATTCTCTGTGTTTGTTTGATACCAGAGTCTCCCTGATCAAGATGAGAAAACTATGACCTGCAGAAGTCGAGGTAGGGAGACAAAGAAACTATGGAGCCCAGAATATCAAACGACAAAGGACAAGTATTTAACCTGTGTTCATTTTTCATTGTGTAGCCCCTCTTCATCCAATACCAAGTCCTTGGAAGTTTCAGCACCCTTTTCATGGTCGTTTAACAAGCAACATGTCCTGCAAGCGCTGCGAACAACAAGTGAGTGAGTTTGTGTTTTTGCCAGGCAAACGAATCACAAGTTAGTTTGTGATATTTGACTTTTCAATGTCTTGAGGTGATTATTACCTCTGCTTTGCTTTTGTTTAGAGTCCGGTGCGCTATGACTCATTTGAGAGCCTCTCCCTGTCCATCCCGTTACCTCAGTGGGTGAGCAACAATACCAGGAAAACATGACATTAAAGAGTTATTATATTATCACTGCTCAATGAAACTTTTTGTCGTTCATAACTTGACATACCTGCGTGTGTCCTCAGGGCCGACCCATGTCTCTAGATCAGTGTCTTCAGCATTTCATCTCCTCAGAAACCATCAAAGAAGTGGAGTGTGAAAACTGCACAAAGGTGCCAAATTTGTAATTCAGTGAAAACAAATCATAGAGAGGAAACACTTGTGACAGAACTAATATCAAGGTACTTCTGTCTGCATTCATATTATGACATGAAATTCTCTCCTCAGCTTCAACAAGGGACCACAGTAAATGGGCAAGTTTTGGAAAGTCAGAGGACAACATTTGTTAAACAGCTAAAACTGGGAAAGGTAATTGACATTTCTGTATATTTAGCATGTCAGCACCAGCTAAGTGTTAGTAGTCTGAAATCATGTTTATTGTTTTGTCCTTTCAGTGAAATCTAACGTTTTTTTTCTCTCTCTGCCAGCTCCCCCAGTGCCTCTGCATCCATTTACAAAGGCTGACGTGGTCCAATGAAGGAACCCCCATCAAAAGACAGGAGCACGTGCAGTTTGCAGAGTATCTGTCAATGGACCGCTACAAACACACTGCTTCCACGCAGAGAAGTCAGCGGGTCAGATGTGCTCCAAATCCTATCAGGGCAGAAAATGTAGACGATCCCGCGGAAAAGCTGACCGCTAATGGCACTGGTATGCTGAATTTTTCAACTCCGTTACATTCTGCTTCACACTTTGTTTGTTCTTTGGCATCATACATTTGATGTGTTTTGTTTTCCAGAAGCAGAACATCGTAACAACAACAACAAACCTTTTTCCAATGGAACCTGTTCGTCGGTATTTCTTCACTCTCCTGGTGTGAACCCACAGCTCAGCCTCCCATATGACTACAGGTAAACTTAACACCAAGATACAACCGTACAAAAGATCCAGCATTTCAAGATATTCAGTGTTGTGGTGGTTATTAAAAGCCTTCTCAGACGTGGAACACATACTATTACAGGCTTCGTCTATCTGTTCAAGGGCAGATGTTGCATACAGGGCATGAGGGGTGACTGAACAGTACCATGAACGCTCTAAATGAATAAACTGTTGTGGCTGTGATAACATTACCTGAACAAATGATCCATTTTACTTCACATGCTTAACATAAAACGACACGTGGCCATACTTACAGGCGTATAGGGTTAGCTCTGTGCTGCTGACTTCACGTTGCTAACTGCTAAATGCTAACAACGTGAATGTGTCTGTATGTGTCTTCTGATCTCAGCGGCTTTCCCTCCAGTTCCACAGAGTACCTTTTCCAGCTCACGGCTGTGCTGGTTCACCACGGTGACATGCACTCAGGACATTTTGTCACGTACCGCCGCAGCCCCTCCTCGTCTCGCAGCTCCTCACCCTTCAGCTCTCAGTGGCTGTGGGTGTCGGACGACTCGGTACGAAAAGCCAGCCTGCACGAGGTGCTGTCTTCCAACGCTTACATGCTGTTCTACGAGAGGGTCCGAAGACTGAACCTCGCTCTGCGCTTAGAGGAGTAACCAGAGGCGGACAGCCGGATCAACTTCTGCCTTTCCAGACAGTCACAGCTGAATGTGCCGGCTACGGCGCGGTGGATTAGGACTTTGTGACAATGAGACCAGAGTGTTGTGTAGAGTTCATTTTGCGTCACGGATCACAGCAACATGTTGAAGGTCGTTGTATAACGTGCTCTGATGTTAAATCCATGAGTGGACACTTTCTCTGATCCAGATTAGGAGGATCTGAATCCCAAAGATTATGGACCTGCAGGAATTTTAGTCAAACATCTTTGACCATGTAAACTACTTTTCTTTGACACGAGTAACAATTACTGTCACGTAACATGTTGGCTTCACTGGGACAAAAAAACAGGAACGCCTGACAGTATAGCGCAATACAAGATAACAGCCCTGCAACACGTTGTTCGTATGAGAAGCATACAATGTTTTCGTTGAGGCCGTCAGAGCTGCTGTAGTTTCTGGTGTTCTTGTTATTTTGTCCACTGCCTGTACATTACAGAAGCAGAAGTACAGAAGTAGCTGATTAGGACTTCCTAGAGATGTTACTTAGAGGCTGTTACATGTTATGAAAAGTCAAATAGGTAGAATTTTCCTTAACTCTGGTTCTCTAACGTCTGAGCTGCCTAATCGGTCTCATCAGTGTACGTAGGCTGTGCTGGAAATACTGTTTCAATTGACACCATTCAAAAGCTGATAAATTTGATATTTTTCTATTTTTTCCAGTAATCCTTACACTGATTTGCAGAGCTGCACAGTTGAGGTCAAAGTGCCATGTTGTCTTTTAACACATGAAGTCATGTGTGCTGCAACTAATGTGAACGTACAATATGATGCATCAGAGCCGTCTGGCCCGGTGCTGATGTGTAACAGTCGAACAGATCGATCCTGATCTGCTTTCATGTCATAAAGCCGCAGTATGACTGCAGGTTTTTTGGGCAAGTTATCCTAAATATTTTTCATTCTGTAACTGATAACTGCCATTTTGCTCCTACCAAACCAACTAAGTCACCTTGAGAAATTTGGCCTGGTGCAAAACTCCTCGTTAATGTTTCTGATTTGCACTAATGTATATTCATGTGAGACTGTGTATTTGTGTGAAATCTGTAAAGGTGATTGTTTTCAGGTATTAAAAAATAAAACAAATGTGCATTCTAGAGTCATACTTTCTGCAGGCTGACCACTGAAGGTTTTCACTGTAGAGATACACAGTGCATGTATCACAACAATAAATACAATGCATAATTTAAAGGGCTATTTTCCCCATGCTCATGAATTAAGTTTGATGCTCAAAGACATTGACATCCTTCAGAGAGTAGCCATGTTTACCATTTATAGTTAACTACAGACAGCCAAGGATGGGTTAATAGATCAGCAGACACCTTCCAATACATTTTAAACCAAGTCTAACCAAACACATAATCCATCAACCATAAAAGAAAAAGGTCAAATTTTTTTTACAAAATTGTGGATCTTTGGAACAACTGTCCTTCGTCAATGATATCATGTAAAAGGCTGAACCTGCAACCAGTGTACACTGCTCTGTCAAAGTACATGAAAGGTGCAACAAGGGCAGCTAAATGCAGCCCACGTGTTCCGCACTCAGTGAGAAGCTGTCATTTTTCAAGGAGACTGAACCGTTTAGTGTTGGATTTATTGATCGTTTTCTGCAGAAACATTAACAGTAGCTACACAACAACAACATAACCTGCTGAAAGCAGCTGAGGCTGTAGTTTGAACCTGCATCAGCTGGAAGTTTGGGTCACTTTAACTGTAAAATGTGCTCATTCTCCAGAGTGTGATATTAGTGCATGTGTCCAAAAACAGTAAGGGGCTTGTCCTCCATTCAGCCTGAAGAAGGGTCCCTTCGTCAGCTTGGGCAGTGGACCCACCGGCTTACGACTGAAGCTCAGTCATTTCTTTCTGTCCAGCCGTCTGAAGGTGAGGTTGATGCGAGGCTGGGAAACCTTCTTGCGAACAGGGAGGCTGTGGTACCAGAAAGTGTTGGTCGGTGAGTTCATGAGGAGCAGGCTTCCATGAGCCAGCTCCAGCTTCACAGGTTCAATCTGGCGGCGGGCCTGTTTTCCCCGAGTGTCTCTGTGCCGGAAGATAAAGTCCCGTGCCGCTCCGAGAGAGACCGAGGCGATGGGACAGAGGGGGTCCAGCTCCTTCTCATCATCACGATGCTCACCCATGTGATCCTGCCCATCTTTGTACCTGGTGGTGAGAAGTACACCTTCAGCAGGGAGACAGACATCAAAATGTGACTTTTACAACTCGTTTTTCACCTGTTGACCAGCACAAAGTTAAATGTTTGTCCGGTTGTTTTTGTGACAGCATCCCGAATATATTCCAAGGTTGGAGTCCATGGGCAGGCTGAACGCTTCACTCCGGAGTACGTGTAGGTCAGGCCTGCGTCTCCATAGGTGGCCTGCTTTCTCGGTATATCGTACACCTTTCCAAACACCTGGACCCTCGCTTCTTCTCCTGAAACAAAAACAGCAACAGTCGTTGAACTACACAGCAGCTTCTGGTCATAACTTCACAGAAAAGGTTTGATGTTGTACCTGTTGAGTACTCCACCTCCTCCTCCAGCTGTTTAAAAAGCTCATCTGCTTCCTCTCTGGAGAACAGCAGCGCATAATCACAGTCGAGGCCCTCTGCCTCTATTTTTCGCCAAGGAACAGGATCAGAGAACTCTGCTAAAACAGCATGTTCGTCGTCTTCTTCCTCCTCCTCCTCCTCCTCCTCCTCCTCCTCCTCCTCCTCCTCCTCGTGCTTCATCCTCTCATCACTCTCCAGTTTGAACTTCTTCTGTGGACTTCTTGCATCATCGGTGCAGGAGCGTTTAGTCTGTCCGCGAACCACAAACTTCTCCATTGCACTAACCTGCCAAGGCGCTTATTTTTTTTAGGTCCTGGATGATACAAAGAAGAATTAAACATTATTAACACAGATTTTGAGGTCTGAATAAATTTGAAACTGCCTTGTGGTTGTTTGCCTCCACCAACCATGTAGTGAAGACACGGTGAAATGGAAGACATCATTATCAACATGTATGCCAACAGTGAAAAATGTCCAGTGAGAAACAAGCTGTCTTGACTTAGAGACTGTGCCATGACAATCACCTGTAGATCAATATCATCATAGCCAATGAGCTTGTGGTGGACAACAATGCTTCAAACGTGGATGTTGCTGCAAGGCTACAAACTGTAAAACACTGATGTTTCACACGCATCCTTAACCTGGCAGCAAAGAAGATCAATACAATTGGCCCAGTTTGAAGGTGGACACCAAGATTAGGGCCAGATGTGAAATATGGTCACAATCTGCCCTTCTCTTCCTGAGTTACGGTGTTGAATAATGGTCAGAAAAATGTTTCTGTGGTAGTGAACAGCGGACAGCAGTTCGTCTTGAACAGCCCTCAGCTCATTTGCATAACTCTGTTTTCGTCACTTTTGGCGCGAAATTCTGTGCTACCGGTGCCTGGGCTGTGGATGTGGTTGGATGTCACCGTTTCGCTCCCACATTAGCAGATAAGTGAAGTTAATTAGTTCACGGCATCTTAACGCCAACGTGTTTTTCAGCAGAATGATTGGACAGAAAACTATCAACTCATTTTTTACGCCTGTGTCGAAGAAGAGGATTTGTAAGGATTTCAATGAAGCCGAGGAGGATGCCAAAGACCCGGTTAGTCACTTCTGCTTCAGTCTGTCGGCTAACATTAGCAACATGTAAAGTTTCTAATGCTAAAACAAAACTTTATCCATATTAAAGCTGTACTTACAGTGGAGTAGTAGAGCATTTGAAACACTGGGGGGATTTGTTGTTTCCCGCGACACCTTGAGCGTAGTCCGAGCTGCGTTCACAAGCACCGCTGTGTTCTTGATTGTTATTAAGCGGTGCTCACAGCCTCGACGGCACGACAATGTTTGTGCTGCACCGTCCACGGTTTCTGAGGCCTCTTGAACATCCAGCTACACGTTTTTTACCGGCTTTATATTTTGCTCAATACACTAAAATTTTGCAGAAGAAGCCGAAGTCCTCCGCGGCGGAGCCAGGGACGTCCAGCCCTTCTCCTGCTCCTCTGTCCCCGGAACAGCTAGACAGGATCGCCTGCAACAAGAGGGCAGCGTTGGAGAAACTCGCTTCCGCTCAAACACCTCCGGGGTTTGGGGAAAGTTGGAGAAAAAGTCTGTCGGCGGAGTTTGGAAAGCCCTATTTCAAACAGGTGAGAGGAGAAGTCACCACACTGCTGCACATTGCATCTCTGAAGCTTTGAGCGGTTTAATCAACCTCATATCTTTGCCACAGCTGATGAATTTCGTCTCTGAGGAAAGGAAACGCCACACTGTGTACCCACCTGCCGAGCATGTCTTCACCTGGACGCAGATGTGTGACATCCGGGATGTAAGTTCAGCAGCACTGACACTTTTCTTTAACCTGAATGTGAGCGTTAAGTGTGAAACATTCAATACTTGTTAGCGGACTCTTATGAGATCTGTGATCTAAGCAAGCAAATTTAATTTATGTATAACGTTTCAAAACAGAAGTTACAAAGTGTGTTAAAGGAGAATGAAGAAAAGGTGATATAAGAGACATACGGAAAAATCAAGCAGCAATAATGTGCACAAAACATAAAATACAAAGCTCTAAAATCAGGTGCATTTTAAGATTTGCACTCATTTGGCTTTTCTGAGATTTTGTGGGATTATCTGGCAATTAAACCGCTGCCAGAGGCTCCTTTTAGTGAGATATAGATAGGCTTTACATCTATGCTGGAATCTGAGTTTAACAGGATGTGCAACACTTCCACACTTTGACAACACCTGCACTGAAAATATATCACAACACATCCAAAATACACACAGTTAGCTGGGACATATGCTAACGTTATGTTCAATAACTTCAAAAGTCACAAACCATGGCAACAACAAGCCTGGGTGCATCTTTTTTTTTTTTTGTCAAATTAATGACGGCGTTTTCTCCAGGTCAAAGTGGTGATTCTTGGCCAGGATCCGTATCATGGTCCAAACCAAGCCCATGGACTGTGCTTCAGTGTCAAAAGGCCAGTGCCTCCTCCGCCCAGGTCAGAGCCTTTTCAGTGTCTTTCACTCCTTTTTAAACTCCTTCCTGTGATCTGCGCTCTTCAGGTCACATGAGCTGTGCGGTCTTTCGACATATTTATTGCATCTTTTTGTTTCCAGTTTGGAGAACATGTACAAAGAACTGGTGTCGGACATCGAAGGCTTTCAGCACCCTGGACATGGAGATCTGACTGGATGGGCCAAACAAGGTATATATTTTTTAAAAGAGCAATCAGTATGTTTACACAGCCAGAGATCAGTTGGCCATTAACAGACCTGCGGTCTTCTCCATCCATGACCTCGCTCACCAGGCGTGTTGTTGCTCAACGCTGTGTTGACCGTCCGAGCGCACCAGGCCAACTCCCACAAAGACAAAGGCTGGGAGACGCTCACCGACGCCGTGGTGCACTGGCTCAGCAACAACATGGAAGGCCTCGTCTTCATGCTGTGGGGCGCTTATGCTCAGAAGAAAGGAGCTGCTATTAACAGGGTGGGTCCACGCTTGGTTTAATGCGAACACCTTCGAACCAACGCTTTCTGCCATGCTCATTCTTCTGACTTCATGTTCTCTCGCTTTGCAGAAACGCCACCACGTCCTGCAGGCGGTGCATCCGTCTCCCCTGTCTGCTCATCGAGGATTTTTCGGGTGCAGGCATTTCTCAAAGGCCAACGAGCTGCTGAAGAAATCCGGAAAGTCTCCCGTGAACTGGAAGGCACTTTAAGTTGTTACGCATGTCAGCTTTTCTAACATGTACGTTTGTGAACTACAGACCGAAACCCACCCATAAGCTTTCTTTGTCTCCTGGTTTAGCAAAAGTATGCGTGGAGGTTAGTTTATGAAAGAGTTGTTGGCAGTGTAAACTGATTTTTCATCTCAAGCCGTTCTGATACGTTTGTATGATCTGCACTTCTCGTCAGGTTGAACACTGTAAATACGTTTGTGTTTTTTCTACTGTTTTTTATTGAAATGTTGGTTCTATTAAAGTGGTTCCAAAAGTGGATGCTGTATATTAATGCCTCTAAGTTTGCTGAGTGCAGTCTGAAACGTGTTCACTCGCTGTCTGTGCTCTGCTGCAGAGTTTTAGGGTCACTTTGCCACCAGTTTTTGTGAAGTTGAGTGCAAACTTTAGCAAAATTAATACACAAGGCCAAAGAAAATGAAAGTCAAATAAATCAACAGGAAGGTGCAAAAAGACACCAGGTCAGGTTTTTGGCTTTTGACCACGATGCATTCACAGTTTCCATAAAACTGTGTGTGTATATATATAATATACTTTTATGCTTTAATGTCTGAATCCTAAAACTCAGCTAATAATGTTGCTGAAAAACCTAAAAACCTCCCACCTCTTCTTTCTTTCTTTCTTTCTTTCTTTCTTTCTTTCTTTCTTTCTTTCTTTCTTTCTTTCTTTCTTTGTGCTGCACATACTTACCTATTTGTAATGTCACTAACAGTAGCCCCTCTGCTGGCAGCAAGAGCTGGCTCTGTCTTTTACATTCTGGACAGATATGAATGTCATTGTGACGGCGATCTTAGGATAGATAGATAGATAGATAGATAGATAGATAGATAGATAGATAGATAGATAGATAGATAGATAGATAGATAGATAGATAGATAGATAGATAGATAAAATGAAATAATATTTGGCGTCGAAGGCCAGCAGTAAATAATTGGTCTCCATCCTGAATCATGTCCGTGTTTTTCAACCGGCCGTACAAAGCGACTTCAGTGGGATAAAAAACAAGATTGACTACAATAAACAATGGTTAAAACCGAGCGTAGCCAACCTGAGAGTGAGATTTGAGCAGAAGAGGGTACGATGTGCTATTTCATATCGCTGTTTATTTTAAATATGAAGCCTTACTTGTGATTTATTTCAATCTTGTTATTCAAGTTTTATCCGACATGGTCGCTCATCACCTTACAGTGTGCTTTGGACAAAGAGTGACGGGGCAACATCGATCTCTGTGACACCTGAAACAGGTGTTGACGACGTGAGTGTCCGCTCCACGTTATATTCGGGATTTATGAGTTTTGATCCTAAATCCTCAGTTAACATTTGCGTCTACAATTTGAAAATTCACTCGTTTTCCCGATTGTTTTAACAAATGTTTACATTTTTGTGACGTCACATCTGTCGGGGACGTGATGTCACTTATAATTGATGACATTTTCAGCCAATGCGGTGTCACTTATTGGATTAGTTATTTTTTGAATCAGTTGTGGTTGTGATTGGACGATTAAAGATCTAAGCGTAAAGATCAAAGGATCAAAGCTGAATGACTCCCCAGAATTCTTCTACATAAGGCAATTTGTAGTAGATGTAATCAGTATTTATCAAATTAGAGTTAGAGAAGTGAGTACTAGTTAAATTCAGTGGAAAATTAACTTTCAGACATGTTGCCAAGGAAAAGATTTTTTCAGATGGATGAAATTCTGTCTGGTAAATCAGGTCTTTACCTGATAAAAAAATTCCTGGGTGAAGGTGTTTATGGACAAGTGTTTGAGTGCATACGTCTAAGCACTATGGAGAGGATGGCTGTGAAGATTCTGCAGAAACACTACTCCTTTGTTGCTGAAGGAGAGGTGAAGATGTTTCAAAAACTTGAAAAACACCTTGACCAAAACAAGAACAACTTGGTCAGATTAGCTGACCATTTTACACATAAGGGACACACTTGTCTGGCATTTGAAATGCTGGACGTCAGTCTTCAAAACCTGGTGCCATTTATTGAAACAATGTCTTTGTCTCAGATTAGAGTAATCGCACAGCAGATGCTGGTGGCTCTGAACGCCCTCAAGAGCGCAGGTGTGGTACACGCAGACATCAAGCCAGACAATATAATGCTGGTTAATCATAAATCTCAGCCCTTCAAAGTGAAATTGATTGATTTTGGTATGGCCACTTCAATTTCCAAAATGAGGCGTGGCTTCCTCATCCAATCTCTTCCTTACCGCGCCCCAGAGGTAATTCTGGGCCTCCCATTGAATGAGGCTGTCGATATGTGGAGCCTCGGGTGTGTTTTGGCTTTCATGTACCTTGGCAGGCACCTGTTCGCATTTCACCAAGAATATGAGGTCATGGGATTCATCAAGCAGATCCTGGGTCAGCCTGGCAATGACCTGCTGGACCGTGGGGTTCATACCTACAAGTATTTTGTCAAGTATCGGCACTCCCATAGTAATTCATGGAAGCTGATTAGAGGAGCAAAAGCACAACCACTGGGCCTTTCTCACATACTTACCAGTCTCAGTGACATACTGAAGACCCGCCCAGAAGTGGACGATCCCACTGAACATGAGGACACAATGGCCTTTTTAAGCCTCCTCAAACGCATGCTGCATGTGGATCCTCAAACACGAATCACCCCCAGTGAAGCTTTAGAGCACCATTTTATCACGATGAAACACTTAAGTCCTGACACTACCAACATCAACAACAATTACACGAAAGCAGCCTGTTTGGCTTTTGAGAAGTGCCAGTTGGAGCAGTCATCAGTGCAATTCAAGCACTTTGGAACGTCCGGCAAAGAGGTAAGTTGTCACATACCATTCATCAGTACCTCGGGTGACTTACTTTCAGGTGAAGAAGAAACCAACACGAAGACCGACAGTAGACCAGCAGACATAGACGAAACGGTCGCTGATGGCCCAAGCTACACGACCACAACTACAGCTGATGGAACCGCTGCTGGCAGTGATGATGGACCACCAGCCACAGCAGGCGGAGATGAAACCACTGCTGCTGGGGAGAAGAAGAAGGCGAAGCCACTTGTTACACATGAGGCACCTTCACCTGCCTCTGTTAATTGTAATTCAGATGGGAAGAACACTAGCTGTGGTCAAGGAGGTAACAGCAAAAGATTGAACAAGTGGTTCCGGAGACTGTTCTCCAACGTGATGAATTGTTTTTCTGGATGTTGTTGAATGAAGACACAGCACAGCAGCGCACAGGTTTGTGCTGTCACCACACAGCAAGGGGGTTCTGGGTTCAAGCCTGCTTTCTGTGTGGAGTTTACATCAATCCGTCATGGGTTCACATCATGTCACATAATACATCGAAATCCCACTTAAGTGAAAAAATAAAACAACAAAAACAATGTTCAAACAGTCTCTCAGAGAATGTCTTTTTTTCAGTGAAATGACAATGTGCTTACATATTTATAATGTCACTAACAGTAGCCCCTCTGCAGGCAGCAACAGATGTCATTGTAATGGTGATCTTTAAAGCAAATAGATAATGACATTAAGTAATAATACCTGGACTCGAAAGTCAGCAATGTCAATAAAAGGATGGGTTTCCATTATATTATGGTATATCAAGTTATAATACAATGTAGGGGCATCATGATTTTCCAGATCCATGTTTTGTTTTGACTTAAGTTTTAAGGTCATGGTTGAAATCAATTGTTTTGTTTTTTCAGCAGCAGCATTGTTAGATAGTCAAGTCTTGATTTGTGAAGATCAACAGATCACTGAATTTATGGGTTGGCATTTAGTGTCATTTACATTTTCAAATTATTCTTTGAAAAGACAGACATTTTAAACAGCAGAGGTGAAGATTACCAGCAGATTAAAATAATGTCCCTGTACATTTCTGCGCTGGCTGTTTTTGACGTCAACGTGAAGGCGTGGCTCCGCCAGTGACGCAGTGGCGTCGACCGGAAGAGTTCGGCAGAGTTCTCTCCTGTCAACTTCGCCCCAGTCAGTCGTGTTGTTGTCATGTTTGCACAGTCCAACAAGTGACAATGCCCGTGCAGAGCGTGTCCGTCCGGGATGCGCCCGTTCATTTGCGTTTACTGCAGCAGTACCTGCTTCTTCTGAAGAAATATCCCATCCTCACCAAGTCTGTGACGAGGTCAGTATCTTTATTAGCTTATTTCACTGACTGGATGGTTCATGTTGTGCAACCTGGTGCTTATTTCCTGCCGTGTTTCCTCAGTTTGACAGTGAAAAACAAGACTTTCTCACTCGCTGAAGCACTGACAAAGTTACTGTTATTGTCACTTACTGTTTCCTACACTGTAACTCTTATTAGCATTTGTTAATATATTTTTTTTGACGTCATAGTCGCTCTTTGCACTGACTGCCCTTTTTGTCAGCAGTCTGGCCTTAGCCAATCAGCTTTTGCCAGGAAAACCTCCCCACCGGTTGATTTTGTCAGATTATTAATGCACCTGTTGCATGTTGCAATAGCTCTCTCTCTCTCTCTCTCTCGCTCTCTCTCTGTGTGTGTGTGTGTGTGTGTGTGTGTGTGTGTGTGTGTGTGTGTGTGTGTGTGTGTGTGTGTGTATGTATGTGTGCACTTGATATTTTCAGTGGCATCCTGTCAGCTTTAGGAAATCTTCTGTCTCAGACTTTGGAGGCGAGAAAAAAGGCCAGAAATGGAGCCCCGGTCGATGCGATTGACGCAGCTGGAGCTGCACGCTATGCCATTTATGGGTGAGACCTCACACAGGACAAAACTGAGGGCTGAGATGATTTTCGTGGCTCGTCTACAACAAGAAAATGAATCTGATGCTGTGATCCAGACGGTGTGACATACATCAACTATGATGCAACATGATCACAGTCAAAGAGAGAACACAGTTAAAATTGAAAGTTGAACTCTCCTCTTACATCTATGTATTGTTTTTTGCCTTTGTGTCTGTTGCAGGCTGTTTATAACAGGACCGGTGAGCCATTACTTTTACCAGCTGATGGAGGTGTGGATACCCAGCACAGACCCGTACTGTATCGTCAAACGTCTGATACTGGATCGGCTTTTTTTCGCCCCCGGCTTTCTTCTCCTTTTCTTCTTTGTTATGAACGTCCTGGAGGTGGGTCACCTCGGAAACTGTCCCTCCGAATCATCTCATTTGAGGGGCACTTCAGCCGTTTGATGCACTGCACTGCCATAAAGTTGAAGGACTTAGAAAAGACAAATTAAAAGACAAGAATTGTGCAAATTTCTGCAGCAGAGGCTGAAATAAACTGAATTTTTTAGCTGTTAGTTTGAGTGAAGCTCAAAAAAATGCAGAGTCCTACTACACTTCCCATATTGCATACTATTTAATTAGACCCTCACTGCCTGATTAATACCCATCTCTTCAAACTTCATACACAGAGTTTGTAACACTTGTTTTGTTGTTATAGTTTTGTTGTTGCAGTTCATAGGTTCAGTCGTGCTTCCCATGACTTGTTTCTGATGATCAAAGTGTCTCATGCAGCATTGCAACTTGGATATTAACCACAGTGTTTAGTCCACTGCCTTGATAAGTTACATCAAATATTAAACACCATATAAAGTTGCAAAATAGATGTAAATATGCAGTCCTTCCAATCTATTTTCAGGCTAAATGTTGGGCAGACTTTGAGAAAAAAATGCGATCAAGTTACTGGACTGCCTTAAAGATGAACTGGAAAGTCTGGACTCCTTTCCAGTTCATCAACATCAACTTTGTGCCTGTGCAGGTATGTATTTCTCTGGTATCCCGCTGATGATGAGTCACATACTGACATCACTTATGTTTATTTACCCTCTGTGTGGTTTGTTGCTTTCAGTTCCGAGTGCTGTTTGCCAACATGGTCGCCTTGTTTTGGTACGCCTACCTGGCATCTGTGAGGAAATGAAGCAGAAAGCGAATCTGGAGGAAGACTGCTTCTTCACTGAACTGCTGTTTACCTGTTCCTGATCTGGATAATAATCCAGACCTTCCTCTCATTATCTCTTAATAAACCAATGATTTTAAGCCATTATAACACGCTGCTGAGATAGTTTGAATACATGACTGTTTGGAGAAACACAATATAATAAATTTAGCTTATTTTTTTTTACGGGGCACTGCCAAGACGTGACAGTAAACCTGGAATTCTATGATAGAGACGGTCTGATTCATATGATGGAGTAATGTCAGGTTGATCTCTGTCATGCTTAAGTGCCTTTTTGTTACCTGTTGTGGTCTGTACAGGCTGCAGCTTCACCTCTGAGCTCAACAAACAGGACAGAACAGGAAATGCAAAGACACATGCTCACATTTGGGACTTCATTTTTTTCTTTATTTTTTTTTTTTTCAAGTGCCCAGTTAACATAATTAAAACATGTATTTGGGAAAATAAAAAAACTTAAGACTCTATGTGTGTGTGTGTGTATAACATTTGTATGTGCAAAACAAAATCATCGATTAAGCCTGAAGAAGTTCTTAAGATATGACAGGATTACATGAGGAGGAATGTATAAACTTTTCCAAATGAAAACAGAAATAAATAATGCTGAATGACTTGAATTTCTATTAAATAAAAGCATGAAGCTGCTCATACATTGAGCTGAAGTGTCCTCAGCCCCCCCTCAGGCGGAGCGCCAGGTCGATGGTGCTCTGTGGCTTCAAGTTGTAGTCAGACAGCAGTCGACCATCCTCCAGCTGCCTGCTTTGGTAAACAAGCCTCTGCTGGCTCACCGCGACCCCCTCTCTGCACTCGACCCTGCGCTTCAAGCCGCTCACGGTCTCGTCGGGTTTGATATCATAGGTGCTCATTTTGCCCTTGTCGTTTCTGAGGAACACCTGCATGGTTGCCGGCTGGGTGATCAGCAGGGACACCTGGGAGCCGGACTGGAGCCCGTAGCTGCAGAGATGACTGGAGTCGTCGCTGAGAGGAGTCCTCTGACCGTTGACGAAGACCAGCCTCTGCGTGTGAGGAGCAAAGCCGAGTTTCTCCTGGATGAAGAGTTTCAGAGAGCCCACAGTGTCCGTCGGGTTCACCCTCAGAGTGCGGGACGTCCCGTCCAGCATAACGATGGTTAAATCCATGATGAGAGCGGTCTGAAAGATAATTCACTGTGTTTGATTAAAACAGGTTTTGTTCAGCGGGGATTATGTCAGTAAAGCGTCGATGAAGAGAGCTTCATACCTTGCGATCGAGCGAGAAAATCCTCAGGTAACTTGTTGGCGGGCAGCAGAGATGTTGGCGGGGGAAGCAGCTGTGAAGATGCTTCAGCTCAGCTGTTTATATACACGCCGCCTCAGCTGCTCGACACGCCCCCCCTTTATTTAACATTCGTTTTCTGTTCTCAGCCGTCAAGTTTCGGTTTCCATTCTCCAAAAATGATGCAGCAGCTGTGTGTGATCCTTACCGAGGCTGCCCCAGGACATGTTTATGTTTATGAACGGAAAAGGAACTACAGACTACTGAAGACTCTAAAAGGTCTGTTTAGTTTATGTAGGAAAAGCTAAATCATTACAAAAGTTTCGCCACATACTTAAAAAAAAAAAATGTTTTCTTACATTGTGACATTTGACTGATGATGATGATGATGTTAGCCCAGTAAAGTATTTCCAATATATAATATATACAGTTAGGCCCAGAAATATTTGGACAGTGACACAATCTTCATGATTTGGGCTCTGCATGCCACCACATTGGATTTGAAATGAAACAACTACAACGGAATTGAAGTGCAGATTTTAAGGTTTAATTCAAGGGGTTGAACAAAAATATATGATTAAACATGTAGGAATTGTAGCTATTTTTATACAAACGCTCCTCAATTCAGGGGCTCAAAAGTAATTGGACAAATAACCATAACCCTAAGTAAAATGTTACTTTTCAATATTTTGTTGAGAATCCTTTGCAGGCAATGACTGCCTGAAGTCTGGAACCCATGGTCATCACCAAACGCTGGGTTCCCTCCTTTGTGATGCTTTGCCAGGCCTTTACTGCAGCTGTCTTCAGTTGTTGCTTGTTTGTGGGTCTTTCTGCCTTAAGTTTTGTCTTGAGCAAGTGAAATGCATGCTTGATTGGGTTGAGATCTGGTGATTGACTTGGCCATTGCAGAATATTCCACTTCTCTGCTTTAAAAAAAACTCCTGGGTTGCTTTTGCAGTATGTTTTGGATTATTGTCTGTCTGTACTGTGAAGCGCCGTCCAATCAACTTTGCTGCATTTGGCTGAATCTGAGCAGAAAGTATATCCCTATACACTTCGGAATTCATCCGGCTGCTTCTGTCTTTTTCACATCATCAATAAACACAAGTGACCCAGTGCCATTGGAAGCCATGCATGCCCATGCCATCACACTGCCTCCACCATGTTTTACAGAGGATGTGGTGTGCTTTGGATCATGAGCTGTTCCAATTCTTCTCCAAACTTTCTTCTTTCCATCATTCTGGTACAGGTTGATCTTAGTCTCATCTGTCCAAAGAATGCTGTTCCAGAACTGGGCTGGCTTCTTCAGGTGTTTTTTGGCAAAGTCAATTGTGGCCTTTTTATTTTTGAGGCTGATTAATGGTTTGCTCCTTGTGGTGAATCCTTTGTATTTACTCTCATGAAGTCTTCTCTTTATGGTAGACTTAGATACTGATACACCTACTTCCTGGAGAGTGTTCTTCACTTGAGTGGATGTTGTGAAGGGGTTTTTCTTCACCATGGAAAGGATTCTGCGATCATCCACCACTGTTGTCTTCCGTGGACGTCCAGGCCTTTTTGAGTTCCCAAACTCACCAGTGCACTCTTTTTTTCTCAGAACGTACCAAACTGTTGATTTGGCCACTCCTAACATTTCTGCTATCTCTCTGATGGATTTCTTCTTTTTTTTTTCAGCCTCAGGATGGTCTGTTTCACCTCCATTGAGAGCTCCTTTGAGTGCATGTTGTGTGTTCACAGCAACAGCTTCCAAATGCAAACGCCACACCTGGAATCAACTCCAGACCTTTTAACTGCTTAATTGATGACAGGTTAATGAGGGAAGAGCCCATGCAGCCTTGTTATTTTGTTTTGCAGCCTTCTGAGTCAATTGTCCAATTACTTTTGGTCCCTTGAAAAAGAGGCGGCTACATATTAAAGAGCTCTAAAACCCTTGCTCCAATTTGGATGTGAATACTCTCAAATTACAGCCGAGAGTCTGCACTTTAAGCCCATATTGATTATATAATTGTATCCAGAATATGTTTTCGTAAACAGCTAAAATAACAAAACTTGTGTCACTGTCCAAATATTTTTGGGCCTCACTGTATATTATGAGGGGTGGTCATATAGATGCCGAGATGAATGGTTGCGATATAATGTAAAGTTTGCCCATATGCATCTACTTCTGGCTATGCAAGTCACAGCTGTGTGCTCATGAGCTCTTGCCCTGGTTGATCATTTTGTTGTGAAAGTGGTAATTGGCTCATACTTGTTTACAGCTGTTAAGGTGGTATGTGAATGACATGATAGGTGATGTCAATACTCTCACTGTGTGTATATATATTTTTGACTTGGAAATAAAGCAGAAGGAGAGTGTGAGAGATAAAACAATACGTTTCTATTTAAAGTTAAACAATGCCACAATGACACCAGGAAACATAAAGCTGTCAATCACAGATGAAAACAATGGAGCTTACACTGTGTCTTTGTACTGAATGTCGTCACAGCACAGGCTGCCATCACACGGCTCACTCACACTTTCAAAAAAACAATACTGAAACTAAAATGCTATCCAACCCTTGGTGTCAAATGAAACAGGAAAAAAACAAATCTGAATGCATCATCAGCAGGTTTTTAATTCACATAACAGGTTCCCAAAATGAAAAATGATTGATAAATAATAAGGATGAATTCCTAAACATCAGAACTCTGAGTGTTTCAGCATGGCCACCCTCTTCTCCCTCGCTGGTAGAGGAATATTTCCTGTGGTGACACAAACACCAGTGAACCAGCTACAATAAAACAATAACCTTTGATTTGAGTCACTTGTCTCAATAATCTGCAACCAGTCATAAAAGTCATACTAATGTTTAAACATACCTGTATTCAGGTTTTTTTTCTTACCTGGTGGAGCCACAAAATACTCTTCAACTGTGTTTTTGGCGAGCTCGAGCAGCTCTTCAGCACAGTCCCCTTCTGTCACTGCGTCGTCCCTGAGGCTTAAAGCCCTGAGTGTGCACGCGTAAAACATAACTGGTTAGAACTGCGATGAAAAGGCCCACGTGTAAACAAGCTGTTTTTCATGACTGTCTGTACCACACCTGTCCTCCAGAATCGAATCCATCGGTTCAACCCCCGACGTGTCCACAACATGAAGCTGATCTGCTAATCTTATCGCTTTCTCCAAACAGGCCAGTCCCTGTTTGTTGCGGAAGTCGACCAAGGCCAGTCGCTCCAGTTTGTCCACCAGGTCAGCAGAGATTTGGGTAGGCTGTAAAATGGATGGTGTGCTTCTTAGAAATGTTATTTTTAGGGTCCATTTCACTCACTGTGAATTATTTCCATTTTCTTTGTATTCGTGTATTTTTCTGTCCTCGTGCGAACCTGCAAAGCATGCTCCTTATTTTGAACACTGTGGCACTCTACTCGTTAAGATGGACACCAGATGTGCCCACAGAATCCTCTCTTATCTGTCAAGGTTAAGTCTCATTAGACACACGCCTTGAGACCAACACACACACATCTTTTGTATTATATTTCAGTTCGTTCACGTGAACTTTGGTTGGCCTGTTCACTTCAGAGATAACTGGCCAATAAGAGTCCAACCTCTGTAATGAGGCAAGTACAAGCCCAAGAAGATAAAATATGTATACATCTGGAAGTCTGGGCCCGCTGAGATCCTGTGATTACTTTGGCACTTTGAGCCCAGCGCTGTCTTACTTCACCTGTGACCTGAATAAATTCTACATCTGTGAACTGAAGACTTCTCCAGTCTTGTTCTTCGGCTTCCAACAAAAGAATCAGGGCTAACAGAAACTTGTGTGTGTCAGTTTTCTCCCACCATCACTTAAAGATGACTTAAACTGTAACCAACCACTGATTAAAGTAATTACATCCATTAAAATATCTAATGACTAATTCAACTAAATGTCTAAAAACCAACATGAATTTCAAGGCATTAGGTACTACCAAACACCCTGCAAGTACTTTATTGTGTTCACATTCAGAGGGTATTACCAGCGGAAGTTGGTCCTCTGGTACTGGTTTCCATGTTGGAAACGGTGGTATCTATCAGAAGAGACAATCAGGAAACAAGACCGACAAGTCAATATTCTGCACTGGCTGCTGAATAAACCGACTGCAATTAAAATAACAATCATTTACCTTTGGGTTAAGTGGTTGAGAGCTCTTGGGATGCGTTACACTTGTGGCTTGGTCCTTTTTTTGGCAGCTGCTATATCTTCTTCTTTGGAAGTTCACATTGGTTACCTGGTTCACTTCATGTAGCCTGTTAGCAAACGATGCTAACAGGCTACATGAAGGCCGAGTGATACTGAGTGACACACCGCAGCATGTGCGTTTAACAGTGATGTTAAACAATGACATTTTCAGCACATTTAGCGAAGCAGCTACTTCCGAGTTGTATAAGAACGGTGTCGCATTTTCTAACTATCACTCACCAGGAAGGACATGTTGGGACAAACCTGGCTTTCCGTGTGTAGCTAATGACTTCCTGTAGCTAGCCAAGAGGATGCAGTTGAAGCGAGAGGGTTCACGTCCACTTACTTCCTTCTTCGCTTATGTACCAGGCAGACTTCAGACGGATTCATTTCAGTCCAGATACAACGAGGGTGTCTTAAACGTATTAAAATACTTCCGCAGCAAACACATGAAGCAAAACATCTTTGAAAGACACTGATAACGTTGTCGAACCGGCGTTGCGTTTCGTGTGACGCACACTGCCGTTGGCGCATGTTGTAATACATGATAGTTATAGAAATCAGTGTAAATCGATTACATATAGTTCATCCTTAAAAATCTAGACAGAAAGACGTTGAAACAGTGTCAATAAAGGTTATGGTTGTTGATGGTGTTCGGTGCAACCCTGGGAAATCAGTAGCTGCCTATATATGGCAGTACCCTCACATCGAAGTTTTGTCCCCCCCAACCAGAAGAATGAGTTGCTGCCTGTGGGGTATTTTGTACGAGCCCGGATAGCTCAGTCGGTAGAGCATCAGACTTTTAATCTGAGGGTCCAGGGTTCAAGTCCCTGTTCGGGCGTACAATTTTTCTGTCTATTATTGCAACCAACAAACTTCGAATTCCTCCATTATTTGCAGGCCGACCATGATTCCACCTTCCCCAACATGTACCCGCAGAGGGTCTGGAACCATGAGGTGTTTCTTCTGCACTGAGGAGATAGGCAAGGACGGGACTAGGAATTTGTGGTTTGTTGGTTGCGGTAATAGGCAGATATTTGCAGACGGCTGTTAAAACATGGAAATGTTTTGATGTCGCTAACGCGGCTGGAAAACTGTACGCCCGAACAGGGACTTGAACCCTGGACCCTCAGATTAAAAGTCTGATGCTCTACCGACTGAGCTATCCGGGCTCGTAGCAGATTCTCTGCAGGCAGCAACTCATTCTTTGCAGTCAGCGATAACAGAGCTTAGTTGCGCTGCTATATACAGGCAGCTACTAATTTGCTAAGATTTCACCGAACGCCATCATCAACCATTAACTTAATTGACTCTATGTCAAAGTCTTTCCTAATTCCATAATTTTAAGAATAGCGCTGCATGTAGTCGACTCACTCTAATTTCTATAAGATTTCACCAAACACTAATGAAACTATTTCGTGCTGTCTGTCTTTACATTTCTACCTTTTTATATCAATATCAGCACATGTTGATACAGATACTGCTGCTGATATTTGCTGTCACAGTGTATATTGTTGTTAGTGAAACATCAGAGTCCTAATCTGAGGGATCCTGTCTGAGCGACAGCTCGTCTGTTTTTGCTTTTCTTCAGCCATGCTAGCGGCTCTGTGTGTTAGCACTGTGAGCTAAATGCTAGCCACAGCATGCTAATATGTTTACAGTGACAATGTTCACATGATAATGTTTAGCGGGTGTAAATCAATGATTACCATGTTCACTATCTTTATTTACTGTGTTAGTATGTTAACATTTGCTAATGAGCACTAAACAAAGACTGGCTGAGGTTATAGGAATGTTTTGTTTTGCTGGTATTTGCTCTCACAAAGCATAAAACTTAACACTTTGACCTGCAGATGGTGCCACATGACAAGTGAACAAACTTATTCCAATTCAGACGGGGACATGGACGTCTGTACCACATTTCAGGACAATCCACCCAAAAATGTCAAGCTCATGGTGTCACCAGAGCAGGATTCATCCTCTGGGGAACATCCATCCAACAGCAGTTGAGATATTTCCAAGAGGGAGACAGACACTGGAGGTAAAATCACTTGACTTACCTGTCTGGCTTCAGTGTGACTGAATTTAGTAAAATGCACATTGCAATATGTTTTGGAAAAATAATGATTCCATTTTTATTTTTTATTATAAGAACATATACCATATAATATTATATATATGAACTCTTAGTATAGAATTTGATTGTTTTACAATACACAATTAGAACTGGCCACAAAATAAAAATATCAGCTTTACAAACAAAGCAGCATCTGAATGAGAAAATGAGCAAATAAATAAATAAATAAATACTTTGGCAAATAAATGTCACAATAAATTAAAATAGGCTTTCCGACAGAAGTTAGCATTCACAAAGAAACATCGATATTGAAAGCAATTCATCTTACCACACTCATGAAGCAACACTTCAGAACTGATTTATAAGGTTTAACGCATATATATTGAATGTCCTCACAAGCCCCAAATCTGCCAAAACATCCAAACCGTTTCCCTCATGCCATCAGGTCTTTTGCAGTTTGTCAAACTGTACCTTTCATTTTCATCTCTGTGTTTAAGTCACACAAAATAATGTGAATAACATGGAACCACAAAACATCTCATTTGGTCACTGTGACTGAATATTATCACCGTCTCATCTGATCTTCCATATTCAATGATGCTCCAGCTGAAACGAACATTTCATTCAACAAACAGGCAGCAGACAATACCAGACAAAAATCAAGGTGAGCAAAACTGCACAATTTACAAAATGTACAGTGGTTCACTGGATAATGAAAAATAACCGAGGAGGGCTATCAAATCAGGCCTGTTACTTTACATAAATCTCTGCTCAGACATCCATAAGTCACTTAAATATTAGGTTATGATTTTACAAGTCTTAACATAACATAGTCCTCATAAGATAAACACATTTTGCTCTCAGTACAGTACATTTCACACGTAACAAAGACATAATATTTGGCGGACAAGGCAGTTCAAGGACATTAAAAACACTGTTGGATGCTAAATCACTGACATGGTGCTAAGAGCTAAATTAATTTCTTGATGTTGTGTGTTAAACAAAACTGAGTTTGGGTTACATTTTGGATGACAGGCCAGTGTTCTCAATCAGTCATCGGTGAAAATTAATTGGATTTTGGGGCGTTGTACTTAAAGAAAATGAAAAGTCTGCTGACATTCTTTCCTTCATTAAGGGACAGGAACAGAGGGATAACTTTCTGATATATTTAATGTTTAATCTTGTAGACTTTGACTATTAAAATAATTATTATAAACTATTATCACAATGTATTTTTCTCATAAATATAATCTCTGGTTGACTTCAGCTCTGCATTTTGCTTTGAAATGTGCAACTAAACCCATCTTTATCTCAAAATATTAAGTGCACTCGGTTGAGATTGACACTTAAGGGATTTCTGACAAAAATATTGAGAAATTAAAGAAACTATTTTTCTGATATATATATTTTTTTCACTTGAACATACTGACAAATATGAAGCATAATATTCTCATACACCTGCTGACAACACAAACAACATCTTGAATACAGTCGATAAGGCTCATAGCAGCAAACTGATTGAAAAGGCTTTGTGTAGAGTGTGTGTGTGTGTGTGTGTGTGTGTGTGTGTGTTTGTGTGTGTGCATGCATGTGTGTGTGCTCATATGTATTTGACTCTTGTGCTGCTACAGCCATTCATAGTTTACTTGGAAGGAAAAGAAGACAAACAGCACAATCACTTGTTCTCTATCAGCATCTGCACCTTACACACCAGATCTCTGGCCTGGGTCAAAATCTGCTTGATGTTGTGGTGTTCGGCCATTTCTGAAAGACAAACAAACAGGCGGGTTGAGTTCCTGCGATAGAATCATCTGAAGCAAAGTGATTTAATGTGTTTTTCTCAAATTAAGCCTGGAGTTTCATTTCATTTTAGCCCGTTTAAATGAAGCAAATCACGTTCTAACTAAAGGTTTGCGTTGATGTGATGAATATTGGAAGTTTTTAAGTGAACACCCATCACACACAAAACCTGCTCCAAATCACTTGACTGTTTATAAAATCATTGTCAAATCTAAGCTGGGAAGACATCAAAAATGGCCGCATTAACGGCGACAAGCACGAATAATCATAGCTGTTAAATCTGCACTGGGGAGGACTTGAGAGAGACAGATATAAAAACAAATGAACAAAATTAGCGTGGCAGAGAGACATACAGTATTCTGACTGTCAGGCTTTTACAATGCTGGGTCCCACAATTCCCATAATGCAACTTGACATCTTGTTAGACCCCTCATGCCTGGGAAGTGTCCACATCTTTCATATTTATTATGAGGGCAGGCTGAACAGTACGAGTCAGTAAAAGGCCACATTAGCAGCGATAAGAGGACGTTCATGGGGACAACGTCAGCTATAAATCTGCACGTTTTACCATTGAAGAACTTAATGATGTCAGTGAAGTCCATGTTGTTCTCCAGGATGATGTCCCTGTAGATCTCCACCAGCGCCAGAGCAATGAAGAGGACAAAGTGACTGGAGGAGACATACTTGGCTGCCCAGATGGTTTCCCACACTGCAAACACATCATCATAGACGAGCTCTGGAAGACAAAAAACAACAGTCAGCAAAGGAACGGGAGTGAAAGCACATCTGTGTTAGAGGGGCCAGGGTGGGAGGCGAGTTTGTAGGAGGTGGAGAAATCAGTGGAGAAAGCTAAAGGTGGAAGCAGGTGTTTGCTGGGGTGGGGGAGAGAGGATGTACTGAGATATGCAGAAAAACTGTTTATAGAAAACGAGAAAGTCCGTAGTTGAATCTTCACTGTGAATCATAATTAATTATCAAACCTATCCACGCAGCGGCAGTTCATGCCAACTATTTCATAAGCAACTCCCAGGAATGTTTTCCACAAATATAACTGACTTCTAAATCCTTTCCAAGCCTTAATAACCACATGTCTTGTTAGCAAGCTGCCAAGTGGTTTTGGCATCTTATCCACAAACTCGGTTGAGAGAGGCGTGAATCCCTGACTTCTCTAATTGGCACAGAGTCTTTCAAACCATGCTGCCACTTTACCTCGCTTGAAGTCTAGGAGGAACCAGCGGTAGCAGAAGTAGAAGTGGGTGTAGTCTCCGTTCTGGTGCATTAGCTCGAAAAGCTCGGAATCCAGGATCTGTACCGAGAGGGGATCAGAGGAGATTGAGGGAAAGAAATAATGAGACTGGCTGTGGAGGAGAAGTGTGAAAAAGCGAGGTGTTTGGGGTAATGAATGGATTTAGGGGTCCCTGACTGCTACAGTATGTGTCAAGGCTTTACTGGTGCTGTGTCACCTGGATTAGAGAGCGCATGTTGGCAAAGTGAGTGTCCATCGCTCCTCCATGCGGAAAGTTTTGATTCATTCTCTTCATGAGCTCAGTGAAGCAGCTGAAGGCCATGGCCTCTGAAAGGAGGAAGCAGGGAGGAAGCTGGAGTGAGAAAGTGAGTGGGCAAACCGCTCTCTGTTGTTCCATCAACAGCTGTAAAAATACACAGAATGTCAGAGGCGAGGGGAAATAAGAAGTGATTCACAGCGTTGACTCACCGTCATCCAGAATGACGAGAAGAGGAGCCAGCAGATCACACATGCCCTGTACGTAACCGATGTCAAGGTGCCTCCAGATATAACTGAAAATACACAACCAAGAGGTGTGAACTCAGCTATCCTCGGCTGTTTCTATCGTACGCTGCCGTCCAGATTTACAGGTCTTTCCACCTTTTTCCACCGAAGAGTCTCAAGGCAACTACTTTTGAAGTGCAGAAATCCATTAATATGATGCATGCTGACCCTCTTTTTTTCTTTTTGTCCTTTGTTTGGGTTAGAGGGGCACTTATTTTTCCTGTTACAGGTGGTTTATGTGAAGGTGCACCGGGGAGAAAAAGAAGTCGCCTTTGTCTAAATCTATTCGTATGATATCTAAGGATGACATTTGTTGAATAAATTGCCGGTCTTGGCCTCTAAAATGTAATTTATGGAGCATTTACTTGATAAAAACAGGATAAATAGTGAAGCGTAATAATGTATGTGTATGAAGACGGCACATTATTAGATAGATCATCCTGACACATAATGTAACATCAGTTTCATATTTACACTGTCAGCCTTGTTAAGCCTTTTTTTGTGTATAAAACGATGGCTAATCTGAGCATGTTTACGCTCTGTCACACCCTTGATGCTGCCTGTGTGTTACCTGCACATGATGTTGCGTAGTTTCTCCAGATTGGCAGGAGTGAAGTACCAGTAGTTTCTGTCACAGCGCTGGACATCCTTTTCAATGCGGTGCAGGTTTAATGTGTACAAGTCCAAAAGCTCTTGCTGAAATACACAAAACAATACATGAATGAATAAATAAGACAAGCTCATTAAATCGTTGATCTGTCTGAGGATAAATGGATTTGAACTCTTAAAAGAATATGTGTGCATACAGAGAAGGCACTCCCAGCAGAGGTCGCTTCATTCTTGGAGTTTTCAGAACCGGCCAGAGAGTCAAAGTTTGGATAAAGGCTCTCCATCTCTGGCTCCTCAGACAGGATGGACTCGGTGCCCTCTGGACTGGGTTTTCCCTGCTCCTCCTCCTGCCTGAGCTCCTCGTGAGGCGACGAGTCGTCTGAGAAAGACGAAGCTTCACAGTGTCCCTTCCTGCTCCAAGGCACCATGGAAACTTTGGCTTTGGGGATCTCCTCCATCTCTATGGCTGAGGGAGACTCATCAGACTCAGTCATGGCCTGAGCCTCGCCTCTCTGAGACGTAAAGTACGCTTCTCTTGCTCTCGAATCCTTGATGTCTGCTGAGAAAACAAGGTTCTTTTCAACTTCAGGAGCCATGGGATCTAAAGATAGATTTTCGCTTCTTTCTGCCAATAAAACCTCTTGTGGTTCACTTGTCTTTGATTTGTCCATTTCCTTTGTCTTTTCCACATTTGTTCCTGCTGTTTTCTTGAGCTTTGATGTTCCCTCAATACTCACTTGCTCGAGTCCTCCTTTGGATTCTGCAGAAGCTGCTGATACCATCATCGTGTCCTCGTCGGACATTTCTTTTTCTGTTTTCCCTGACCCTAAAGATGTAATTCCTTTAACGTCTGCCCATGCAACCATGTCTTTATCTTCACATTTGGGCCCCACTGTTATGACTGCTCCAGATTCCTCAATGGTTTCTTGTGTTTTGGATTCCTTCACCAGCCCCTCTTCCAATGCTTGGGTCATGTTGTTGTCACCTGTCACCTCAATCTTGGTATTTTCTGCAGTTTTGGTCACCTCAGCAGCTTCACCTTCCTCCTCCTCTGCGTCCTTCACTTTACCTTTCATCTGACTGTCTTCAGCCAGACCTTCGCTCTCTACCCCTGCAGGTTTGACGGGGCTCTGTGGCACCTGAGGGACAACTGCAGATCTCGGGGTTGTATCAGGTGCAGCGCTGTCCTCTGTGCTGAGTGAGCCGTCCGACAGGCCGGAGGTGACCGAGAAGTTGCGGGAGGAGGGATGGCCAGAGTCAGGAGAGCTTGTCCCGTTCTGCAGAGCTCCATTGGGCATCTTTGGCACCTGTTTGGTCTCCTCGTTCTTGGGCTCCGTCTCGATCTGGTCCACCTCCTCTACGGACTCAAACACCTGAAAGAACAAGCCAAAGGGAAGCAGGCTACTCCAGGGGAAGGGATGGGAGGATGTGAAGAACTAGCAGGAAAGAGAACGCAGGGATGAGGAATATTGGTTCAAAAAGTTGAGATTACATGCATTATTTGGAAAAGTCTTGAGAAATGTGTCACAAAAGATCAGCATAGCATTTTAAAAACTGTAACAGAAGTTGAGTTTGTTTGAAAACCCATGTTTAAAAGACCACCTCTGCAGGCTCTAACATGGCGGGTTTTTGTTACCTGTGTGCTGCTGCTGGAGTCACTCTGCAGGCGAGCCAGACTCTGCCTGTCTGAGCTCTGGGAGGACTGGGACTGGGTAATAAAGACATAGCAAAGGCCAAGATATTATGATATAAACTAGTTTTTATTGATAAACAGTCTTATTGTCCATTGTTTCATGTGCTGTGCTCACATTACCTGGATTCTCCAGTGCTTTAGTATTTCACTTTGTAAAGTTGCAGGCTAGCTTGGATCAAAAACCTAAAAAGCTGGATTCTACATTTCCCATAATGAAACCAGCAGCTTTTCTTTGAAGCATCTAAGCTAGTAATAAACCATGTCTTTAAAATGCATCTTTTATAATACAGAATCAACTTGAAAGGTCATTCCAGAGCAGCAGAAATTAAATGACTGTTTTCACAAGAAGCAGAAAACTGACCTTAAGTACTAAAACTGGCCACATTTAGGGTTGGCATACTGTAACGCTTGCATTGAAGATCCAACATACTGACACAAACAGCTGATTCCTTTTCAGAGCATTAACTTTTCTGTGTGTAGTGTCTGACTCTAAATATAAGTGTGCATTGCTGCTTCACCTCATTACTGACAGTGGAGTCATGGTGGATCATCTTCTGACTGGAGCTGTCCATGCTCGCTCCCGAAGAGCACTTTGCTAATGCTGCAGCGTGCTGCTCCTTCTCCCGCTGGCGGACTATCTCCTCACAGCCGAGCCACTCGCGCATCGTCTGCTGGTAGCACGCTCGGACCTGTTCATCCACCTGAGGTGACGGGCGACGGATCAAGGGTCAGTGTTTCAGGAGGAAGACGCTTTGAGAGCAAAGTCTTAATGGTGGAAAGTGCAAACCTCCTTCCTTTCGGCTTCTGACATTCCAAACTGATAGTGACCCAGCAGGAAAGGCCACACCTCTTTACGCAGCGAGGCGTCCACCCCGCCGAAGTAGACCAGGCGAAGCAGCTCCTTCTCCTCGTATGCCTGAAGCCACAAGACATACTTTCAATCAATCAGTACTTGCGGTACTGTATGCTTAAAACTTTCAATTGTGCTGCAAAACAACAACATTAACGAGGCAGCCTGTAGAGAAAAGCATCATAGTGGCCTTCACTCTGTCAGTGCAGCTAATGATTAATCCATCCGAGAGGGTGGCAGATGGGGAAGACGACAGGCACCAGTGCACCTCCCAACTGTCACTGTACAGTATGTATGTGCTCATTATTTATTAACTTTAGATGGAAGTTTAGATCAAAAACATCTTTCCACAGCTGTTACTCAACCTCTTATCCTTTGTTGCCTGGGTCATGTGATGGAAAATTTAAGTGGAACTTTTTTTTGTCAAACTTCTGTTTCCATAGTCAAGACAGAAGTTTTTGTTTCAGTAGCTGAGTCCATTTTCTGAGTGGCGACCCCAGTAATAATCAAATATTACATAGATATTATAAAATAAAACATATTTGCTTTTACACATTTTTATTTTTTTTTTAAAGTTCAGGTCAAACTCTGTGTGTAACTCATGTCCAGATAAACTGTAGACGTGGACTTTGAGACTGACAGGTCCATTAGTCACGCTTCACGCACACTGCTGTGAGACTAATGGTGTGAGCCACACGATTAGCAGAGGATGAATATGGATGAGACAGACAGAGTGACAGAGTGAAAGACAGAGCCTGGGAGTGGAAATGCATGTGTGTGTGGACGGGATACTGTGAGCAGCGGTGTGAGGTTTGTGTCGCGGTGCTGTGGCACCAGCGATGCTTACTGTGCAGTCCTGGAGGAACGTCTGCCACACGTCTGTGGTGAGCCCTTTGTAGGCATCGCGCGGCACATCGGGCGCCACAATGGCATGATTGACGAGAGCAGAGAGGTGTGTGCGCACAGTGGACAGGTGACGGCAGTATGCCAACCCTGGTTGACAATTCAGTTAATTACTTAAGGCTGCTGCAGATGGTAGTTGTAATTAAAATGAGGATATTATGCATTACTTCCTGACAATTTCAAAGTGAACATGAATAGATACTGATAATTATCTTATATTGCCAGTGTACACAATAAGCAATCACATACAGCCATAAAACGCCCGCGAGATGATCTGATACTTCATGTTGTCGCAGAGCAGCTTCAGAGGAGCCCTGCAGGGAGACACAGCACACAGCATTTCACTTATGTGCAGGAAACAATTTTTACATTATGCAATGGTTCTGCTCTCTTTCCTTAAAAGACTATCATTAAACTATCATTAACCTAATCATCTAGAGCATGAGAAGTTATTCATATTGTTCTGAATGTCAGAGATACTGTATCTAATGTAGAGTTTATTACAGCGTTGGGGCTAACCTTTATCACTCAAATGATAAACTATTGCACTGCCATACAGAATAAATTGGGCCCCTTTTTCATAGCCTCCATCCATTTTTATCTCCCTTGCTTATCACCTCATTTTCTCAATGCACTCTCACATTAGTGAGGCAAATGTCACCTAACTGTCTTCTGGGTAATTACTTTGTTTCATATGTGTTGTTGAGGATTTCTGGTTGGCACTGAGGCAGGACCTCTCAAAGTCCGCATGGAACAGCAAGCCAATCAGGGTCCAGCCCACAGCTTGTGTTACAATTAGGCTACAATATGGTCTGCAGTGTAAGACACATTTTCTGTTGATCAATAAATTGCTGAACTGACGCTGAATACACAGTGTAGCTGGAGATCATTTGTGGTTTAATGTGGTCTTAATGTGGCTTATTTCCCCTTCGCTGACACGGCTGTCATGTTACCTGCTGGAGAGAGAGTTTGTGTTGTAGCTGCTGAGTTCATGCATTAATGTTACACCAGATAATTTGCTATCAGCTCCTAAATCACAAGTACAGAACGTGTCTTGTTTTCACTAGTACACAATTTAGTGAGGCCGAGTCCTCAGCAGCAGCTCAGGTTCGATTCCAAACTGCGGACCTTTGCTGTGTGTCTTCTCCTCTCTCTGCCCCCCCCCCCCCCCCCATTTCCCATCTCCTCAGCTGTTTTAACTAATAAAGGATAAACAAAAGCCACACCAAAGACAAAGAAAGAAAGAAATATGGACTAACTGAGCCATGTGGCCACATTATCACTTATCTTTCCGGACCTCTGACTGTGAATCAAAATCAGATGCGTCCCTTTCAGTAATAAGTTTGTGGGTTTGTGTGTCTCTGCAGCCTTCAGCTGTTTCCGTCACAATGTAAAGCAACTCAGTCTAGTCTGAAGTGTGTTTATCTCTCACCTCTCATGGTTGCACCCCTTAGGTGTCACCCCATCAGAGAAGCTCCCCTGAGAACAAGAAGAACACGAAGACTTCCTGAGAGTGGGATGCCACATTGTAGCTCCCTGATCCATCAAGTCTGGAGGAGTCACTGCAACATGCACACACAGACACCATCACTGTCACTTAAAAACCATCATGCTGCTCAGGCTTTCAAGAACAATTACATTTGCACTTTGATGATTTACACCCAGCTGGAACCATTTCGCATAAGCACAATAATGCTGATCAACTGTGACCTGCTGAAAGCACCTCAGATCACAATATGTTTGTGCTTGATTCTTGTCAGAGCAAAGATAAAGCACATCAACAAAAACATTTATGCAATCTGGAATTGGTGCATAATTTCAAAGCATGAAGCCATCACGCTCAATTACATTATTATAGAGAGAAAGATGAATCGAGCAAGAGCCTTTCTCAGTTCAGTAACCATATTCAATCAATCAGCTGTCCACCCATTGGCTGTTGAAAGGTTACTGCGCTGTAAACAGGGTGTGACACAAGGTGGCAGGGAGTGGGAGGGGCTTTAATAACGGGACACATCAATAAACTCTGCCGGAGGCGCAGGACAGGCCAAGAGGATATTAGATGCTGGGAATTAAAGCAAGCTAAGCTGACAGAGGGACAGATAAGCCGAGGTGTGACAGTGTTACAGCTGGTTCCTGTGAGTGAGGGGGATTCCTCAGGACAGCTGCAGGACCTCTTGGGTACAACCAGGGTTCCTGTTTTGGAGGGGGACTGTCCACTCAGTTGAAGTGAGATTGTGGGAGTCAGGTGGGTTACAGTCACTGTAAAAAATGAGTAACATCTTCATAAAAACGCAATAATCTGGAGAGGACCGTGGGCGCTGCTCATATTCATTTGCTTCTCTCGAGAGAATCTCACCAAACTCTGACTGGCTGTTTGGAAAGAGGATGCGGAAGACATAGTCTGTGGCCTCGTCCTCCTCCTTGTCTGAGACCGAGTCAGTGGATCCAGATCCCTGAGGAACCCTCTTCCGCAGCTTGGGAAACACCTTCCCCTGCAACGAGAATATAACTGTTATTAAACTAATGCCAGCAACAAAACATTCTAAACCACTAGAGCCAAGCTGAGCCATCCATGTGAATTAATAATGACGAGTGTCCGCGTGCTTAAGCTTATTAATGGTGGCTGAACATGCGTGGGTGGTTATCATTATTCAGTTTAGCAGCAGATACAACGCTATTCAGAGTACGACAGAAACATCCATTCATTAGACAGTTCTTATGTGGTGGCGGAGAGAGAACATTAAGCTGGTCATTCATCAATATCACTCCAACCAATGAATGAAAGCAGGCAGTGCATCTATTTCCAAATCCAAATGTCTTTTTTATTGATTTATTGATGAGGCTGATTTAGCATTTCGTTCTCCAGAAGAATGCCTAGTATGTGTAATTTGTGTTCTGCATGCCCCATAGAAAGACCTCCAGTACTGACCTTTCCCCTCTGAGACCAGAGTGGAGGGTCCAGCTGGCCGTGGGGAAGCAGGCCGTTCTCCAGGCAGGAGAGGAACTGGAGCAAGTGGCCTCCTCTCGGGAAGCGAAGAGGAGGTCTTTGGATCCCATCCTGACTGACCAGCACCACTGTCCCCCCACTGTCAACTACAGGAGATATACGGGAGACAATGACTTGAATTCATTCGCATTTTATTTGACAGCTGTGTTTTAATTGCAGACACTGACAATAAATAGAAAGGGCCGTAAAAACACACAAACACTGCATTGTGGTATCAAGGTTAAGGCTGGTGTGGACCCACCTTGTTGATGACAATGCAAGTAAACTATCTCCTCTAGAGGGATCGTCATGGCATAGTCCCAGTACACACTGAAAAATATTAAATCAAATACACAGTAAAGTCAGTAAAATACCAACCCAGACTAGACTCAGCACACCAGGTGGACGTTTCCGTATTATCTGTGTGGGTCAAATGTCAAGGAACATTCATTCGTTTGATAGCTAAAAAAGTAGTCAGGCATGTAGACGACATGGACTAAGAGTTGCCTAACACTATAATCCATTTTCTTGGTGAGAGAAACCATGCACAGGAACATGGTTTGCTAGTTTGAGAGATGTCTGACAGTGTCTCAGTCAATAAACCATCTAGTGGCTGCTGGTGTGCTGAAAATAAGTCTCATCAGATCAGCTGCACACTGAGCCCCTGAGCCCCATGCAAACATGCTGCATTATTCAGTAAGAGCCGAGTGTTACACAAACAACAGAGAGAAGGAGTAAAGAAATAATGCAGAGTGTTTACATGTCTTTGAGGAGGCACATTACATGTTAGCTAGCCTTAACAGGAGAAGGATTGCTAGCATTATCAAAGCGGGCTTTGCAGACAGACGCAGTCACCACCATCACAATCCATTTACAGCCGTGTAATTCTGCACCTGCGTTCATAGTCCAAGTCTCCAACTGAGCCATTCATGAGCTGATTGGGTGTCCACTTCAGGGTCATGATGTCAGCATTTTGGTGCAGAGAGAGGTAACCCGGAACAGCCTCCATGTCATCCCTCTGAAACCGCCATGAGGATGGATGGTTTCATTTGATGCCATTAAACAGAGACAATATTTCCAGGGAGTGTCATATCTACATAGCTATGAGTGATTAAGGGGAACTGGACAGTTACCGGTTGTACAAGCACATTGTTTTTGCCAAACAGTAGGGTCACCCTGCTGTTTTGATGCAGGGACTCCACATATTCACGAGCTGACGGCGAGGGGGAGGGGCGTTCGTCCATACTGCTGCTGGAGTGCCGCTTCTGGATCTGCACAGCACAGAATATGTCAAATCAGATAACAAACATCGTAAACTAAATGATGACTATCTGCAGAATGCATTACAGCCGCTCAGTCACAGTATAGCCTTTTCACAAGCATCCTCCCTTGTTCTGGATTCCATACACGGATAGGAACACACAGCACCACACAAGTGTAAGGAGTGCTGCAGTGTTGTAAGAAAGGCTGAGTTGACCTGTTTTACTGATATGCTGAAGACTGAACGAGTGTGAGGGTCTCAGAAACACTCTGTTCTTTCTCCCGGGAGGTGCTGCGCTTCACTTTGCGCAGTAATCTATGCAGGTCCTCTTTAATCAGACAGACAGCATCTCAGAAGGGATTGTAACTGATGAGACGCACCACTGAAACTCTGCCTGACTGCTAATATACCACAATAAATACATGCTGCATACACTGGGATACAATAAAAGGAGCTTGGTACTAACTGTATGATTATCTGTAGGGCCCTATGACTCCCATGATACAGAAAACAAGACTGCAGCAGTTGATAATAAAAACAGAATCAACTGCAAAATGTGGAATATTGTGGAAATTGCCAAAATGTGGATGGTTTGATGGTCTGTTGTTTTGATAAAAAAAATTAAAAAAACATGGTGCAATGTTGTGTTACATCAAATTAATTGATATCATTATATCTTAAATATGTCCTTGTGATGAGACAGTGTCTTTAATGACAACTAATTAAAGACACTAAAATGGAAAACATTGTATTTGGGGAAAAATAAAATGACATCTGGAAAAAAATGTAAACAGATTTCATAGGGCCCTATATCTGCTGTTTACCAGTTTCTATACTCACACACAGCGCAGGCCTCTTGGTGGGAGAATCCTGTCTGCAGTGGCCACCGTGGATGCGATGCCTCTGCACCAACTCGTCAGCAGACGGGTCTGTCCAGAAGTGGTCAGCTGTCTTCATCTTTGTATACTCCAAAGCACACGGTCCCACTGAGACGAAGAGGCGGACATGAGCTCTAAACTTTTGTTAACTAATGATAGAGCACACTCAAAAACAGAGAAGTAGAAGGCGTACGTTTTAGAGTTTCCACAGATGTACCATAACAGGCATCAGATGATCAACCTTTTGATCCACCATAAGAGGTGCAAAGTATTTTATAATCATTTAGAGCTGTAGTTCCCAACCCCTTTTGCCTCCCACAACGTTATTACTTTGTGGGGACTCTAAGATGCAAGATTATCAAATAATTCACAGGCAAAAAGAAAGAAAAACTAAATATAAACATATTTTTTGTGACAGAAATGTGTTTTTTCTTGTTTCCTATCTTGCTAACCCAAAAGCCGTCTGAAACATCAGCATTTCTGGCCCCACTTGTTCTGGTTAGTCTGTCAGCACTATTTGCTTCAGTCTAAAACCTCCTCTGGTAAGAGTTGAAGTTTGTGGCAATAAAGACTGCAGCACAGGAGGAACAGGCTATTAGAACAAATTGACAGAAAAATGGAAAAGAACACCATAATGCCCTTGTAAAGGGTATTCATATTTTCATAAGCCTGAGCCAGATGAATTCATTAAAAGACACAAGTGCTTACAATGTCACACACAATTACCTAACAAAGAGGCAAGGATCGGTCCATCCACAGGGTCCATTAGAACAGCCTCTTTCTCGTAGTACTTACTGGAAGACAAACGTAAAAGGGCACTTTTGAAAGGACATGGACTCCTTGCGACACAAACAGCTGAACGGACATTCATCGGCCCTCCTAAACGTACCTGCTGTTCTCAACCAGGTGGAGGACGATCTTGTCCAGCACCTTCTCAAAAAGAGCTGTGCGGATCCACAGGTTCTTGACTCCCTGCGGGGTGAGGCTGGGCAGTCGGGGCATCTTGCGAAGGCCATCTTGACTTTGCAAACTTTGGCTTCGTCTGCAGAAGTAGAGAATCACAAGATTAAATTTAAACAAAACAAGTATGACATGTTCAAATAAAATCCATTAAGTACACATCTGCAGGAAGCTACTGGCACCAGGGATTCATGATTCATAAAAGCTTTGAAGCATGAATTATTTAGAAGCTTTCCATATTAAAAAATAGCCCTTCAAGTAAGCAGACAACCATTTGTTTTCAGCGCTTTTGCTTGTGCGAGGCTTTGATGTGTGCTTTGAAGTCTGCTGTGATGTGTGACGACGAGCGGTGATGTGTGCGTCTCTCACTTTGTCTCGATGATCTGCTCGAGCTCCTGGGCCTTCCTACACAGCTCCTCAGCTGGAGCGAAGCTCTTCCCCACCTTCGTGAAGAGCGCCGCGATCTTGTTACTGCGCAGAAAGCCTGCTGCCCGCCGCTTCAGCCCATGCAGAACACATGCCTCCACGGCAGCTGTGTGGACAGAGACACAGGGTTGGACAAAAGACAATATTATCTTCACTGAAGCGCACTTTATTAAAACTGTATGCCAGAGCAGCTTCACAATAAGCACACAAGAAACCACCACGATAACAAATAACAATGAATGGCCAAAGTATAACAGAAAACAACAGCCACAATTTGTGGCACAAAATACTTTTTGCATTTTTTTGCATTATGTGAGCAACTGGCCACAGAAAAAGTGTCACATAAAGTTGTTGAGATATTTTGCTCAGGATTAAAGTGTTGGGCAAATGGACAGAGAGAACCTGTCATTCTCAGATTTTGCTGCTAACAGGAGAAAAAAACACAAAAAACACATTATTCATGTCCAATTAAACTGTAGATTATTATTATTGCGATAAAAAACATTATATTGGTGTAATTACAATGAAACCACCATACAATTATAAATTAAGAAGCAATTATAGATTTTCTTTGAGGGCAGCGGAACAAGCTATAAAAACAACACTGACATATTAAGATGTTGTCAAGTTCAGTATTCACCCTCCTTTTCTAGCTCGGCTTTGGTCTCCACCAACTACAGGAAGAAATATCTCACTCTTAAAACAATATTTTACGATCCACAGAACCAAAACATTATTACATTACATCATAATGATAATAATAACATTATTAGTAACCCATTGAAAATATAAACTAATCAAATAGTAGTTTTTTACTTGAGATTAACATTGTGTGCCGTAAAACGTAATCTTGTGACATTTTGATCGAAGTATGTATTTGTCTTACATAAGTGTATAAACACTACACACACACTGCGTCTTGTATTACATACACTTCTTTACATATCTTGAAAATGTGCCTGAATGAGAGACTATTCAGTGCTGGGTTTATGTTTCGGAAACAAAATCAGTTCTGCTACTTTTTTAGGAGGATTGTGTTAATTGCTTGTTCGGCTGAAAGCTGCGTATTTCTGAAACGGATTATTTAGGTGCAGGCAAATGTGATTAATTCATGCCTTCACATAATCATCCTTGCATGAGCTCCAGTGACCTGCAGTGGACACACAAGTCGGTGGCATGATGACACACTTGGACAATCACTCGACTGCGCAGAGGAGCAGACACCCCTCTTCTCTCTCAGGCCTACGTGGCAGCGCCTGGAGCTGTGTTGACATTTGAGTTGTCTTTCAGGACTAATCCTGTGGCTCTGTTCACATGGGGTCAGGGGGAAGGCTGGGGTTGCCATGGCAACCTCATGATGATGGAGCGATAGAGCTCAGGGAGAGACGAGTGCAGGGAGGGGCGGCGACGACTCATCGGCATCGCGATCTCCCTCTTTCCATCATCCTCATTCGCTCACACACGGCTTCTCTCCTGCCTCCATCCTGTCGCGCTGTGAATCCGTCACTGCTGTCACTACGATCGCTGTTAACAGGGTTTCACTTCAGCCTCGGCAATAAAAGTGTCATCACAGCCATCAACTTTCACTTTTTTGATTTCACATTAAAATACGGCCTGGTTGTCTTCTTCTCTGCATCTTTGTTTCTTCTCTCTCTTTTCCTGCGTTCAGCTCCTTATCTGTCTGAGCTGCTTTTTTCCCCACATCATTATAAGAGCAGAAGCTAAATGTCAGAACAAAGCAGAACATTAAAAGGTCTGCAAATATCGTTCATCTTCCTTACTCGCTCATCATTTCTGCTAACTAGCCTCAGGTGGCCAAAGTGCAAAGAAGCAACTCCTGAACCTTTACACTTTTTGAGATCGACTGTCTATCTACCAAGTTACAGAGAAAATCCCCAGCGTGCCACAACATCTGCAGCAACAAACTTCTCTGAAATGAACAGCAGCATAAGTGGCCGTGTTACAAACAATACTGTGTTTATTCCACACTTGGGGAATGTATTTATCACTGTAGAGCTCGTTTACATAAAAATTCTGAATTCAGTATAAGACACAAGGAGGAGAACAAGACACTGTCGCATAAGAAAATGTCAACTTTTTAGTAAAATTAAATGTTTTTTCTGAACCATTTTCCTACAATGATACAAACAGCAGCTAAATGTGCTTTGGAGAAAATGAGCATCATGTCAGTGGGATCAGTCCATTGTGCAGCCCCTCCTGGTGGAAACAGCTAACACAGTAAATTGCCTCTAATCATCGTGTATCTGTGTTCAGTGAGTGCATTAAGAGACTCTCGGACAGTGACACACAGCTGACCTGCCTGAGCAGCTCATCAAAGTAGCCATGATGGCGGAGGCTAATTGCTCCCTGGTGATCTGGCCGAGCTCCTCTCCCATCCTCCACTCACTCATCTCTAAACAGGCCACAGCTGAAAGAGGATGTGTAGTAACAAGAGCCACTATACGGATCACAGGAGGAGTCAGGAGGAGGAGGATGCTGGCTGACATCAAAACAGAGACGTGAGAGGGTGAGCCCAAGCTGCTACATGTCCACGAGGAGGTACGATAGGAGAAGAACTCCTCAGACTGACAGCAGCTATTAAAACAGGCTGTTAGATGATAAAGCGCATGCCGCAGGGCAGGAAAACTGTTGATATGCAGACATGAAAGCACTAATGGAAACACATAAAGCACTGACCCATGGAAAGCAAAAGACTTTTCATCTCACTGTCATAAAAAATCTGTGTTCTGAGACTAATTATTTTCACAACCTTCTCAGAGTAAAATAAAACGATAAAAAGGGATTTGGGTTGAGCTGACTACTGGGTGGAAAGGACGTCCAGCATCATTTGCTTGTGCTGGTTTAATAGGATCTCAAGTTCCCTTGACTCTATGAAATCCAAACGAGCTAAACTTGGACATCATGAGGCCGTGATCTTACCTCTAAGAAGAAGAAGCAGCACACGCATTGATTGTGTATTCTCCGTAATCTGAAGCTGAAGCTAGAAAACTGACCTTCTTGAGCCTCTTCACAACATTTAAATTTCACTTCCTCGTCCTTCTAAATTTGCTGCGCCCATATGTGTGTGAAGTTATATTATATAAGCCACGGGTCGCTGTGACCGTTGTGTCTATTTGTGTGTGTGAGGCTGAATTATTGTTCTGACAACAGTTGGTGAAACTGTGACTCACGCTGATGCAGATTTTAACTTTCGTTCTCAATATTTTCTTTTTATTTTTACTAAATCCAATAGTGTTGCCCACTGCCACACTAAGTCTGTGCAATGAAAGCATGCAATTACATTTTCATAACAATACAGAGCTGACAGGCTTATAAACATTCTCCATATTTTCATAATCTCCCTGCACTTGTTTACCCAGCGGCATGATGAAGACGACTCATTTATTGGCACTATTTTTCTACATGGTAATAAAAGTCTGTGCCAAGGGAAAGTTTCATCACTGTTCACTTGTTTATGGTGTTACAGTTTTTCTCAGCAGCTTTGGTACATTTCTCAGATTAGAACTGAAATTCTCCAAACTGCTTGCTCAACCTCCACATCACCTCGTCACGTGCACATTATAAAAGCAATTTAGCATTATTTTGAACGAAATGCGAATGCTTTGGTACATTCATGCAGATGATTCTGTACAATTACATGATCAAAAATGTATTGTACTGCTTCTCTGCTTAATGATCTCACACCCCAAACATCTTGGCATTAGCTCATTGCACAAGTCATTATTTTCTGTGCATTTCTATTGGACTTTTTATGTAATATGTCCTGGATTGGTGAGCTGAATCTTGACTTTCACCAATGAAAAGAAAAATATGAAGCATTAGATCAATTGATGATCAACCAGTTCTCTAAAATAGCTCACAGTTGTATCTCATGAACCGTTAGTTGGCAAGCATATTTAGACAGAGCACAACACACCGATTCTCAACAAGAGGCCGGATAAGAAAATATTCTTTCCATTGCATTTCAAGGGATATCCACTGCGATGTGGATGAGAACGCGTGGCCAAACATGGTTTTCTGATAGTCTCATCATATGAGTTAAGAAGTTGTCTGCACACATGGCTAGTAACTATTAAAAATATCACATTTTCTGCAAGCCGAGAGTCACTGTATTCACACTGAAATCCCCAAATATATCCTGTTACTGATTACAGCTCTGGACTCAGCCAGATATCTGTCGAGTGTGAGCGCCTGCATGTGGGCAGTGTGTTCTCACAGTTATCACACTGCACTCCATTGGTGCCATTTGGAGGCAAGAACAATGACATTTGGTGAAATATTGAACTTTAAATGTTCTTTATTTCTATTTAACACTAATTATACACTTGGACTGACTTCCCCTTTTTAATGTGGCAGCTACAATCTCAACTTCCTTGCCTATTAAAGAAGTTTTATGGAGCAAATATATTGTTATTGTTGGACAAAGACCCATATTATATATCCCTGGCAGATATGTGATGGACTAAGATTGGTGCGTTAGGGTCTAACAGGATTCCTCCCTCATCCCTGCTGCTTCTGCTGTCTGTGAAGACTCTCATTCGTCCAGGTCATTGTACTTCTAAGTGCTTGACAAAGGCAACTAGACTTGCTTGAGTTTCTAGAAGATGTTTTGCCTCTCATCGAAGAGGCTTCTTCAGTTCGACTGACTGGTAGGCAGTCCCGGGCACTTATCCTCTTGTCTTTAAGGTCACATATGAGTCGTTGCCTCCTGCCTTCCTGGTTTGCTATGCCCTGATCCTCGTCAGTCTCCGGTGTTCTTCCTAGCAGTTCCAGCCACTGCCTGCCCTGCTCTGCTGTTTGCCTCTGATTTACAATACAAAATGCAGCCAGCACCGCTCCACCGCTCCGGATTTCTACCACTAGCTAATCTCATAATAAAGTGCTCTTGCTTAAACTTTTACATGGTCTCTGAGTCTGAATTCTACTTTCAGCTCGTGTAATTACCTAAATCTTAATCTGGTGTTGCCACACAACATAGAATACTGTGTGTAGATAGCTTTGTAATAACCTGATGTTGTACATCTTACTGTTGTGAAGAATTCTGTGTCCAAGTAATCTGTTGGTAACGGTGAATAACTCTCGTTCTGTGATAGTTTAACCTTTGGTGCTTGTTATTCTGATATTACTGCTGAAATACCCTGTGACTGACACTGACCACCTGCCTCCTAATGTAGAAGTCAGATGTAAAAAGCTCATTAGTCACCAGTTGGTAAGGGAGGGAAGTTCTTAGTTTGGCTCGATGCAGCCTACAGGACCATTTGGTTATATTCATTTGCTTCTGCTAGTTTTTCCTGTCCAACAAGGACAGAGCACTGAAACATTAAGTAATATTTCTAACTTCGCAGCTGACTTTGTGAGTAACTGTCTATTCTTACGTTTTGGCTACATTGAACACATGATGAATGCGGAGCGCTTGTGGATGTGCTGCAGAAGGTGTCTTTTTTCTTGCTACACCTGCATGAGTCACAGGCAAAGCAAGACAGTCAGCTTTGGTTTTGGGCTTGTGTCTTCAGTTTCTGGACCCAACACAACTAAACTACCATGAGCTGGTATTAATACTCACCTAAGGCTCCAACTGCCAGTGAAATCTTTCTCCATGCTGCATCTTTCCTAATTGCCTTCCTATGTGTTATTTTGCTTAATCATAAATTCGATTTTGTCCTGCAACCAATAACTGACCTGTTTGATTTATGTCTGAAAAAAAAAACAGGAATCAACAGAAAGTTCTCAAGCATAACCCACAAATAGTAGTATAGTGTAAGATAACAGATTCCAAACTACAACATAAAGGTGCCAGAGGTTACTAAAAATAAAGCTAGCAAACATTCACAGTAACTTTCTGACAGCTGGTATTGCATTACTGTTAAAAATGAGCAAAAGCAATGTGATTAATTTGTATGTTTGCCTACTCACCACAAAAGGACACAATATGGCTGCTGTCTTCGTGAACAAATTTCCTGGTGACAGCTTCCTCCATAATCTGCTTCACCTGTCAATGACATGGCAGATGCTCGATGACTCATTCATTAACATGCCACAAATGGCACACAAACAGTCTGTCAGCGGCTTGTTGTTGAATGAGTGCTAAAAATATATAAGAGAATAATTATGAGCATTTAGAAAACTAATGCAAGAGGGTAAAATAATGGGAAGGGAATGCGGGGGGCAGGGGTGAACTGGGGTTTGAAAAGTTAAGAGGAAGGAAAAAACAGTGAGTGGGAAGAATGCATGTTAAGTTGGTGGATGAGTCACCAGCTCTCATCCCAAGGACCTCTGGGAATTGGCAGTGGTACATTTGGAGGTGTGTGTGTGGGGGGGAGGGGGGTAAGGGGAGAGGAGGCAGGTTCATCCATCACAGACCCCCTTTTCTGAACAGTTTCTAATCCTCAGCAGGAGCAATTGAATCTATTGCGTCAAAGGCTGATGACATCATGTTCACCTGCTCACAAGGTAAAGCTCATTGTTAGATTTTGTCATCACGGCGATGTGTCCTTTTCCCTGCTGACCCGACAACAGCTACAGACACACAGACAGCTACAGACAGTTGAGACAACTGATAAATCAATCCCTCTGGTGGCTATGGAGACGTGCCCCTGTGTGGGCAATACTCTGCAATGTGCATGGGGAATATCAACCTCCGGACAGAGCCACACAGATAGCTATAATTTCCTGTTGAAATGAGTCTGTCCACAACGACCATATTACACAGCCAGTTCACCCTCTACACACACACACACACACACACACACACACACACACACACACACACACACACACACACACACACACACACACACACACACACACACACACACAGCTATTTGCTCTATCTGAGCCTTTTTTCCCAGTCTACACGCTAATTCAATCCTCTTGCAGCGTGAGCAAACTTTTTCTCGGTCAGGCAGTTCAGTGGTCATGAAGCCGCCTGCTGTCTAACAATATTAGTTTTCACGGTTGGATATTTACAGCTTGACCATAAAGGTTTTCCAGGAGATAAAGTTTCAATTCAATTTAGTTTAGAATATATAATAATAGATTATAATACCTGTAACTTTAATTAATGGAAGAGCATTGTGACTTTTCATATAAAATGTAGAAAAGCTGACATTTTGACTCATTCATTAAGCATTCACAATTTCACTTAAGCAGAAGAAAGTAAAATGTACTTAAAATGTAGAAGTACTCGTTAGTCAGAAGAGTGGCCACTGTCAGACAGCTATGTTATAATTAGATTTTTATAACTAATGAACCACTATGCTGCAATTAAATATTGTGGCTGGACACCATGGAGCTAACTGTACCTACTTTATACTGTTCATCTCTGACAGTTAATGAATTTCTATCATCTCACAGTATATAACATATTGTCAAATCCTACTTGTAAGTCTAAAATTGAGAGGCTAAACACACATTACGTAATGCATACACATTCATCAGTCAGTTCTTTTCCACCTGAATAAAGACAAAACAATAAAAACGGACCATGATGACCATGATTTCAGATTCAATTGTGAGAAACAAAACAACTTATTTTTCTTTGTTGGAGCTGAATAAAATCTGCCCACTGAGCACTGATTCAGACCCTCGCTGTTAATGCTGGCCGGGGACCTAAAACTGGCTAATCTCTCTCTTGTAAAAAAAACTAAAGAGGGTTTACAAAACACTTGGAAAACAAACCCGAACCCAGCACCCCCGCCCCAAAAGAACATTTCTATAAAGAAACACTTGCTAATTAAACAGCAGTCATTACACAAATTTGGCCGGCTCGCATCAGTGCCATTGTTATGTTCAGCATCGACAGAAATGATTCATGCTGCCAACACAACAGAGACAGTGCCAGTCTGATGAGATGCACACTCGCTCCGCTCACGATCACAATTATATAAAAGTGCATGCACACATGTGCGCGCACACGCACACACGCACGCACGCACGCACGCACGCACGCACGCACGCACACACACACACACACACACACACACACACACACACAGGCGACTTAAGTACACCAGCTTTCTTTCTGAGTGCACCTGACGTAAAGAAAGCTGATTGATTTGTCAACTTGAGGACGCAGACTCCTCCTTGTGTTTCCTCGTCTCTCTCATCTGGGCTACAGATCGGGCCTCTGAGGAATTTAATACGGTGAAGTGTCTAAGCACAGACAACCAGCAGGTTTCTATGGAGACGGCACGTGTCGCACAGTGGATCACTTCCGCCTGAGGAGATGCGTCAAAAACATTCATTCATCTCTGAAATAAACTAAATGACGGCAGCTCCCCAAATATGGTAACTAAAAATATATTATCCAGCCACCTTGAGTCCTAATGTGTTCATTTGCATCAATAAAGGACAAATGACGCAAAGTGTACCATTTGGAGAAGCCATAACCTCCCAAATACCACCACAAAACATATGTCCACTAATATTTACAGAAAAAATGTGCGTGACGGGACAACAGTCATTTAATGTCTCTGTAATAGCAGCGAAGCATGATGAATCTGCTCTCACTAACCAATGTAGCTTGAAGGCATCAGCCAGAGTGATAAAAGATCTTCAAAGTATTCCAATTAACTCCTGCACTAGCAGAGCCAAGAAATAAGAGCCAGAGAGAGGCCATCCATTAACATCCAACCCTTCATTATTTATCATCTCTGAGGCGGACTGATGAAGGGAGCACACAATGGAAAGAAAAGGAAAATCATCATTGCTTATGGATGTTAATCCATGAGTAGAGAGCCCGACTTCTGAGCTAGGGTACGGATCATAGTCTGAATTAAGACTTTATTATTTGAAAAATTATTTAATAATGAATAAGCAGACTGATCAACTATTAAAAGGCAGTGAACGTGATTCCACCACAAAATCAATGCAACCACAACGCAACCTGAAACAGCTGACAAGGCAATCTCACCACAGGTTCCTTCAACGCTGAGCTGGAGCTTTTGATCATATCACACGATCTTCCACAGCAGATGGGCTTGCCAAGTTGTTACGGAAATGTAGGTGTTAAAATTAAAACTCCAAGGACTTCTTGACCACGTTGGCTTAATCTTGTGGTGATACTGTTTTGTCAAGAGTGAACTTTCATCCTCAACCTGAAATAATTTTACACGCAGTGCCACTCATGGTCGAGGTGGACCATAAAGCTGCTGCATTACCTAAACTGCCCCAGTGGCAGTGGCAGTGGCACCTTGCAGTTCTGTTTGATTACAAGTAGAATACAAACTCTACAAGGCGTGGTGTACATCACACGACTGCTTCAGCCAGCTAATTGTACCTCATCCATACCAAAACCTGATTATGAAAAGATTGACCAAGAACGGTCATAAACTGTATGATGGTCTCAGTGTAGTAATGTCTATCAGTGTCTATGACAACAGTAATATTTAACAACATCGCTGCAGCTTGTTCCTGCAGTATGAATCAACCTGGTATTCATGTTTTCTGCCAACATGCTCTCTGGAATCAGAAAATCTCTATCAAACAGATAAAACAGAACAAGATGGGCTTATTATCTTACACTCCCCTGCTTGAAACCTTACCCTGAGTAAGCACTCAGCCTTACAAACCCAAACAGGAAAGTAAATGGTGCAGATCTCTGTGGCCCTATTTCTAATCATCTCTCTCCCCCCTCCTTAAGCAAACACAGGTGTGTATTTGTGTTTGTGCGCACGTGTGATATAGAAAAAGACAGAGGGCGGGGCACACTTCAGAGGCACAATAAGAGCAAGATGAAGAGACAGAACGAGAGGGGTTCTGTATCAAAGCTAAGGCAAATAAGAGATGTCATTCAAACCAATTTTGTGCCAGAAGGTAATTCTGCTGGCACAGACGTCCTGCGCTCTCTGGATAATGGCCCACATCCAGGTATATCTGAGCAGACTGGTGGCACATAACCAGCTGGCCAAGGAGAGCGTGAGAACACACAGCATAGAGACACCATATGGTATAACCCACACAGAGTAATAATAAGCATAAACCAATGGGAAAAGGGTACAAGCAACAGCATCTTTCTTTCTTTTACAAGGAACAGATGCATCTGAAAAACATGAACAACAAATAAATCAAAATTCTTTGTTAACTTGCCCAGATTAATGGTGATTTACAGTGCTGTGAATAAAGTGAGCTATCATACTCCTTTGTTGGTCCATCCACAGACTCTATCAGGCTGCATTTGTGCTTAACAGTGAAAGGGACACTGTGAATTAATGTCAGCGAGGTCGTATCAGCACACAGGAGGCAGGTTTAATCATGGGAAGGGTCTGGTCTCCACTGATAAGACTGCAGAGAGGACTCTGAGGTAAACACAGGAGACTAAAGTCTCTACATTCCTCCTTTCAGAAGGTCCAGAATGTGATTTTTATCTTTGTATGTTTGGCAGAAATAAAGTCTTGTAATTTATGAGGCCATCTGAGATGAAACTAATGAAATAAATCTATTAATTGTTAACGGAAGGCAGTTAAAGCGGTCTGAACGGTGGTAAATCTGTCCAGGAAAAGGAAATGAGTACGATTCTCCAGTGCATTAAAACTCCTGTTGTACCTCAGCTTCAGTTTAGTTTTTAGTGACAGGAAGCCACAGCAGTGGAAGAGCTTAGGTTACGTTGGAAAGCTCCCAGGGTTGAATGTTTTGACAGTAAATGTGCAAATGTTGAGTGAAGCGTCGGTGATTTTGAGAAGACCTTCCCCCAGAGGGAAATGAAAAATTCAACAGGAGTGACTTCAAAGCGCTCACCGCTGCAGGCTCAATGGAGTGACCTGTTCATTTTTCATCAAAAAAATTACTAATCATCTATCTCCAATACAGTGGATGAGAGGGGATTGGCTCAACTATAAATATTTAATCACAATGCTGTGAATACTTGAATACGGTCATCATAATTCTGGGTTTCTGTGGAGTTTTAGTTTCCTGCCATTTGCACCAGCTAAGTTCAAACTAAGCGCAGTTTGAAGATTAACGTTTTTACTAAGTGAAAACGATAAAGATAAACGTCAACGACGATTAAATCAGGTTTCAAAACACAAACTAGCTCTAACAAAGAAAGCATTACTAAACGTTACACGCTGTACCTGTCTGGCGTAGTTAACTGTTGGCTAGCAACCAGAACCAACCGTTAAGCTAACGTTAGCTTTCTAATATACTGGAACTACAGTGCATGTGAGTTAGCCATTTTAGATAGACAAGTAAAATAAGTGGTTCAGATATCTGACCTGACAATTAACTAAAAGGTCCTTAAATTGTGATTTACTATTTTATAAAACTCAATTACTTCACATATTACAAAAATATTACGCTAATGACGTTAGCCTGAAATGTCCAAATAACGTCCGTTACATTAAGATATCTTAATCGGATATTGGCGATTGGATACTTACATTTGCAAACGACTGTCTGGTGAGTTTAAAACATCTCCTGGCTAAAACTTGTTTTCTTTTTTCGTGACTTATCTCTCAGCTAGTGATGCGACAGGGACTTCCTGTTTGCCTAATTAATAGCTTTTGGTTGGACGCTAGTTTAGATGTTTACACAGCAGTAGTTTACACATTATCAAGTATTCACTGAGACGTTTTTAGGTCTTAATGGTTCAGTTTGATTGGGTCAGTCACTAGTTTGAAACAAGCTGGTTTTAAGACTTAACGAAGGACTTCACACACACAGTTATGGGTTTATGAGTGGCAGGTGAAACCCAACCCTGTTGTCTAAATGCGGAGGATCACAAAGAATAAAAACACCTAAATACTTATTTATGTTCGCAATTTTTGACAGCTACGGTCCATAAGTCCCGGACTTCAACCCATCACATCAGAGAAAGACAAAATAATAACAAATCATTGATCTTCTTCCTCTGAATGGATGCTCATGCAACGTGAGCTTCTGAGCATCAGCCCTATTTTCTTCCATGTGAGATGATGGCAGGCTTCATGTGGCATTTTTAAACAGTCAATAACAGGTCATTCATTGATTCCACGTCCTGTGTGGGACCCTGAGAAGACGTAATGTCACACAGTCTTAATGGTCGGGACGTCTCATTTGATCCCTGCTGGACTCTGGTTTTCTGATGAACAAAACACACCAGCTGACCAAACCACCAGAGCTGCTTCCATATTTGTTTCCACTCAACACCATATAGCTCATTACAGGCACCACACACACACACACACACACACACACACACACACACACACACACACACACACACACACACACACACACACACACACACACACACACACACACACACTAATGGTTTGCTCTGCTCTAAACACCACAAACACATGCGGACAATCTGTTTCCTTCATGCTGCTTCTCCACCCGAATAATTACTGAGCTGCAGCACCAACTCTCAGATATGCAACAACGAATAAGAAATACTGAATTTAAAGAAAAAGCAATACCCTTTACTTTACTGACTACTATTAGTATTATAGCATAGTATTGCTTTCTCGTCTAGTCAAAGGGGTTGGGATTCAGACGTGCATCTGTCAGCGATCATCAGGACAAGACAGAACATGCAGTGCAGACACAGAGGGGTCAGCCAGTCTCTGTCAGGGATCAGCCGGGCAGCCTCTCTGTGTGCAGGATGAACTACACACAAAACCAACGTGTTTGTTTTTCCGACTCGATAACTGCTGAGCTGAAAACACCCACCTCCTTCTTGACGGTGCGCAGCAGCCTCTGACGGGTCTCTGCCTCTGAAACGCAAACAGCCCCACGCGGGACATTTTCACAGTTAGTCACAACTTCACTTAGTCTGCGTTCTAGTAGCACATAATTTAGAAATATTCCCCTTCATGTTTTTCTTTTGCTCCCACCTGCCATGATTGTTGCCATGGATCCTGTCTCCTGCCTGCGAGCGCCACTCCTCCCATCAGCTGAGTGCTGCCTGCACACTGCGAGGAGGTTTACGACTCCACCTCCTCTCACACACGCCTCTTAAAGACACACACAGCTCTTCCATTGGGTGGCCCAAATATCAATTCAGCACACACATATATAATTAAGGTAAAGACAGCTTTCTAGCATTAAAATCTGATTGCATTCTCCACTAAATAAGCTGTGGTTGCATATATAAAGAATGGCTGTCCATAAGGTTGATTTACTTGAAATGTCAATATAAGTTTCATTGATTTTGACATAAGCTTAATGCAGTGATTTCCCTGTTGTCATGTTGTTTCAACAGAACTCATTTTATCCAGATGTTCAGTGCAAACGCATAAAAAACATCTCTGAACTGAAAACGAAAACATACACGCTTGTTGTAAATTGAAATATTTTATCTTCACGCCATCTTGTGGTCAAGATATGAAATGACTGGGAGACAAAATCTTGGGAAGAACCTGATGCTACATCTGCAAATCACACTGATCTTTAAAAAAAAAAGATTGATAGTCAAACCAATTAATGCTTATTGTGCTCCAATCCTAGAAAATAGGATATAGGAAACTGCGTTTTAAAGCAAATGTGCTTCCTGCTCCACATGCAGAGCACCTGTTGCTGGATAGGCGACTCTTGGGGAAAACGCCTGGAGCTCAAAACTTGGGGCATATCAGGTCAAATTTCTGTGTTAATATCAATAGTGAGGATGAACAGAGGACAATTAATCTGTGTGTACTCTGAAAACAAAGCTATCTGGCTTCCCTGCATTAAAATATCATTAATACTGATGCTGATATAGACATTTATCATTCAACAATGTTCTTAAAAAATGTGAAAATATGCCAAAAAAAAAAAAAAGAATCAAATACAAATACATTTGTGCTTAATTACTTATTTCTAAGTTATGCTTGCAAAACAAAGCTGTATCAAATATTGTCCAGAAGATGGCGACTGTGTCATTTTTGATGCCCAAGACCCTAAACAGAATCAGTTTTATTGCCCAAGTGTGCACACATAGAAAGACTTTGTCTCCAATTTTTGCTCTTAGTGTAATTACACAGGACGAGCTAAGAACAAGGACAACGAAACCTGTCAAGACCCCCAAAAATGACTCCATATGGACTCTGATTTAAATAAGAATCTGTGTGTGTTGCATGAGTGAGGGCATGTTTGGGAAAACCACCGTCTGGGTCAGAATGGGAGCAGGAGGGTTTGGTAGGCATCAGTGCAGTTGAGTGTGGAGCTCCTTTGAGCCAAAAGTCCAGTTCTGCCTGCAGGACTGAGCTGTCAGGTAGATCAGGTGGTGAAAGGATGGAGGGATAACACAGAATGACAGACTGAGAGGAGCAGGAGCGGACACCCCCACCCCACCCCCAAAAGCTCCCTTCATAGTTTCAGAACCAACAAGAGTTGATTCATCGTCCTTGAGTCTTAATCACGTGTTGGGACCTGTAATCTGATACTGTTACACGATAATGACAGACCAAACTACAATAACTAAACTATTCAGACATTCAAGTGTGATTTGTGTATGAAGCCATTTTCAAAATATTCATTCACAATCCAGAGCCGCAGTTTAAGCGTGCTTGGCTGAGATGAAGGGGCCCTCTTCCTGCAGTGGCTTCCTTGTGACGACTGATCTCATTTTTTCCTTTTTTTTTTTCTCACAAGCAACCCAGGATTCCCTCGCTGGGTGACTCATCCCTTGCAGTGGCTTTAGATAATATGAGGTAATAGCATGTCTTGTTAAATGCCATACGAGGACTTCTGCCTGAGTAAACAGCACACCAGAGCTTCTGTGCAGCTCGACTTTGCTTATTTGTCAATGGGGAAGCAGCAGTTTTTATTTGTTTGTCGGTTCAATGCTCACGAGAAACCAAATTTGTTAACAGTCAAAAAGTCAAATCGATAACATGCAGAAACAAAGACTGTGAATTGATTTTGTTCCATTTAAGTGAAATGGTCAGAAACACCAATGAAGAGGAAAGTCTCATTTACACACTCTTCTATTCTCAGGAGACAATAAGAAGAATTTACAATGAATGAATGCTGGGATATCAGTTCAAAACTAAATAAAATCCCACATTTTAGAAATAACAATGCTGTGTCATATGTCTGTTTGCCCGTCAGCAGAGTTTCTGGGCAGGACCCACATGCAACATGTCCGTGTGTGATTAGAGTCGACGTGCTCTAACAGGCAGCAGGGCATGTGATAGAGGCTCCTGTCAGTCTGATGTTCTTCTGCCCATGTGTGCCAATGCAGATTGACAGGATTGTATGTTAGAGAAGGCCAGTGCTATATGGTTTGTTGTTAGGCTTTTGGCCCTCGGGGGGGCCCCGCACCTCGGCTGAGCAACCGCAGCCTTTTTCCCACCAGCTGATTGTTTACTCTTCCCCATCCTAGCTCTGGCAGTGAGAGGACATGTTGGATCTGAGGGAATCTGAACCGTGAACAAAGCATCTATCTAATGGAAATGAAAAGGATTTTGCATCTCCTTTGATGCACTTCATGGCAGAAAATTACTTCAGTTACGGCTATCAAACAACACAATCTGCATTTCCCAGCTCGAGGTGATGCAGCCGAGCCAGACAGTTTGGCTTTGAAGTGACAGTTTCGTGATGCCTCTTGCCCCCTCTGTGTCATATCCACTCCCCAAAGTAACTCCATTTGATGCACTCTGTCTCCGCTTGCAGACCTGCGTGACCGCTGCTCTCTGAAGATGCAGTTAGCGGCCTTTTTTCAAAGTGCTCACTGCTAAAAGCGCTGGATTTGATTACAAAGTCTTTTTATTAGGTTTTTCCTAATGAGTGCAGTTAAGCTGCCGTGATTCTATTCTGTCTTCACCAAACTATATTAACATAGGATTAGGAAGCCAAGATGGCTGAAGGTGCTATTTATAGCTTCCTGTATCAAACTTCAAAAGTTAACTTGGACCGTCTGCTCATTGGTTTGGATAAGATCTTGACCCTTTTTTTATATATGGAATTTTTACTTTTTCTCCAGTTTTAACCCACCTGTTTATCTCCTTGACATTGTTTTATTTATACTATCTCTATTTTATTCCTTACTTTTATATTATGTATGTATTTTACTTTGATTTTTGCTTTTTGTCTTTTATTGCGAAGTACTTTTACCTTATGAATCAGACATGGAAAATGAGAAATTGTAAATAAATACATGGGAGAATATAGATAATCCCTGAAACTAAACATGTTAGAGAGTAGCTTTACATTTAGAGGGTTGGCTGCATGTAGAAGCAGCAAAAGATCATGCCTGAAAGCTGCAGAACAGCTACTAAATGGACCGTGTGGTGAGATTACTGCCTGGCTGTAATCACTGTATTTCATGTGTTGTTTACATGGTATCAGAACTAAAGTTGATCCTGAAAACATCAAACATCAAAACTACTTTTTAGAAGCTGGAAAGTAAAATATGTATAATCTGGTACATCCACTGTGATTGTGTGATTCATGAGCTACATGTCACATCACTGTTAGTGACGAATGATAGACAGCAGACATAAATCTCCAATACTGTAATTACTTTGAAGGCCAACCTGTTGCTTGAAAAGAATAAAATCCTGCTTCAGCGTGAACTCACAGTTTTACTGTGCGAGTGGAGGCTTGGCAGCATGTAGAAGCTGCAAACCATTTCACAGAACATTAATCACAGTTTTTCATATTACTGAAATGGTAACTCAAATTGAACTAAAGTATCTCAGCGAAAAGGGCCTGAAACCTCATGGAAAATCCTCCATTCAGGGCCTCTTGTTAAATACTGGAAAGTTCAATCAACAATCTGCCACATACTGTGATTGTGTCAATGTGATTTGCAGCAATAAAGTTGATTACAGCTAAATTAGGGACCGTTGTGCGCTCTGCCTGTCACATCCTGTTGCTGTTAAATATGAATTAAATGGGATTTTGCCAAAAGTATGTGTAAAGTGAGCGAAGCTGCAGTCCTGTCAGTCTAAGCTGCTGGTGAAGCCGCTGATCTGCAGTGAAAATGTCAAACCCTTCAACGTGCAGCTAAACTACTATAAAGTGATCAATGCCATTGATCAGTGCACATGTAAATCAGCTTTTGGAGTTGTTGAAAGCTGCTGCCTCCACTCGCAGGTATCCTCCAGAGTCCGCAGCAGCTCCACCAACTCCTCCCACTCGGCCTGTCATCATTACAGGAGAAACATCCTCCTCTCTGGTCCTCTGGCTGACTTTTCACAGTCCGATGCCCCGACAGGACTCAGCAGTCATGGCCGGCAGTCTGACCCACCACGGCTCCCCGAGCCCCGGCTACAGCCCCAACAACGCGGTCCCGGTGCCGGTCATCACGCAGACGGACTCCAGGGACAAGTGGAGCAAAAAGATGGATTTCCTCTTGTCTGTCATTGGCTTTGCGGTGGACCTGGGAAATGTTTGGAGATTTCCCTACATATGTTATCAAAACGGTGGCGGTAAGTGGTTTAGAGATTTTTAAAGCTTTGTTTCACAAGTTAGGATTCGTGCAACTTCAAATATTACGCGTGGAGCCAGTTGGCGAATACTTAGTGAGTCTTCAATCGATTAAATTCGTGCTCGAAATGGCTTCAACCCGTTCAGAAAACAGGCTGAAGCGACGCATGACAGCAGAAACTGTCCGTGGTGCTGAAGTGCGCGTCTGTCGCCTTCACGTCAATGAAAAGTCCTCGAAAAGTTTTTACACTTTTCCTCTGACATAATCTTGTGTCTTTGGTCGCTTTTTATCCATTATGTTTGCAGTTCAGAAGCTTGACAAGCTCCTATCCGGACAAGTCATCCTGTATTTTGCTGGGGAAAGGATGTGCTTTACTCACATGCCAATCAGCAACTAAGAGTCCGTCACATTGCAGCAGCCAACCTGGTTGCAATGAAAGGTTATTTATTTAACACCTTTCAATAACAAGGCAATTCAAAGTGCTGCACATACCATAAAAAGGCATTAAAATTTAAAAGAAATGAAGGATTATTAAAATGATTTGTTCAAAAAGCTCAAATAGGAGATTAAAAAAGGGAATCAACAGAAGATTATACAGATTTTTCATTTTAAACATGAAAGGTAGCCTTAATAAGATATGTTCTTGTCCACGGTTTGATCAAAATAAAGCTTTTGAAAATGCCCCATTTGAGCTGAGATGTAATGTAAACAACCAAAGAGAGGTCCTTTTTTTCATTCAGATTTCATTTTTTTTAATCAGATTCATGCCCTCTTAATTCCTCTGTTTATGAATGTCACTGTGCATGAGACAGCACCGACACTCGCCGTGACCTTCATGCGAAAGCCCTCCATAACATGCACCCCCATGCATCCCCGTGCAGGTGCTTTCCTCATTCCCTACATTTTGATGGCCATCTTTGGTGGGGTGCCGCTCTTTTACATGGAGCTGGCGCTGGGGCAGTTCCACAGAACCGGAGCCATATCCATATGGAAACACATCTGTCCCATTTTCAAAGGTAAGGCCTGACACTGCGCTGCTCAGAAGCAGATATTCAACACACTGAAAATGAGTTATCATAAGAAATCTGACTCAGAATCAACTCAACACAATCCTCTATCTATCCTCCTCCTCTCTTTCAGGTATAGGATACGCCATTTGCATCATCGCTCTGTATGTGTCCTTCTACTACAACACCATCATCGCCTGGGCCCTCTTCTACTTCTACTCCTCTTTCTCCAGCATCTTGCCGTGGACAAACTGCGACAATGTGTGGAACACCCCCGACTGCACAAACTATTTTGGCATGGACAACGTCACCTGGACGAATTCCTCCAGGTCTCCGGCAGAGGAATTTTACACGTAAGTGCATGTAAGTGTGAGTAACAGAAACCGCATATATAAATAGCTTTACAGTAATACTCTACACAAATACTGTCAGCTGGTGATGATAAGGTGATGATTTATGTGTCACAGGAGGAACGTTCTTGAGATCCACAAGTCGTCGGGGCTGAGAAACGTTGGGGGCGTTCGCTGGCAGTTGATGCTCTGCCTTTTCCTCATTTTCACCATCGTGTACTTCAGCCTCTGGAAGGGCGTAAAGACTTCAGGAAAGGTAACTGCAGCTGCTTTACTGCCATAATAACATAGAGGATTATTTTAGTCTTGTAACTATGACCTGTAGGTCTTCCAACCCCTACTGATCTATCTCCTCCTTCCACACCAGGTGGTCTGGGTGACCGCCACCTTGCCCTACATAGTCCTTTTCATCCTGCTGATTCGAGGCGCCACTCTGCCGGGAGCCTGGAGAGGTGTGGTGTTTTACCTAAAACCCCAGTGGGGGAAGCTGCTGGAGACCAGTGTGAGTTCTACAAAGTTGGTTGTCAGCTTGTTTGTCAGAAAAGGATGAAAGTCACTCATTTCTTACATGAAAAACATGGTCATCCTCATAGGTTTAATTCAAATGGTTCTTATGGGGAGAGAAGATGATAATAATAAAAGCTTAAATACATGAACACACACACACACACATGAATGATATGCTGTATTTCATTGAGACATGACTATGATGTGTTTCGCCGCTGTCCTGACAAGATTTAGGAGTCTCTGATTCGTGTTTAACTTGCTGGACTGGTGTAATGAAATAACACATGTGGATCTTCCAAACATGAGAGGCGGTAATTTAATAGAGTATATCCTCATTTGCTTCTGCTCACTGCAGTCCCTCGAGAATCTGCCTAGATTTCTTCTCGATCTATGAAACGTCCTCTTCCTCCTCTCTGGCTCATTGTGGTTGTTTGCTAAACATGTGTGAGTGCTTTGGTTGGCAGGGAATATGGATGAGATGAAATGAGATGCATAAATAAACCACAGAGCAGGATAATAAGATGCATAATTGGTTTAGATTTTCTGCCCATTAACAAAGGCCTCCCTTTCTGTCTCCCTCACCAATATCCAACGCTGCCCTCCTCTTTTTAATGCCGAATGCGTGCTCCTCTTCAGATCTCCCTGCGTCCAGCTGTGCGGCAGCTAGATTTCTATACGACTGACACAACACCTCTCTGCTCGGCCAATTAAATACTGAGGGATTGGAACACAAATAAGAAAAAGAAAATATGAAGGGTGACATTAAATCACTCAAAGGAAAAAATTGAATTTGTTCTAATCTGTGAAAGAAATACTGTATTTTTATGCCGTTAAATGCCCCTAAAACCTGCAGCATCCCAGAACCTGTACAGTAATGTGTCCTTCTGTCTCTCTTGTGGTCTTTTGTAGGTGTGGGTGGATGCTGCGGCTCAGATCTTCTTCTCTCTGGGGCCCGGGTTCGGGGTGCTCCTGGCTCTCTCCAGCTACAACCCTTTCACAAATAACTGCTATCGGTAAGACACGCTGAGTCATGTGAACCCACATCTGTGGCTCGAACACAGCTTCACAAGTAGAGGATCCAGATAAAAGGCCAAAACCTTTGAACGCTCTTTGCTCTCCGGATGATGAGAAATCGCAGCTCCTGTTGAATTTAAGGGCTGAGTTTGAAGACTTTAGTGCACAGCACGCGGTCAGCATGAGAGCAGCTGTGGGATTCATTGCCTATGAATTAAACAAGACAGTGTGGTCGAGACGATGATATTAGAGTGGTGAATGCTGCATGGTGGGTATAAATGCCAAGCTGTGCACAGGCGAAATTAAACTGTACACTCCCAGTATGACGAATAGTGTGTGTGTGGCTGAGCGGAGCGGAGTGGCATGTGAGGAAACAGTAGTAAACACACAGATCATGAATGAAACTGGATGCTGCCGCGTCACGGACACGGAGCTCAGGCACATTTCAAGAATGTAATGAGTCTGTGTGAGAGGGATGTTTTTCCATTTCTTTCACTTATTACCATTAAAATTTATACTTTATTACATAAAAAATACATGCCAATTCTGGCTCAAAACATTGTATTTCTCAATGTAAGAAAAGAAGAAGTAATGGCAGTGTTTTTTGAGAGAATGTGCTCCAGTTTTAACACAAACAATTATTCACTGAAAACCATTACTTCCTGTTTCTGTTGAGCTTTCCTGAAGATTTTCTGTCATTTAAAGCATTTTGCTCACTGGCACTTGGTAACTGCACCCAACACTGGCTGGTTGTTTGGTGAGAGAGTTCGATATCTCTAATGAACACACAACCTTCATCCTTTAGTAGAGTATTCCTCATTAGCATCGCCGCAGGATGGTTGCTAGCTAGGAGCATCCTCATGCATCATACACAAAGATAATGAGAAAATATAAAGGAGCCCATTAAACGAAGGTCAGAAGGGTCGGGTCAGCTTTCACCTCAGACAGCGTGTCCTCTAACAGGGTTCGATTTCTTCCCCAAACAGTGACGCCATCGTGACCAGTTTGGTGAACTGTCTGACCAGCTTTGTGTCGGGGTTCGTCATCTTCACGGTGCTGGGCTACATGGCCGAGATGAGGAAGGTGGAGGTGGAGGATGTGGCCAGAGATAAAGGTCAGCGAATGAGTTTTAGATAAAAGAAAAATCACACACAGACTCTGATCTCTGCATATTCATGTTTACATGCTTTCAGGGCCGAGTCTGCTTTTCATCACGTACCCAGAAGCCATTGCAAACATGATGGGCTCAACTTTCTTTGCTATCATCTTTTTTGTGATGATGATCACGCTGGGACTGGACAGCACGGTACGAACTGTGGACGCCCCGAGTACATGAGGGCCACAGGATCACTTCATGTATCGCAGAGAGGGCAGCTAAGCAACATACTTGATTTAAGTTACACATCAGTATTCATTTTACAGAAATGTACACATAAGCAGCCAAATCTACTGATACATGATATTCAGGCTGACATGTGTACAGACGACGGTATGATACTGTATGTTTAAAGCTTTCTCTGTGTTTCAGTTTGGTGGGCTGGAGGCCATCATCACTGCTGTGTTGGATGAATACCCCGATCATTTCTCTCACAGACGTGAGCTTTTTGTCCTGTGCTTGGTAGTTGTCTGCTTTTTGGGCTCTCTCAGCACCCTTACAAATGTAAGTTTTTCACATTTTAAATTAGAGAACAGAAATTCAGCCCCTCGTCAGTTCAAATGGTTGTTTTCAGTTGCATTTGCTGTGTGGTTCGGGCGGTCCTGGATGCACTGTGGTGGATTAAAAACTGAGATCTGAAGTCTGTTGGAGGAAATGCAGTGATGATGGATGGTATTATTGACAGGGTGGTGCCTATGTGGTGAAGCTGCTGGAGGAATTCGGAGTAGGATGCTCCATTATAGCTGTGGGTTTCCTTGAGGCCATCGCAGTTTCCTGGTTCTACGGTACACAAGCGATTATTATCAGCTGGCTGCTTCTCAGATTCTTTTATCTGCAATGTCAAATATATCAAATTAAATCTGCTGCTACTGTGATTCATGTTGATTTTGTTGCTATCAGGCATCAACAGATTTAGCAGTGATGTTCAGGCCATGCTGGGCAAAGCTCCAGGATTGTTCTGGAGGGTGTGCTGGGTCGCCATCAGTCCAGCGTTTTTAGCGGTAAGAGCTGAAATATTCTGCCCTACAATTACAACAGGTGGATCCAAATGTCGACAGTGGAAACGATAGACAGAACAAATTTGACATGACAGTAACATAAGATTTGGAGTTTTACAATATGTTAACATGTGGTCCTTTAAAAAGATCAAACAAGCGTCACATATTTAAATGACGCGGAGATCAATCAAGCTCGGCGTAAAATCAAAAGACGAGTGGAGCGCGGTCACCTAACAGCTGACCCTCTCTCTGTAGATTCAGCCCTCCTTTGTGTTTGAAACGTCTTCCTCAAAACTTTTTCTATCTTCTGCAAAAACACCTGGGCAAATGTCAATTTCCCTCCTCTTCTTCATACAGTTTAATATCCTTGTCTCTTATTTGCATCCATCTCTCTGGTTGTTTTCCTGTTGACATTTTGCATTATTACACTGCCTTTATATATTTCTTTCACAACGTATGGACGTGTGACAGATATATTACCCTTTCCCAATAATATGTCTTATGGAAGAATATAAAACCCTCATTACCATATATGGACATTGAATATCTTTATATATCCCAACTCTTCTCAGTATATTATAGTGAGCTCCCTGCTCAAAGCGCCGCCCCTCACGCTGTTTGACTATAAGTACCCTGACTGGAGCATCACAGTGGGGTACATCATTGGCTTTTCATCCTTCATGTGGATCCCCATCTACATGGTCTACAAGCTGGTGTGGACTCCTGGATCTCTCAAACAGGTCAGTGGATGAAGGGAGGGAGAAAACATGTGCAAAAGAATAAAGGTGTGAACTTTCTTTGAAATGAACCTCGTCTGTCCTCTTCTTCTCTCCACGGTCTCATTTTCCACAGAGGTTGGCGGTGTGTCTCAGACCAGAGAGGACCATACCGGACATCCACGCTGACAGCCTCAACATGGCTACTGTGCCATAGAAAGAAAAACCACCATAACACATGAAAAATACATTTGTCCCCTGCTTGTAGTTTTTTATTTAAACCTCAGCTTTAAGTTATTTGTGAGTGAACCTGAACATTATCTGACATCAAGACTGTTGAACATGTCGACTCTGTAAAATGGTAAATGCTGCTAAATTTCTGATCCCAAGAGGAGCTGAGATAGCAATACTCAAACCTTACTGTGTGGTCTGTGTGCGTTCACATGAACCTGCGCCACCAGGACAGTATGTAGCTTTCACATGTTGCCATTTTCAAGTGTTGCATTCGTGCGGTTGTAGGAGCCGTGTTTAAATAACGGTCTGCTCATTCCCTTAATCTGCCGTCTTCATCCCATGAGAACAATATGCCAAGGAAAATTATAACATGTATTTATGTAAGATTCAGCAGCATTGCACGGGGCCGTCTTCTCTTGTTAAGTTCTGTATTTTCTGTTGATTGTGAAAGTTAGATGACATCGGCTCTGCATGCTCAGCTACAGCAGCGATGGAAACAGCAGCGTTAACACAGGTTAACACAGGTTTGCACCACTACAAGAATCATGGCAGCAGTGTGATTTCACATAGTGAAAAAACTTTATTCAGCAGGCTGTTTATCCATTCAGTAGACTAAAAGCTAATGTTACCAGCTCTGCTGTATTTTCATGGCAGTTTGACCAGATATTATATGTGGATTGTGCAAAGCCTTTTTTTTCACTGGGCAGTACATCTTCACGAGGAGAGAGATTAAATGAGACCAAACCTAAATCAGCTTGATGGTAAATTACAGTCCCTCCCTTATTTTGTCAATGCTGTATTTAATATTTATAGAGTAGATCTGTACTGTAATAAAAGGCTTGTATAGGATTTCATGCCAGCTGCTGGATATATCTGCTAAAAAATGCTGTTTTTCCCTACAAGTGTTTCAAATGGAGATGAGTGAGGAGCTCAGACAAAGACCACTTAAAATCAAAATGAACTTTTTTGTCTTCATCTGATGGCTTCATTCAACTCCAGATAGCCTGTTTTGCCTTAATCTGCCTAAATATTTCACTGTATGTACAAAAACTGTAAAGGTTGTATTGATATTGTGCCTCTCCAATGTTTCACTCTCTAATTTAAGATTTTTTTTTTTCGACACAGCATTATATTGCATGGGTCTTTGCCACATGTATTATCTAAAAGCGCTTTATGCTTTATTTCTATTTAGAGAATAATATGATGAGCAAGGTGATGATTTTCAGTCTGTTTCAACCTGCTTTATGTACTAGTCAGATGTGTATAAATTCATTATTGTATACATTACACATTTGGTCTTTGTGCCTCTTTTCATTCCTGCAGGTTAGGCATGAATATGAACAACAACAACAACAACAACAACAACAACAACAACAACAACAACAACAACAACAACATCATACAGCATTTTAGGCAGTTAAATTCCATTATCTATGCTAAAGCAGGCCGTGCATGTGGGAGATTTGTTCCTGTAAATCTCCATATGGTGATCCTCATGTCTTTGTAATGGCTGTTGGCTGTTGCTACTCACCTCTATTAGATATTCTAATTAACAAGCTAATTTGCAATATCCAGAATCCATCAACATACAAGGAAACAGCAGCCTCTACCCTTCAAATACTCCCAAAACCCTCTCTCTCTCTCTCTCTCTCTCTCTCTCTCTCTCTCTCTCTCTCTCTCTCACACACACACACACACACACACACACACACACACACACACACACACACACACACACACACACACACACACACAATAATACATGAGTCCCACTTACACCGCCTTTCAGATCTTTACTTATTCAACTGATTTTTATTCCTAAGCCAGGCCCGATCACTTCAAGGACGACAGGTATGAACGTATACGAGAGTAGAAAGTGGTTTGGAACATATGATTCTCCATTGAGCTGCTGGTTGATGGACGCACAGATCAAAGCCCTTTTGTGTCACTGACTGCTATTGAAGTAGAGAGCAGGCAAGCACAGGAGACACATAAAAGAGACGCTGCTAAATAGACGGTTTCTTCTCTACCTGACATGAAGAGCTTGACAAACAGCATATTAAGGGGGGAAATGACAGCATAGATACTGTATGTGTATGTTCTGACTGAAACGTTGCATCCATTAATCCTGACAAAACACAGATACAAGTGTGGAAATAAAAAGCAGAATTTCACAGGACTTTTTAACTTGCAGGAGAACCATGAGTGTGTGTGATCCTTTGCAGCCAATAGACTCTATTTTAGACCAGAGGCCTCACATGCTCCAGTAAATATATTCTTTACTCTGCATATGAATGATTAGAGATCACTAATCTAAATTCACATTCACCTGTTTATTATATATTTTCAGTCACATTCAGGCCTCAGTTTGCACAAAGGTTGCCAGGTTGATATATCAGCCGATACTTTCTTAGTATGGGTTTATATGAGGGCATTGCAGAGCAGAAATACCAAACTAGGCTGGAGGTGATTTAGACTCAGTGTTTAGATCACTGACAACTTGATTTGTCAATAGTAAAATATGCCCGGCCCAGTACGTATGTCTTGGATCTGCATCAGGATTACAATTGGTACATATTTCATTATTAGATTTAAAACAAATAAAACACTGATATTGGTCTAAAAAGTCTTGTATTGGTCAGATTATAGTGCAAACACAGAGTAGAAGATGGAGTCCTAAAGGCCTGAAAATGTGTACAAACTGTGGAAGGAAACTAAATGAGCAGAGAGGACCCTCCACACAGAAAGATGGAGGTTGGGGGTGTGCCATGTCATATTATTCTCAATAATATTGGTGTAATTTAAGCTCATATTGTGATAATGGCAATATTCTGACTTTACATAATGACATCATACACACATCAACAAGCACGGCTGAAAATTAAAGTAACATCACATCACAATCATGATATTCATCATCAAGAATATCATTGTTGCAGAAATACCCAGAAATACTGTGATATTATTTCAGGACCACATCGCCGTCCCTTACTGGAGGTTGAGACTAACATTGTTTCCCATCAACCAATCAGTCAGGAAAAGGGTCATTTATCTGTTGTCTTCACAGCAATATTTCACTTCACCTGTCTGCATTTTTTTTTTGTTACTTTATTTTTTTTCCAGATTTTTGCTTATGCATACACCATTCACACTTTACAAGTATAACAAGAAAAAAACACTCATACATATAAGAACACTGGAACAGGGGGGCACATACAAACTAGTGAGGGCATTGGTATCAATGGTGTCACAATCACTTGACAAAGCATTTCAAGTACAAGTTAGGTTGTTTCTCTTTTGAATATAGCTGTCCCACTTTCTCCAAATTGCTTCTCTCTTGTCCTTTTTAAGTCTCAGACTAAAAGTTAGCCGTTCCATACTTTGGATAGTATCAATTATGTTTAGCCATTCTTTAAGGGTGGGCGGGTCCTTTTGAAGCCAACGTCGTGTTATGGCCTTTTTACTTGCCGCCATGAAGACTTTCAAAAGATATCTGTCCGCCCTAGATGTTTCCAGGTCTGTGTTCCCCAGATAAAAAGACAAACAGGAGAATTCAAAGTCATAGCCCAGGACTTCTCTGGTTACTTTGTGAACCCCATCCCAAAAAGGTCCGAGGGCGGGGCAGCCCCAGAATATGTGTGCGTGGTCTGCTGTGGAGTGGCCACATTCTCTCCAGCACTTGGGTGGGAGTCCAGTCTGTTTGGACTTTTGTTTTGGTGTTATAAAAAATCCGACACAATTTTTCCAAGAAAAGTCCCTCCATTGTTGTGAGGCTGTAGTAGTAATTTGTGTGTTGATATCTGTCTGCATTTTAACAGCTGAATCTGGGTTGATGCCCTGATTTTAAGACACGCGCAGTTCTCCCCGGACACAAACCTGTTTCCCCTCGTGTTTAATAAAACTGCACAATGCACGAAGACCACAGAGCTCAAAATATTAGCATCAAACCTGGAAAACTGATTTACCAGACGGTCTTGAGTGAAGATTACTCCAGTTACTGTGTTAACAAAAGCCTTTGAGTTCAGTTTACTGTGCATTTGTGTCACATGATGTAATGGCATGACACATACACTGTGCTTATGTAATGCTCCCCTACATCTGCTGTCATGAATCAACAGGAACAGTTAAGAACAATGGCAGTCACAGGATCATGCTCATAAAAAGTTTAGCACCAAAAAGACTGCATCATAACTGAGTTCATTCAGTTTAAATGCCTTTGGGTGGCCTATTAAAACAGGATCTTTGAGTTCATGCTGTACTGAAATGTTTTCTTATTGTGATGATTTATCCAGGAAGCCTCCAGTTTTAATTTCAGGCCGCTGTGAGTGACATTTCCTAACGCTCATTAAGCTTCTCTGGCATATAATTAAGAGCACTAAGTGTTGGTAATGGTGGCTACACTTAAGTTCTATAGAGGATGAAGGTAAAGGCCATATACATCAGTCATGCAGACTAATTATATAAGGACATAACCCCAAGGAGCTTGACCTTTATATCTATTCTTCATTGCTCTTTGACATTTCAGAAATGGGAAATGTGATGGGGGCCTCATACTTGTTTGATGGTTCCCAGTAAGAGAAGAGATTTTATGCGCTTTGATTTTACACAGTCTGCAAACACCTGAAAGTTTGAGAGCCCTGCTGCAGAGAGACCCTCACAGTTACACCAACAGCAGCAGTATAATCATCAACCTAGAGATGAAACGATCAATCAGTTGTTGATGGTCTGAAAAATAACTGGCAGCAATTTTGATAATCAATTACTTACAGAAGTCACCTCTTAAGCGAAATAAATTAGCTGGTTCAACAATCTGAAATCCGAATATTCCTGTTTTCTCAGTCCTCTTTAATGGTAAACTGGACATCTTTGAGTTTTCAACTGCAATTTTGACTGTGATGAGCTTTTTCTCTATTTCCTGATTTTAAGATTAAGATTAATTGATTAATCATTTGGTTGATAAAATGTCAAAACAGTCCCAAACCTCCAAGTTTAACACTATAAATATAACTATGATAAATATAATAATAGGCTTAGAAAACCAACAGATATTCACATTTGATTTGCCAGAACTAGTGAATGTTTGACACTTTTGGCTTAAAAAACGTTTCATTTTATGCATTTTACACACATTTTTCCTGGAAATAATTATACAATTTGGTGCTAATTATAGCATAAATATAGAGACCGTGTCCAGTTGGTAGATGCCTAATTTACAAATTCCCATTAACTCATACTTTAACACAGGGAGTCAGCTTTCAGTCCACAGTTCCTTCCTGGAAAGAATCAGCCTGTAATTGAAAGTGTTTCCAAAGATGACGTAATGACTGATTTCTTATCAAAGCAGCTGTCAATTGACAAGTCGATCATTCAGCCAGTCGTTTCAACTCCAAGAGTCAATAAAATAACACAACGGGCTTAGGACCCAGATCCTACAGCGGAAGAAGAAGCACCTCACTCTCATCATCATCATCATCATCCTCCAGCCTCCATCGCTATGATGCTGCGCCTCATCCCACAAGCGCTAATAATGTGTTTTAGTATGTTAGTAAACGGACAACTCGAAGACTCCAGACTGACGGAGAGAGCTTATGTGGTCTTACAGAAGCAGAATTTAGGTGAGACCTGATGCTGGAGATTGAAGGGCCAATCAGTGCATGCAGGGAGGGATGCTGACAGTCAGGCTCCTGCAGGGCGCTTATGGGTCCAAAAAGGTCTTTTTGTCTTTATTCTAGAGGGACAGCTAGTTGCTAATTAAACAGGAGAAACAAAGCCAACAAAAGCGGTTAATCCACCTTCCTAGGCAGCCTGTTTGTCTGTAGTTGTTGTTGTTGTTGTTGTTGTTGTTGGCTGGGATCGGCAGCTACAGCTTGTGTTTTTGTCCTCACAGTCACGTTGGGCAGCGTCCTCGCAGTCCTGCTGCTGCTGATGATCATCATGGCTGTGTGTGTCTACAAACCGCTGCCCCGTCGGTGAAACTGTCCCGAAATCCAGGAGGAAGGAAGGACCGGGAGACAAGCCTGCTGTCCGTCCTGCACCGTGCAGCTCAGCCCCGGTCCCGCAGCCACCTCCTGCCAGACCAAACTGAGGGAAAACACACACACTGCCAACATACAATGGCTGCATATAACAGAAAAAAACAAGACTGCACAATTATTTATTAAGTGGGATTTTTTTTTTATTTATTAGGCTTTTATTTCATTTTCAAACGACTTTTGTAAACGTAGGGATATAAAATATTTGCCTGTTACTCCCATTAATGTTGGCTATTACATATATTACATACCTTTTACTGGATTTTTGTTATTTCTTGGGACCTCACATCTAAAAGAAATGCAGTGATGATGTGTATTTTGTTTGCCTTTAACGCTTTGTGTTTGTCTTATTCACCCTTTTGAAGGGAAATGTGGTCACTAAGCCTGGAGGCCTGCAATCATTGAGTACATCTGAGTGACAGTTGCCATTGCTTAAATCCACATCATTTAAACCAGTTTTTCCTTAAATTTTGTGGAAATCAGACACAAACTGCCTGTTTGTTTGTTGTTTGCTTGTTTGTTTGGGGGGGGGGGGGGGGGGGGGGGTTGCGACAGAACTTTACAGGCAATGTTGTGTACAGGTTTGCTTTTGAGGCCCAATTTTTTGTCTTATGGCTTTTTAAAAAGGAAATTTGTCAATAAATGTGCATTAAACATACAGCAGTGAGAGCTGTCATTGCTTTAATCTGCAGTGGAAATAATGTTGGTGAAGGCTCCTGTGCAGATGAAATCAAGTGATACCAAGAAATGACTGAATATCTGCTCAGTTTCCTGAAATAAAACTGTTGGTTTACATCATTTTGTTCTGCGATTGATTAGTCACATGTACATGGTAGAATTGTGGCTTGGTACTTGATTCTGAAATTAAGGAGCTCTACAAATGAGCTGCTAACAAAACCATAATCTGGATTCTGTTTTTAGAACTGATTCTTATGTGATAACTTTGCATCCTGCACAAGCCAATTGTCCAGCAGTATACTTTAATTATGTGTTACATGCAGAGATCAGATGTCAGGACAGGAATGACTGTGATCATGTTTAGCAGGCAGCCAAAAGTAAATTCACTGCAGATAAATCATGTTGTTTTCACTTGACCTGACAATGTAATTAATCCCACTCGTTTTAAATATGGACATATCAAACTCATCACAGGGTACTTCGGGTTGTCTCCTTTGTCATCAGCTGCGTTTTTGCGAATAAAGCACACAAACAAAGCCACGTTTAATCCTCATGGAAATAAAGTGCTTTTATTTAAGAAACAATGCTTTGAAACTGACACATTTTCTTAAAATTTTAACATTAAAAAAAAAAACCCTTTGCAGCCGGAACGGCGCATTACAAACAGCTGCATTAAATTAACCAAAGCTAGTCTTTGCTTAAAGTCGACTGTTCAGTCAGTTTGGAAACTTGATCGTTATAATTAGTAGTTTGTCAGCTGAAGCCCCTGAAAGTCAGACGCGGCGACACAGAGAGACCTTTCATAAGTGGTTGGTTGTCACTGAAATCAACTATAGTGGTTAATGCATACAACTCAGCATCACCCCAGTACAACTGAAACCGCTTCATCTTGTTTTTAAGTTACAAAATATCTAAAAATCTGCTGAAAAGTTTAGTCGGAGTGGCACTGCATTAATTTGTCACCACCTCTTGCTCAGACAAAGCGCTGTCAGAGCTTGGCACATGCTGAAGAAACTAATCCTACATATGGCGGGCATGCTTGATCTTTGAGTCTGTGCTGTCTTTTCTCCTGCTCAGAGGTCTCGAGTTGTTCGTGGCTACAAAAGGTGAACGGACTGCCTTCAGGAATCTGAATAATCTCTGCAGCGCCGCTTGCATGACGGCTGTGTATCCACAGACAGACTGGTCTCTGCTATTGCGTTTTTGAACTGAGCTGATAATGCTTGAAGTTTCTCAGTAACATTTTAGAAAAGAGTCCTTTCCTCGATGAAATCTGACAAAACGTTCAATTAAAAAGAGAGAAAACCCGGGCAGGAAACGTATCCCGCATCCTTGTTGCAACAAAGATTATGTTACCATGCAGCTGATTTAAAGTTTCTCTCACAGCAACATGCTTTTGTTTACCCATCTGCAGAGTCTACGTTCACAAAGTACAAGAAAAGCTTTTACTTATGAACTTTTGACACGTTGAACTCAGCTTGCTCAGCTAATATCGATATGGCATAGAGTGATATGCATTAATGATACAATTTCGCACCAAAGAAACATTTATCAGGCTACAATTTCCGATAGTTTTACAACTGGTTAACAAACTAATTCCAAAGTGAAGGGAAAATGTGTAAAATTGGAACCCTGAGATTTCCATTATTCAGTGAGCCCACGGTCCTCAACAAATTGACTCTGTTGGAAGACTTCATAGTGAAAACACTCAAATCTGTCCCTTCAGGGCCACAGTATGTGTAGCTTTCTGTTGTACTGGGCTGCTTTCATTCCAGCTTTCTAAAAATCAGGGACTGAGGTTATAATACTAATACTAATACTAATAATAGAAACCTACAGTGTTCTGGACCATAAACGTCACATTTGAGTGCCAGCACTATATGAAGTCACCTCGAGTAGTCAAACATTTTTATTCATAGAACCTTAATTACACTTATTGGACCCCACTCCGGGCAACAGTATGATCAACACATGTGGGCTGCTGCAGTGAGTCTGATTTGGAAACGAAAAGAAATAAATAAAAAGAAGAACCGACCCAAAAATGATCTGAAAGAGTCTAAGCTTGACGATGGAGACACACTATGCTGAGATAGAAATATATATAAAGGAGTATGCTCTTACCAAAAATACCTTTTGGAAAATATTGGATACTGAGAGTCTGATATTGCCTGTGCAAGAATGATCTGTTACAGAAAGAAATCTGCGGTTGCATAGATGACTACAGTGGTTAGGAAGGAAAATTGAGGTGTGGTGGTTGCTTCTGGATCTGGAAAAGTCGTATTACTATTATTATTATTCCCTCTTATTCCTTTTTACTTCTCAGTGAGCGATAGCTGCAATATCCTCTCCAGCTCCTCCTCCTCCTGCTTCCTCATCTTCTCCTCTTCTGCTTGAGCTTGTGCAGAGAGCTCCATGGCCAGGCGGAGGTCTGTGTCGGGGCTAGAGGCAGAAAGAGAGCTGACGAGGCTGGGGGTGTCTCCGTATTCCACAAGCACCCCCTCTGGGATACTCCTAGAATGACATGGACAGAGGACAGTGAGAATCAGCTCTTTTCCGTGGCTTTTTCAGTATGTTTATTTTGAACGGGTGGGGTGGATCCTAACCCTAAAGGAAAACTATATCTGTAGTCATGTCTGCCCGTAAAATATTTAGTTACAGGGGTGTCTTGGTCTGGGGGTGTATTTTCAGCATCACAGACACTGAATGATCATAGAAATATTACAGGAACGTTATAGGAATACTGCTGGCAGCAGTGAGTCTCTATGATCCTCTTGTTCTTCTGCAAATGCGACTTGTCACTTTGATCATGAAGGTGACACCTCTCCATAGAGCAGTCTGTGGGCTCCAAAACAATGTTGCATTGAGTATTTATAGTGTGCACTTTAGAAAATGTTATAGATCCAAGAGGAAACTGATAGGTGGGAGGGACTGAGGTTAACAAGGGAGATGCATTTTGCTCATTTGGCTAACAATACCATATCACCTCATATCACCCACTAACTTTTACTGACACATACAGGAGGTGGACAGATACACAGCGTCATCTAAATCCCTGTGGGACACGCAAGCCACAAGGAGTGCTCCTGTCACCACATGCGATTATGTCATTTCTATGCCACCAACCTTAACCTGTGTTCCTACCTGTCACTCTGGCTACTGGGCATTACGTCAGTGACTTCCCCATCAGCATCATACCAAATCCCCTCCTAGAATGACACAAACATCAGCACAAAATCAAGGTGAGCAATGGAAAAATGCAGCGAGCAGATTTGTGCGCGGTAAGGTGACTCAGGGATGGTGGCTCTGACCGGGCTCGGGCCTCTGCGTGACTCCAGGAGACTCTGGTGGATGGCGTACTGCAGAAGCTCCTCGTCGTTGTTGGACACGGGTGTGTGTCGGCTGCCTCCTCGACGGTGGTAACTGACAGGCACCTCAAACACTGAAGGACACACTTGAAACGGAGGCAGTGCTGGACGGATGAAAAGCAGAAGACAAGCGGACCAGGAATCACAGATGTGTAACGTTATGAACACAGTCAGATTTAGAGGTGAAACTAGCTGCGTTCCTACCTGCAGACTCTTCATCTTCTCCTGAGGATGTTGGCGTGGCTGCTGGCGTTGTGTTCGCCTCCTCTTCAGTACTGCATTTATTGACATTACCAAATGTAATCCTGGCATTCAGCACATGAAACAGGGGGATCTCTGCAAGAGAGGAAAATATAACCGATCAGATGTAAAAACAGACTTCAGGGTGAAACACTTGACAGGAATGTCGCGTACCTATTTTAACAGGAAATCCAGGAGGAAATTTCAGGGTCACAAAGTCTCGTAGGCGCGCAAAATGGGAACTGGTTCGAGCCATGAGGTCAATAATGGGGGTCACCTGCTCCACCAGGGACAGAGGATGCTCCTCGCTCATCCACAACGTGCCTTTGAACCTGCGTGAGACGAGATTGGAGAATGCAATTTCTTGATATAGGTGACACCCAGCGATGAGGGCTAAAGTTTGAGGTTATTATAGCCAAAAAGCTGCATTTCTCACTTCTGCGTTCGAATGCTCAGTTCAATGGGCCGGCCGATATCTCTGTCCTTCAGGTCAAAGTCAGGATCAAAATATTCCTCTGGAGTGATGGCAGTGGGATTGGTGGCAGTTGCATACTCAAGAGTCAGATCCTGTGAAGTTGAGCACTTGTATGAAATCAGCTGCCAGGTAGGAAACAAACACATCGTTTTAATGTGATTACTGAACGCATGTCTTACCCCCTGCGCACTTATGTGCTGCTCCACAGTCCCCAGCAGAGACTCCAAGATGTTCCTTTCACCTTTGAACAACAAAAGTCAGCTTCAGTACAATACACGCATACACCAAAGGACAGAAACGTAACACATGAAGAAGATTTTCCACCTACTTTTTATCCTGGCTTTCTCCTCGTCTGTAAGATGCTCTGTCCTTGTCCTGATTACCACATTTACATTGTTCACACTGAAAACCTGCCAAAACAATCAGAATCAAAGGTCATAAATGGGCTTCACAGTTTTAAGAATGACTACACTTCAGTTATGATGGCAAGAAAATATAGAGCTTCTGTGAACCTTTGCTTCAAATCCGTTGACCATTTCAGTTTTGTCACTTCTCCAGCCCCAAATCCCGGACTTGGTCCTGCCAAAACAGAAGCATCATTACAGGCAATATCCACCATCACAGACTTCAGCTCGGAATAACTTCAAGTTATTCATCTGAACCACTGTACAGAACACCAAGGCTGAACCTGGACGGAGTGCAGCCATCACTAATTTTATTAGTTAAACTAGCGTTTGATAAGTGTCCACTGTAAGAAAGGCCCTTCATCCAAGACAAACATAATCACAGTTTCTGCTAAGTAAGACCGTCAACTGTGTTTGAGGAAATTACCCCCATGAAGATTAACAAGATGATATAATGACAGCTCACCTCATGCTTTTGACTAACATGCAAAATTAAATTTGCTCACATTATCACTATCTATTTTAACTCGAGGTTATTCATTTGCAGGGTTGCACAACACGTGTACTGACGGTAAGACAACCTTTGGATGAATAAGACAGTGTAAATATTGCATTTCAGACAATTAGATGCTTGGATGATACTGTAAATATTATCCAGACGGTGGTGGAGAATGATGATAAATAAGCCGAAGGGAATCACTGTTTACACAGTAACCTCACTCAAAGAGTAATGACACCAAAGCAAGTGTGAAAATCACTGAGATGCCAGCTCTCATGAAATACTGTCATAGTGGAATTTGTTCTTGGCTGGTTAAAGAGAGTTAGATCTATGAATGCTGTGACAAAAAGGACGGCTCTTGCCTCTCAAAAGCAATATCCTTGGTGTCCAAGTAGGTGTTGACAATCGGAGTGGTCAACCTCTTGGCTACTTCCTGTTCAGCTGGCTGCATCGACTCTAGTGTGACATCCTCCATTTCTTGGGATATGTTGAAGCGTTCAGTGTCCACTACTTCATCGTCATGGTTCACCTCCATCAACTCTGCGCATGAATCTGTCAAAATGCAGTCAGGGTTACACTTAAGTCACCTTAGAGGAAAAATTACAAATCATAGAGGAACTCAGAAAACTTTTTAGTGTGTAAGCGAGTTAAAACACACCATCTCCTCTGAAGATGTAGCTTCTGCGCCCTCTGATCCAGGTCATGTTTTCAAAGCCGAGAAGAGTGGCATCCACTCGCAGGCTGGCGCCACTTTTCCAGATGCGACAAACATCACTTGGACAAACCCGGGACAGAAGAGGGACTGTGAAGCAACAGCACATGAATGTCACACAACAGAAAGAAATGTATCGGCAGATGACAAACAATGTGGCTCATTACTGAACCAAAACAAACGCTTCAGCTAACAAGAGGCAGGTATGTAGTCTTTCCTGTATGACCTGATGAAAACCTCTTGGCCAGTGAAGATGGTGTATTTTCTGGGGGTGCAGCACAAGAAAGCACTTCTAAGCAACCTTTTCTGTTGCATACTGAATTGCTGATAAACAGCCTGCGTTAAATGAACAGATCACCATGCGCACACATTCTACTTTACTTTAATGAAACATATCCACACACAAAAAAGGCCTTACTCCAGCTGGTGAATTCCCACTTCATTTCCATATAGAAGTCTGGAGACTGTGGATGAAAAGATAGACAGAGCAATTATTTCCTTTGCCACTAAATATTTCCAAGCACAGGTCCAGATGGATGACAAGACAATGGGGAAACTATGTGAAGCAAAACCTCTCGGATCTTTGACAGCAGCTCAGGCACTCCTCCCAGAGCAGTGGAGGCTTTGAGGTAGTCTCTGCGTTGAAGCACTAACTGAACCATCTCTGGATCTCCGGTGCTGACTGCCTCCTGCAGCACTACACAGAGGCAGACAAGGATCAACAAACCACTAAACCTTTTAAGGTAACAGCATCTGTTCCCCAAGAGTAGCAACTATCCATTAAAAAACCTCAACGATGACGGTAATAACCCAGGAAACTGTTTCACTGCAGGCAGAGGAGTGGAGACGTGTTTTTCCAAGAAACCCCATTAACAGCGGATCACTTGTAGGATAATGTGAGAAGGGCTCTAAGTGATCACAACCCGCAAATCATCAGAAAGCATAACTGCAAGACATGCGAAGGAAACATTCATGGGATCATGGCAGTCTTTGTCTGTTACGAACCTGTCCAATTCTTGCCGTTTTCTTTAGTCACTTCAGCCCCGTGTCTGAGAAGGACTCTCACTGACTCCAGGTGCCCGAGCGACACAGCCAGGTGCAGAGGTGTCCGACCTCTGGGATCCACGGCCTCGACGTCATTCTGACAGAATCAGGAAAAACCAACACACATTACCCATGTACCTTTGTTTGTTTAGGAAAATCTATGCACCTGCTTAGACTAAATACTTCTGTATCAACATGACAACCTGTTACATGAACGAAAGAGCATGGGCTTATAATACTGCTTCACTTTCAACTGAGGGCCTGCAGAGTATAACTCACAGTCAGAGTTCTAGACCTTTTACTTTACGTCATCACACATAATGATATAGGACCACAGCTCTCAGCACACTGACAAGACCGAGCATCATGTCTGGTCCTCAAATGACTCATGCTACTGAGGGAAATGTGTTATTGATCAGCCCTGCTGGGTGGTATCAATCATAGCAACCGGATCATTGTAATTATACTACAACAATACACAGTATTTATCTGTGATCAGTTACTGTGAGATGAGATTAGAGATTCTTTTGACAAATTTGTTATGCTTGTTCATAATTTGTTCGTCTGCTGCATGTTTGACAGGAATGACACAGTACAGATGAAGGACATAATAATCACTCTAATGTAAAGTATTTAGCACAAAAACAGCACAATCCATATGACTGTCTTCAAACTATCAGAAGCGCAAAACACCACAAACCTCTTCATAAATTTGGTGGCTCTTTTGTTACCAAATCTCGTCCGATTACATGATGTGTTCAAGTAATCCAGTGAACTGGGTAAGTATTTTAAATTGACATTTGAAAACACGCAATCAATCTATTCTGGGATACATTTTCGCAAAGTTTACTTCCGAACCTGTTGAACGGCGAATAGCTGCGTCCTCCCAGACATTTCAACCGTTATCTTTGTGTGACACTACGGAGCATCTGTCAACATGACTGGCCTACTTTCACTGGATAGCTCCGGAGACTTAACATCATACTCCTGGCTTCATCTAGCTAGCAAGCATCGGTGTGAAGCCATGGGTTAGTGACCTGTTCGGTGTTTTACCAACCTGTGGCAACGTTATTTGTTCATCCAGTCTCCGGTAATCGTTCTCCCACACTGCGGAATGCAGAGGAAACTTCTCTCGGATGTCTTCGCTAACGTTAGCCGTAGACATCTTCCTCTTTATGGAGCCGCTCAGTGCAACGTTAGCCAGCTTCTAATAATTACAGCCATGGGAAAAACTGCAGTACCCTCACGCTACTTGTACCAAAAATGTACGAATCATATGATCCATACCCTTAATATCTGGCAACAACAACGTCGAAATATCCAAACCGGTGTCCAACTTTTCCCCAAACCTTCCCCTAAATAAAACTTTTGAACAAGGAAGTGCCAGGAGAATAGTGCCCAATAATGACAGGGGTGTCCTATATAGAAACTGACTCACAATCTAATTAATGTCATCTATTTCAGACTATATTTCCAAGTCATTTTAAAAAACAACGCATTTCATGCGTAATAACCATAATTTATTTGGTTGCTACAAGGCAGAAACCTAATTTGTAAATAAAACCATCGCCTTTAGAAAAAAAAAAGAATAGTCGGTTCCAGTTGGACGGGACCATTCAACGTGTCCGCAGGGGGGTTACGGAACGTTAAACTAATTCCTGTAATTCCTGTAAAACGTTTCCGCGTCCCACTTTTATACGTTCAGTCTTAAATAGCTGGGTTTTAATGCATTGCTGTTCTTTAAAAAAACAATAAAACAAATGTTACAACTGCTGTATGCGAACAGTTGTGGCCATGACGTCAAAATGAGACGGGCGCCGTTACGTTTCGGGGAGGGACCGGGAGGTTGAAAATCTGAAACTTTACCGCCAGCATGCTACAGTGTAATAGATGCACATACACAAGGCTTGGTAGCTTTAAACTATTAATCACAGCTGATATTATATAACGTTAACATGTGGCGGTGTGCTGTATTAATGTATGCTTGGATTGTTGCTGCTCTGCGGATATGGTTTAAAACACACTGGATGTTGGTCCATCTTACAGCAAGGCAGACCACAGTTGTATAATATTGTTGATTTGTTCTTTTCTCGTTATTTGCAAAAAGTACGGCAGTCAAATTGACGTGCGAAGTGTTTTAAAAAACCTGTAGGTGGGGGTCCGTTATGCGTCGCCCCTTTGTTATAAAACGTACTCTTTCGTTACCGTGCCACTAAGGTGAATAGATCAAACTCACCTAAGTACTTCACTAGTGGTGTCTAATTGCCCTCAGTTGGGTCAATCAGGTTGTGTACCGCCCAACCCAGAGGATCTCAACCTAACATGATGTGTTGTATTTAGGTCTGAAATACAACAGATTATTTTTATAGCCGTAAATATCAGGACTACGGTTGGTATTTGCTCATACAAGCGACAGAAGTAGTGAGGCCTTACTTCTATGAAGCAGGGGGGAGTTTACTTCCTGAGAGGCGTAACCCTGGGCACAGCACCCCATAAACAATAAGTCACAATTGCAGCTGCCACTGGGAATGCTCTAGGTCTATGTAGTCTGTCGACCAGAGACTGAGGAGTGAAGTACTAAGGGAGCCAGGCTAGGAAGCTAATCATGTGCTAAGTCAGCTAACTTGCAGGCAAGCAGCATTGTACCATACTCCTGTGGGGTGACGTTATAATGTTTGTAACGCGACCGCTAGCCCAAACGAAGAGGCTAGCAACAGTTGAATGAAGAAGCAGGTCGTTGTTTGGATTGTTTTTAATTAGCTAGGTCTAGCTAACGCGGAAGGCATCCTCACAGAGTAATCAATGGTTAGCATAACGCAACGGACATAACAGTCTGCTCATATTACAAGGGATATCTTCCTGAGTGAAGGATGTCTAAACGCCTGCGAAACACTGAACTCTGCGCTGATTGCAGTGTTCCAGGTAAGCAAATTCAGACCATCCCTACAAGGTTTAGCTGTTAGCCGTCATTTGTCCACTGACGTTTGGTAATCCAAAGATTTGCACTTAACTCATCTGTCTTAAATCAGATTATCAGTGCTGGCCCACGCTGCTCTCTTCTTTACAGTAAGTTAAATATGCAGTGCTGCTCAGGCAAGTTGTTGGTGTTATTGACAGGTCGCTAATGTAGCTCACAGCTGAGGATGCAGCTGTCTATTTAACCGTTTCCATCCGGTGTTACTCACTTTAAGTATTTAAAGTCAGGCATTTTTTATTTGTGTCATTGTATCTGCAAATTTTTGTCACAAGAAACAAACATTGTGTATGTTCGGAGTGATGTCTGTGACCTGCAGGCGTTTCCTGCATGGTTGAAATGTAATCATTCCATATGAAAGCTCATCAGATGAGCAGGAAAGAGCTCTGCCATCTCTCTGTCATGTCTGAAGTACAACCAGGATGACTGCATGATACAGAAAAAGTCAGTGGGTCTGGTGGTCTTCTGGTGCTTTTTGTACACCCCACAGGGATGTCGGGTGTAAAAGGAAGCCGACCCATGTTCACAATGTAAGACAGAACTTCACTAATTGTGTTGATGAGGAAAGACAGGATGAAAGGACTTTTAATGTTACAGATGTCTTTTTGGATGTTAACTTGTTATGGAAAAGTAAGCGTATTGTTGTTGAATTATTGATTGATTGGCACCCTAAACCCAAATCTATTTTCTTTTTGTCAGATTAAACCAGTCACTGCATTGATCTGTACCGACTGGCCACAGATTTCATTAATGCAGATAAAATACTGATCACAACTTCATCCTGTGTCCATTATATGACATCAGAGCAACACCAGCACCTCCTGACAGAGATCTGTTGGTCTTAATACTATTAGAAATGAGAGAATTAAGCATTTACAATCAGACATTTCTGTGAAACCTCAACAAGCGATAGTTGCATTGTGTGTGAGGTACTTTCTCAAGTCCCATTTATATAGAAATGACGTGATGTTTTTCAGCAGGCACAGGAAGCAAAACAGGATGCCGAGTGAAGCGGCAGTATGCTTTCAATGCAGAGGAGTTTTTTCTCTATTGTGGCACCACAGTGTATTCTAAATATGATATACTCTGAGATCAGAATGTGAATTATTGTCAGAAATATATATTTTTATAAATAGCTAACCAATATGAAAAGTCCTTGCACTGGTCACTTGTCTAATGCAGAGTAAAAATCAAGAAAACAATAACAAATATGCAAAATATTCAGTATTCCCCCTAGTTTTTGTGCCTAGTCTCTCATCATGTCATTCAAACTCGTTAAACCCCTCAGACTTCCACGGCAGCTGGCCTGGATTGCCCCTCTGTACAACTGTTGCCAGTTGCTGGGTGTGAATATTTTTAGAGTTTCAAGATGTGGTATTAAATTTAGCAGCACTTGTTGAGGAAAGGGTAAAAGAGGCATGTCGGCCGCACAATCTCTCAGGTCCTGCTGGAGAGTAATTTAGGAGGAGACTCTGAAAACTGGGGACCAGAATTTGACCAGCAACCCCTGCAGCTGTTCCTCAGCTGCTGCTCGGACACTTCTTCACTGTCTGTCCTGTCACAGTGCCAGACACTCAATCTGCTTAACAGTTTATTGGCTATCGGCGTGTCGTATGAATTTACAGTATTTTTGGTCCTGAGATGTTTGCTGTCATGAGAGTCTTGGTATTAGTGGCAGACGACACAACTCTGTGACATTTGCATGAAGTGAAGTATGCCAAATAGGTCAAGGTTAAGTAAATGTATTTATTTTGGTCTCAGCGTATACTGTATCTGTCTCGGTGTCTATCGCCATGCTTCTCTTGAATGTGCAGCACTGACATTCTTGATAGCGTTTGTCTGTCATTTTCTGCACTGTTTTGAAAGAGGAAGCTGCTCTGTTACTCAACAAAAAGGTTGAGATGCTTTAACCTACAACTGCTAGTCCTCACTTCCTTTTTAGACGATGCATAGCTTCACCTAAATCTGGTGTTGAAAGGGCCTCGCATGCTTATTAGGGCTACTCTCATTACTGCCCACTGAGGTTTAGCTTTTGTCTTTTCTTTCTTCTAGTTAGATTGTGTTTGTCTGCATGTGGTCTGAAAGCCGCCTCCAGGCAGGCCCTGATAATAAAAGGTTGAACAATGGTCTAACCTGAATTTTGCAGTCAGTGGTATTTGTGCACTGTGTTGTGTTAATGGTTCATGTAACATTAGCCTGAATAATGCCTCCACTGGTCTGAGCTGTGCACATATACTCAGGGACTTTAAAGGATAAGACTGGCATCATCCTGTATTTTCTTTATTGTTAAAAAATCCAACACTGTGTTAGTCTGTCTCTCATGACTCTGCTTTCTCTCCCCTGTCTGTGGCACTCAGCCTCAGTTTGATCTTAACGATGACATAAATCTTTTAAAACAGGTCAAATGTATGAAATAAAATTTTTGAAGGGCTCTGTAATTTCCTGACACACCAATTCTCTGTGTTTTTCAGCAAATGTTACACAAGCAGGATTAAGTAGTATATGTAGGGGCTATTTTCAGCCATGGATTAATACACATTTAGAGTACCCTGTATGTGGGATTGACTCAAAATGAGCTACAATGCCCAAGTTCATGTAATGATAGCATAGCACACCTAGCACAACAGCGTGGCTCACTGATTTTTAAGAGTTTGAAATCTTTTTCTGGGCTTTGTGACATTGAAAATGTAGAATATGGTCAGCCTTATCCGTTAAGCGCCTGTCTTTCTTACAGTAGTTGTAACTCCATAAGTAAGAGTTTCTCAGGGTCCTGCCAGTGAGGTGCAGAGAAAAAGGAGAAGTGGAGAGTAAAGACCAAAGGGAGCGTGTCATGATTTAAATAATGTTTCTGAATATGAGGACATGACTTGTGATACCTTTTCAGCTCACTCGGCCCAGACTATCGACAGATAAAACCAGAGCAAATCAAACCTGTGAGAGCTGCAGGGTACAACGTTGTGCTCTTAGCTACTCCGTAAATGACATCCTTAATCAGTTGGTGTTCATCAGATGAAGCGTCATGATTTTCACTTTGCGGTTTTCTCTTCCCTCCCAGAGCCTCGCTGGGCCTCGGTCAACAGGGGTGTGTTGATTTGCGATGAGTGCTGCAGCGTTCATCGGAGTCTGGGCAGACACAGCTCACAAGTCCGCCACCTGACGCACACGCCGTGGCCTCCCACGCAGCTACAGGTAATAACCCCAAGCAGGAAGATTTTATATTTATATCTGCCTGTGCAAAGCTACATATTGCTGCTTCTGCTGTGAAGTTTTTGTCTTCTTTTTGTAGTTTGTGAGCCCTCAGAGGCTCAGAGCCCCCCCAAACCACTATACTTGATCATATATATTACTGCAGGAAGTTCCATTACATCGTCACAATGAGTTTGCATAGCAGGTCAAGGGTCAAAAACGACATTTGTAACTGTAGAATATTAGTGTGAGGCTGAGGCATAGCCTACATTTTCCCCATACGACACAGGCCCATGGCTTTGACAGCATTGCCTGTTTTAGTGTCTGTTTGCAGTGCGTGTTAGAAATGGCTCTGCTGGAAAGCGCTCACTGTAAATAAAGATGATTAATTCATTAAGCCCATAAACGTCTGTGTGGAGTATGTGGAAGATGCAGAGCTTTCAGTGGACTGCACAGTCGTTAAGTTGCTGCCACTGGTGTTTTCCAAAGCAGTCCATCTAATGAGGATGTCCCCTGTCTGGACAGTTCCCAGTGTGTTTTGTCACCAGTTATTTTGCTAATATTTGCCAAACTCTGAAGACGACTGGGCTCTCTGCTCAGCGGGACACAACCTCTCAGCTGAGCCCGCAGACACACATTCATATAGAGCATGTGGAGGCACGACTGATCGACACATGGGCACATTTCTCTATCATTACGCTCACATTGTTTTGCAGCAGAGGCTTGTGGCTGTGAAGTATGCACACGGCGAATCACAACTTGTTAATCAGAACTATTTTATTACAATCAAAAATTAATATTATAAAATCTGCGGCTGGACTTGAACGAGTAATCAGCTGATTGGCCGGCAGCCAGCACTCAAGCTCTGATCTTTGCTTGAGATAAATCTGTTGACAGCAGTTATACAGCAGATCCCACTGAGTTGTATTGATTTTGTTCAAATATAGAAAGTGTTTGTTCAGGAAGGGAACTGTTAAGCCAGTCAGCGTTCCAGTCTCAACCAAAGAGGCGCATTTTACAAGTTTCTTTTTCATTTCGCCCTAGATGGTGCAGACATTATACAGCAATGGTTCTAATTCAATATGGGAGCACTCTCTTCTGGACCCTGCGTCTGTGATGAGTGGAAAACGCAAGGCCAACCCTCAGGACAAACTGCAGTGAGTCATCCTGTTTGGAAATAATGAAAGAGGACTTTTTGTTCACTCCATGTTCGTTTATAAAGTTTAACATGTGCCGCCTACTCATTAATTGCCTCCTTGTTTCTGTCTGAACTTCCATGTTGTCCCAAAAGCCCAAACAAATCAGAGTTTATAAAAGCCAAATATCAAATGCTGGCGTTTGTCCATCGCATGCCTTGCCGGGAGGATGACAGCTCGACGGCCAAGGATTTAAGCAAGGTGAGGAGGAGGAGCTGCTGCAGGTGTGAGGAGGAAACTGAAGCATGTTCTTGCACAAAGCCTCATTGATAAGTTTGATAATACTAATATGTTTTATTTATTTATTTCTTTTTTGCAGCAACTCCACTCAAGCGTGCGCACCGGGAATCTCGAGACGTGTTTGCGGTTGCTATCCCTGGGAGCACAAGCGAATTTCTTTCACCCCGTAAGAGTCACCTGCCGTATTTCAAAACTTTACATTTAATTTTCTGTTGATTTTAGATCATATTGCTTTATCTTGATGCTCAACCTCTCCTCCAGGAAAAGGGAAACACTCCCTTGCATGTAGCTGCAAAGGCAGGACAAGTATCTCAGGCTGAACTATTAACTGTTTATGGGGCAGATCCTGGAGCCCCTGACAGCAATGGCAAAACTCCCATTGACTATGCAAGGTCAGCTGTTTTCAGTAATCTTTTATAATTCAAGCACAAATGTTTCAATTCCAACTTTGAAGCATTACAAAGTGTTTTAACATGTCTTTGTAGGGAAGCAGGCCACCACGAGCTGGCAGACAGATTGGTGGAGGTTCAGTATGAACTAACTGATCGACTGGCGTTCTACCTGTGTGGGAGAAAGCCAGGTAAGCAACCAAGTAACCTGGTTACCTGATGACAGATTTCAGCTCTGTGGCACTCCAAGCAGACAAAAACAGCTGCTCATAGTATTTCATTTGCTGCGCGCACACTGATGATGTACTTCATCTAAATCATGCTGAATAGGAAGTGTTTACATTTCCCACAAGTATCGATGATGTTGGCAGTCATTCAGAATAACATTGTTGTTCCTTTCAGATCATAAAAACGGCCAGCACTTCATTGTTCCACAGATGGCTGACAGGTAAGGAAGCATAAGCTATAAGTCAACATGATGCAAAGTGATTTAATATGTCACATTTCTGCATTAAAATGACTAAAAGCTACCAGGCCGATGTTATATTCTGCTGTGTTGTGTAGTTACATCAGCCCAAGTGGTTCCAACAATGTTCAAACTTTCATTCAGTGGTGACACAGGAAACCCCAGGTGATACTTCAGAGAGTGAGGCAGGAAGTCGGCTAACCCGAATAAAGCTTTAATACATTACCTCTGTGAACATTTCTGCCTGAATTACATCAGCAGCAGAGGTGGTTGTTTAACAATGAAGACAGCAACTCCCACAATCCCACACTACTTCATCTTCAAACTACATCTTTAGTTTTCACTGCTTTGATTGAGAGACCCCTTGCGGCAGAAATGACATGCTGTGCGTTTAACACATGTCTCAGTGAACAGATTTAACTTGAATCGAGCCAACAAAGTGACTGCAGTGAGGCAGCTGTGAGGCCTGTTCAGACACGCTGTGGAGCTCACTGCAGCAGCTGTTATCTGTGTTAGAGGAAGCAGCCCCACTCAAGTAGTTGACAGACCCAAAAAGCTCTGCAACTGTTGCAAATAATTAACATTCCAAACAACTCTTAACAGCAAACGAGCAAACAGGCACTGTAGAACGGCCATGGTAGAACGGCCATGGAAGAACGGCCATTGTAGAACAGCCACTGTAGAACGGTCACTGCAGAACGGTCACTGCAGAACAGTCACTGCAGAACAGCCACTGCAGAACAGCCACTGCAGAACAGTCACTGCAGAACAGTCACTGCAGAACAGCCACTGCAGAACAGTCACTGTAGAACAGCCACTGCAGAACGGCCACTGCAGAACGGCCACTGCAGAATGGTCACTGCAGAACAGCTACTGTGCTTTTTTCACTTGAAATGATGCATTTGATCTTTTTCCCTGCTTTCTTTTGATGGATAAGGAATGTGTAAGTATTACTCAGCCTGAAGTGCGCATGATGTCACCTACCGACTCTTCGGCACATGTTTATGAGAGTTTTCTGTCTGTTTGCAGCAGTTTAGATTTATCAGAACTGGCCAAGGCTGCAAAGAAGAAACTTCAGTCTGTAAGTATTTTCACAGACTCACTGTACTGAGCTCTCTTTTCTCCCTTTTACTTAATAAGTGTAATTCTGTCATTTTCATGCAGCTCAGTAATCATTTATTCGAGGAGCTGGCCATGGATGTGTATGATGAGGTGGACAGACGAGAGACTGATGCAGGTGCAGTAAAATTATCCAGTAAAAGCATTCGTCGTCTCACTCTGATACTTCTTGCAGCTGTGCTCGCCTCCAAACCAGACACCTGATCTCACTCTCAATCTATTATTTGTAGTGTGGCTGGCTACACAGAATCACAGCACTCTGGTGACGGAGACAACTGTGGTGCCTTTCCTTCCGGTGAATCCAGAGTATTCATCAACACGAAACCAGGCAAGTCACTCAGCTCCAAGTCAAACGCTGCCTCGTTTCCCGCTGCACGTATTCACTTTGATGTTCGACTGCTGCTGATGCAACGTTCTTTTTCTGGCTCAGGGACGACAGAAGCTTGCAAGGTTTAATGCACATGAATTCGCAACTCTCGTGATTGACATATTAAGCGATGCGAAGCGCAGACAGCAAGGGAATTCAATCACCAGCCCCAAAGGTCAGCATCTTACTCTCACTTTATTCACAAATCTTACCGACTCTGAGGTGTAGCACAGACATCCAGCAACTTTTCAACTCTGTGTCTCTTCATTCCAGACAGTGTTGAGTTTATCCTGAAGAGTGTGGCTGGCAGGCATTGTAGCGACAGCCAGGACAATGACCAGCCTGACTATGACAGCGTGGCGTCCGATGAGGATACAGATCAAGAGCTCCCCTCGAGCAAAGGAGATCGGACCAAGGTATCAGCATCACTTTCACAAATCAAAACCCTGAAACACTCAGCCTGTCTCTCTCTGGGCTTCACCTTTTTAACCCCTCCCTCCAACAGAGCCTGGACTCCGACCTCTCGGACGGCCCCATTACTATGCAAGAATACATGGAGGTGAAAAATGCACTGACTGCCTCTGAAGCCAAGATCCAGCACCTCATGAAAGCCAACAACAACCTGAGCGATGAGCTGAGGCTGATGCAGAAAAAGGTATCCACCGCGCTGCACCAATAAGATCACTAACACCGGGGGCCGGACTGAGGGGGGGCCACAGTGGTCAGCAGCGTGATCGCCCTCTGGTGCGGAGGCCCAGCCTGTGGGTTGTAACGAGGGCCGAGCTATCTGAATGGGAATGCTCTGTTGCGAGATAAGGCTGCTGCGACACCCTGCTGGTCCGCCCTCTGTTTTGGCCAGCATGTTCAGTCTCAAAGCTTGAATGTAAACTGGAAATTTCTTTCTTTTTTTTTCTTTTTTTTCTTTTTGTTGTTGTTGGTTTGTTTTCTGGATTTGAGAAGAAATGCACCCTGAATCCAGTCAATAACAAAAACAGTATAGTCCCTCTCTTTGTAATGAATAAAGTAGAGTTCAAGCTGTGCTGTCTAATGTTACTAACAAGCATGTTTTTAGAAAAAGCATGAAGTAATTGACAGTGTTTTTAATCCCTTCATAGTACATAGTGACTAACTGAAACTGTATGTGTGTGCCTTGCTTCATCACGTGTTGTGTTTACTGATTTGTTGTTTGACATGTTTTCTAAGTGGTCACATTAGAGATTTCACAGAAAGACACAAACGTTTGAATACTGTTACTGTGTTGCTTCAAACTGCCCATTTGTAGATACTGTTAAGATTGAGATTCTGCACAAATGTACGCAAACTATTTTGACAGTGATCATTTTGGCCAAAGATGATCTCAGCATGTTGAAGCTTCAAGTTTTTTTTTTTTCCTTCTGTTAAACTTGCTTTAATTCGGCTGTTTGGGAGGAGCATGCAGATCATTCGTCTCTCACTTCTGTCTGTGTGACTCTCGGTTGCACACGAGGTCGCAAACAGATGAAGATATTAGAGAGGAGAAAGCAGGACATGTGACTTGTGATGACATATCGTAGTAGCCAGTGGACACGCACATCATACCGTGAATGTAGTTTACTTTCAGCTCCATTAGGAATGACAGCTTTTACCAAACATTGATGTTCATAACTAAACCACCCTACTCCTTTTTTCTGTCCTGTACACAAGATCTACCATTTACTTTGCACTAAACGCTAGTAGTTTTATCAATTAAGGCCATTTTTTCTTCCCCAAGCTGTTACATCCTTGACAAAATCGTCCTGATTTTGTTCGTTCTTGGATGCCTCTTATCCTCTCATAATTCTTGAGTCAGTCCGTCTGTACTGTGGCTACATCTTTGACTTAAACTGCAGCTGTGTTGCTGACCTGTGCAACAGTCTTTTGCTTGCTTATCACTTGCTTTGCATTTTTCAGACCAAGAGAAAATCCCTCCCAGTGCAAAAAAAGTAACAATTACAGTCACGGTCAACTTGAATGAAGTTGAAGGAGGATGTGATGTTTATGGGAAAATGTTCTCAGGTGTGTTTCTAAGTCAGTGAAGCAGCTTTAGGTTTAATATATATATATATATATATATATATGAGACATATCAGAAACTTGGTTCTCTCTCTTCCAAATATTCTCCAAATGTTGACTGAACCTTCTATATCATGGGAATAACAGGGTTAGATTCTCACATTTTACAATATGATGCCCACAAAGATGTGTTTTATTCCTGCCAAATGAAAAGCTTGGCAGACTTTTAGCACGCTGACAGCAGCAGGCTGTCAGAGCATTGTATTGAGGAAGAATGGGATAAAGGCTGATATGTTATGCTGTTCAGGTAAAGTGGATCAGAACAGGGAACAAAGCTTGCTTTGCTGAGAGCACCTCTTAGTGTGTTGCTGAACGTCTCTTCCAGCTGCAATCTCTGCAAAGCGAGAACACCTCTCTCAGGCGGCAGGTCACAACCAATATCTATCAGATCCCCAGCGGTTCAGACTACCCTGACCCCTCCAGCCCCTCACACCTGAAACGCCGGCAGTCTGCGCGGGCCAGTCGGCCCATGTCTATGTATGAGACCGGCTCAGGCCTGAAGCCCTATCTCCCTAAAGGGGAAACTCCCTACCCAGAGGAGGGTATCCCCACCCTGCAACCCTTCCCACCTCATGTAAGTAAGACCTGTTCCCTGCTCTCCTTTGCCGTTTCCTCTCCACTGCCCTGTTTCCACCACTTTCCCCTCATGTCTTCACCCTGTCTGCAGACCTTTCTCTCTGCCTGTTTTTTTTAAAAATCTTTTTCCTTCCTCATTTGCCACTGGGCGGTTTTTTGCAGCATCAAAGACAGAGTCATCAAAAAGCACAATGTCATGCGTTCAGACAGAGCCAGTCACATCTCATCTTGTCCAGAAACATATTCCAAACCATTATCCTGCATATATCTGTTGTTCACTGGAGTGCTGCTTGTTTGTCAGACAAAACGTAGTTGTGTACTCATTCTGATATACTTTGAAGGTGTGTACTGTGTTTTATGTTGATGAAGCATTAAAACTACCATACAAATACTCTGTGTTTTTTGTAATGCATGATATTTTCACAAACTCACAATCTTCTCATCTCTCAGTTCTCTCTTTGATTCAAATGAGATACTTGTGCATTGAAATTTGAGCCTGTGAATCATAGTTTTCTGGTACTTTTCTCTCGACGGATTAACTCCCCCGGTTCTCCAGTCTCCATTTTCTTTTCCAGGACGCTGAGCTCAGAAAGGAAATGGTTGTGAGCTCAGGGAATAAATGTAGGAGGATCAAACAATAAGCTCTTTTAAGTTGTCTTCATATCAATTCATCTTAAGCCCAACTCTAAAAAATTAAAGTTTTCTCATCCTGAACTTAGTGGTCATGGTCATTGCACAGATATAGTTTTCCATCAGTTCCATTCTCACTGTACAGTATTCAGTTGAGCCACAGCTGGCTTGAAGAGACTTTTGGGACAATTCATCTCACTTTTTAGTTTGCATAAACATTTCTCTTTTGATTTAAGGAATCTGTATCCTTAAGATGTGATTTGAACCCTGTCTTTAGACGGAAAGGGGCGCTTATGTGACCACCTCTTCATCCCTCCCCTCATTTCCATCCACCCTGTCATGGTCGAAGGACGAAAGTGCTCAAAAGGTTAAGTACATCCTCACTCGGCAGCCAGTCCACTTGGAGCCCTTTACCATTACCATTACCTCTGCCCCCTCCCTCGCTTTCCTCTGTCCTCCTACATGCTGCTCCTGATCTGCCCCGCTGCATGAGCCACCCCACCACCAGCTGCCCTCACCGTCACACACTCGCCTTCATCGGCGTCATCTTCACGGCGCGGCTGAACAGCTGGAATTGTGCCTTGAGCAGAAAGTTGCGCTTGCGATACAGCACTTGCTAATTTGAAAGCTCTCTCTCTCGGCTCCAGAAACGTGTGTAGCAGATGATGTGTGGAAAGTTTGTTACTCGCATTTTGTGAATTAGATTTAACGTATCTTTTACCCTTCTGTGTCGTTGTTAAACTCACCACGTTTTTCATTTCAAACGCTCTCAGGATAAAGAGGAGTCCCTCTTACCCCCTTGTCTAACAAATGCTTGGCCATTTTGCACAGTGAGCTTCCAACAGCATGCTCTCATTTCCTCCAGTAGCACACAAACACTGTTATTTATAGTCTAAAAAGATTAATCTTCTGGTAAAGCAGAACAGAGATTTATCTAAGCCACATTTCCTGAGGCGAGCTTATGCGTGCTGCATTTTGTGCCGTATACGCGAGGAAGAGTTTGTGTAGATTCTTGCATATAGATTGAAAGACTGTGAACGTGTTGTACAGTAGGTCCTGTGCGCCTCTGCTTCCTGTTTCTAAATGCAGGGAATTTGCATAAAGTTAAGCTACAGTGAGCTTCTCAGATAAGACACTCCTGTTTTGTGTGATACACTCGTGTTGCGTGGGATTTCTGAGCTCATCTGAATCTGAGGGGAGTAGGCCCCTCTGGGTCTACTCCCCTTCAGTTTGGAGAATGAGTAAAGCTCGTGTGTAATGGTTCTGATGTAATGTTTCTAGCCATGTGTTGCTGATTATTAGTATTGGCTTTTTGTTTGTCCTCCATGAATCCATCCTTACTTCAGGAGTTCATGAGTTTCATGTACAGAGTTACACGTTGTTACTGAGAATATCAGGTCCATTTCAGCATCAGTGATTATGTCATACTGGTGTGAATGAACTCTGCAAAATCTGTCTTGCTAATCCTATATTGATTGCTTTCAATTGATCATGTGCTCTTGCTTCACAGCTTTATTGGCTTGTTTCATTCAGAGTCATCCACATCGCTTTCACTGGTTTATATTCCAATTTGACACGCTGCAAACAGAAAGGGGCAGGGCTGCAGTATGTGTTTGTTCTTGGTCGATGAATTTGACATGTAGCACAGAAACTGTTGATTTCACCACAGCTGTTTCTGGTTTGCATCGTCTGACATGTGATGCTTTGCACAGTGAGCTTTTGCTTTTGCCTTCTCTTTTCTCTCTAGGCCTCCAAGTTAGAGAAGCAAAGCAGCATGCCAGAAAGTGACTATGACAACACATTCAATGACTCTGAGATGGATGACTCAGGGTAAGAGCATCACCCAGGTGGTGGTTTGTACTGAAATAATGTGCGGTTTTGTCTGTAGAGCAACAGCAATAAGAAGGGCGTTTGGCGGCAGACCTGACTGGTTCTGAATTTCCTTCTGCAGTTTGTGCCGGAGAGTGAGGCTGAGGAGCAGCGGCTGGCTGGGCGAGGGCAGCTCCATCCCTGAGCTGGATGACCTGGAGATGGAGTCAGACCCCACGCTTCCCAGCACAGAGGACGTCATCCGCAAAACCGAGCAGATCACCAAGAACATCCAGGAGCTGCTGCGAGCTGCTCAGGAGAACAAACACGACAGGTCAGAGTCAGAAGACCAAAGAAAGGTTTTCTTTCTTTGGCAGTTTAGGGTCCTTTTTTTTGTTGCGTTCATTTCCTTGCTTCCATTTTAAGCCCTAAGTTCCTCTTAAGTTCATCATTATTCTGTTATGTGTAGTTGCCTTTGTCTCCTGTCATTTCCCTTTTGTCTGCTATCTACACTCTCACCCCTCATTCTACTTCCACTCTGCTCCGCTGTTATGTTGTGGTGGTGTCACGGCGCCCCCGTCCCTCACCCCCGTGAGCAGACCATGCGAGCGCGAAGGCGTGCGTCGACTCAGGCACAGCCTGGGATGTTTCAGCACTCTGGTGCCCTGGGCCGAGAAGGCCCCCCCTCCCCTTCAGCCGCTCAGCCTCCGGTCCCCTGACCCCGCCTCCTGGTACTCTGGCCTCTGTCCCTGCCTCCCAGGCACAGTTTTATTTTCCTCTCCCTCACAGTTTCTGCCTCGTCCTTTTCCTTCTGCCTCACCTGCTAACAAGATAACTCCTTTTCTCTGGTGTGCTGCTGAATGTGTTCAGTTTGAAACTTGTTGCCTTTGTTCAGTTCTTTTCTCTTTAAGCACTGACTTTGAATTCGCTTCGGTCAGTTCATGATAACTTATGTTGATGACAGTTAATTCAGTTACATATGTGGAGCGACTTGCTTTTCATATGTAGGTGACTATTTGATGTAACCCATTTTTCAGGTTGATGTTGCTGAATAATGAATAATGATATAATGCAATATTTTTTTTAATGCCTAAAATGTGTTGTAGCATGTTCTGTTAGCTGATGTTAGCTGCATGGCGTGTTGTGAATACTTTATAGTACCTTACTCTGTAAGTTGCCTGCACATAAAAGCTTTTGGTTAATTGACATTTTATCAATGTTAATTCTGCGATTTTAATAATACTTTATGAATTTGACATCAATATGCTGAACTCATCGACAAATCTCTTCTCTTCACAGCTTCATACCCTGCTCAGAAAGAATACATGTGGCTGTGACAGAAATGGCTGCCCTCTTTCCGAAGGTACGGAAACAAGTTTGTATGTATTTTTCTTGGAGAGAATGGATCAGTCAACCAGTTAGCTAGCAAATATCTGAGGTTCAAAGTTCAAGGTCTTTACTCTTAAATATATACTGTGTGTTTAATATACATATTCCCAGTGAGTGTTACAAGAAAAAACAGTAGACGGACCAAAGTTTGTTAGGGCCAAGTTCGCTCTTAGGCCAGCAGAGGTCAGCGTGGTTCTACATGATCTGCCCTAAATTGCCCCTTTGCACAAATCTGTTGACTTTTAAGCAGACCTGTCCCATTACTTATTGAGATATTTGAACCTTCCTCTGCAGAAGCCTCGCTCAGAGACTGTGAGAGGCTCTCTGCGCTTGTTGACCTCCAGTGCGTACCGGCTTCAGAGCGAGTGCAGGAAGGCGGTGCCTTCAGAGGGCTGCCCGGGACCGGACATGCAGCTGGTCACCCAGCAGGTCATCCAATGTGCTTATGACATTGCCAAGGCAGCCAAGCAGCTTGTCACCATCACCACAAAGGAGAATACCAACTAACAGCACTTACAGGGCTGCAAAGCCGTCAGCATCTCAGTTTTGTTTTTATCTATATTTTTAATGATTTTGTTGTTTTTTCGTATTTGTGGTATATGCATGCCTTCTTTTTTTTTAATTTATGAATAAATCTTGACAATATCTTAAGCCAACTCTGGACAAAATCTGAGCGTGAAGGGAAAAAGTCAGAAACTTTACTTTGGGATACCCAGCGGTTTTAATAGCACAATTTCTCTTGGGCTAAAATGAAAACAGATCATGTTGCAGCAGCTAGCAGGCCTGGGAACTGTAATGGTTTCTAAAATTTTCTTTAACAATTACAGTAAAACTATCTCTTAGTTACAGATAATCTTTAATCAGTTCATACTGTAAATACCTTTTATTGAGAGAAAGAATTAAGCACAGCACAGAGAATCCACGTGATGATATTGGTTAATGTTATCAGTCCAAAGACAGACATGGATGCTGAAAAGCCATAAAGGAGTCATGAATCCAATGTCATCGAATGCTATTGCTAACTCTCTTGTAGCTAAAGGAGCTTCCTCTCATCAATTTCACTGTGCAAGCATCATCATACTGTAAAGTCTCCTCTCCAAAAACAAATTTAAACTTCCATTAAATGTTGGGACTTCATTCATGCACATGCTTTGGCTCTGCAATGCTAATGTTTGTTGCAATCGAAAAAGCTATTTATACGGTCTGTCCCCTTTCCAAGTGTAATTCAGTCTGCTGCGCACTTATTGCAGCTATTTATGTATGCCCATTTGTCAAGTCAGTGAATGCAAATAACACTTGTTCAGGGGCCAACTTATATTCTTCACCAGCGCCAAGATGTTGTTGTATTAAGTTAAAACGGTTTGGTGTGTTTCTAATAGGCGCCACACTGCATCGTACTCTGCGGTCTTGTGTGCCATTGCAGTGTTGTTGATGTTACTCAGAGCTCACAGCCATATTGTATGTATGTCCATGTGTTTTGTGCTCTGTTCTGTTGCTGCTAGTTTTGTATTTAATGTGCAACATATGGGATAGAACTCGTCTCCTGTATAATTGTGCAACCCAACGTTCATCCTCACCGAGTGTTTCAGAGTTCATTGACATTTTGAAATCTGATCAAGGTTATGTCCCTCTCTGCACCTGAATGGAGTGCAGGGATGTATGTGATGCAGCTGTTAAGTTGCACTTCCGAAAAATAATTATTTTCTAAATAAACGTAATTTATAACTAAAGCTTGTTGTGGTTTGCCACTGATTATGATCAGTTTTTGTTGTCTTAAAACAAAGTACTGAATTGCTTTTTTATGCTTTTATTAAAAACAGTCTACAAATTCAGGATAGAAAATACACAGCTCTTAAAGTGCAAAAAAAAAAAAAGCTAATTCTTTTCTACATATGCAAACAACCAGCATTAAATTATTAACATCAAGATGGCACAAATGATAAATGCTTCAGTCTTTAAAAGGCGTTATAGGAGAGGCTCACATGTACTCAAATCTGATTTTAAACAATACTGTAATAATGTCCATATGTACATTTAAAGAGCTACTGGTTGATAAAATTGTCCTTCACAGCGCAGTTCCAACGTGAAAGATGGGGCACAAAATTAACAGTCTTGGATCTGTGTGAAAAATCAAAGATTATCTGGAGCTTCAGGAGTCGGCGTTGCTCAAATATTCTTCTATCAATATGAAATTCTCTGCTTGTGTTACTGTCCTTCACTGCGGCTCAAAGAGAAAACATACAAGAGAGCAAAACGAGGGAATTTTGTACTAAAAGGAAGGTCTCTGCTTGATTTTCTGAACTGTGGATTTTGTCCCCCATCAGCTACTTGGACTCACATTAAGATTACGGAGTCCGCCATCTTTTACAACTCACATGCGAGCATATGAGTGTTGTTTTAAGACACACGTCAAAGCTAATTTCACCTAGAAAAACATACATCACACAGTTCTGCTTTGGTTTCAGTTTTGCAGGTTGCTCATGTCCAGGCTGATCGAGGTCTGCTGTGAATCTGAAAGAGACAGTTTCAATCAGATTTTAATATCAACGAGCTTTTTGAAACTTGGAATATGAACATTTGGGATCATCAGTTTCCTGCAGCTTCACTTTCATCTTTTACCTTCTCCTGGTACCCTTTCTTGGCCATCCTCTGCATCTCCAGCCTCAGCTCCTCCTCCTGGATTCGAAGAGCCTCCCTGTCCTCCTCCTCCTCCTGCTCTATCCTGCACTGCTCCTCCCTCTGCTTTTGGCGCTGCTCCTCCACCTACAGCACACACACACTAACAATTTTAGCTCTCAAATGTACATGAGTAAGCTGCTACTGTGGCATCATTGTTATCATTGTGGCATCATTGCAACTACCCTTTTCACTTACGCAGCCTAACCCTGAGATGTTCAGGAACACTTCCAGGTACGGCTGTGTTGTGAATGAAAGTGTTAACATTGAACCAATCACAAGACTCCACTGATGACATATTTGAATCTGCGACACCTTTGAGGCCGATTTGATAAGGAATAAAAGTTCTTTTGTTTTCTTCCGCCGCATACGCATACATCCGGCCTCGCCCTATCTTCTTCTTCTGTGGAGTTTAATGGTGGATGGCGTCTGTAAGTGTTGCATTACCAACTTGCTCCATCTACTCTGGCACTGCGGTGGCATGTGTGAACAGGTGCAACAGGGAAATGCTCCTGAATGTAGCTGCATGTGGGAATAGTGAAAATCACTAGCAGTAACCAGGAGCTACGTATGAAAGAGGCTTCTCAGTAGATTTTTTTAAGGTCTAAATAATTAACTTCGGTCTGCGGAGAAAAAACATGCTATGAAAACACAAAGTGTTGCTTTATGTGCTAACCTGGGCATTTATTTCCTGCAGCCGTGCAGTCTTACGGCCCTCATCTCGCTCCGTCTCCTGGCGTCTGAGCTCCCTCTCCAGCTCCAGCTCCTGGATCAGCTCTTCTCGTCTCCTCAGGGACTCCTCCTGAGCCTCGCGGTTTTTCTGCATCTTTAGCTCCAGCTGCTGCTGTCTGCCGGCAAGCACCTTCCCGTGAAGAAGAAAGGAGAGCTGTTTTTTAGTGGTCATATCTTTCAAGTTACACACACATGAAGTTTCACTTGAAGCCCGTTCACCTCTTGCATGAGCCGTTGTCTGGCTTTCCTCTCCTTCTCCCACTGCGCTTCTCGCTTCTCCCACACACGTTGAGCTTCTTCTCTAAAATGGATGAAAGTCGGTGGTTTGTATTTGAGGAGAATCAGCAGTCCCTTCCAGCAGAGTCTGAACTTACTGAATCTTGATGCTCACCTGTGAAGGATGTCAAACTCAGCCTCCCTCTCCTGCTCCAACTGAAGCTGCTCTTCAATCACACGTTTCATCCAGGCAGTGTCGGCGATGGCCCTTTCCCTTCGTGCAGTCTCCATCCTCCGGTCCTCCTGCTCTCCTTCCAGCAAGGCTGCCAGTATCTTACGGTCAGCCTCCTGGTCGGCACAGAGGAATTCAAGGTAGGTGTGAAAGCCAGGCAGGTTGGATTACACGTAGAGAAATATAGTGTATCAAAAGAGGGTGAATTGTCTAACCAGCTCCTCTTGCACTTTCTGGGCTCTCCGCTTCAGCTGAGCACGATATTGCCGGATCAAGAAATGCCTGGTGGAACACAAATCCAATGAACCTAATGCCTCAGCGGAGTGAGGTATCATCTCACTTGTCATCGGTTATCTGCAGAAAGAGCTTCTCTTACCCCATCTCAGACTTCTTTCGTCTTTCTTCCACCTCTCTCCTTTCCTCCTCTATCTTCTCCAGCTCCCACTGCTTGACCAGCAACGCCTCTTGCTCCTTTTTTAGACGAGTTGCCTGAGAGAGAAGAAATGCTTAAAAAACACACCTGCTGTATCATTTTGCAGAGTAGAAATACATTGTCCAAGTTCTAAATACCTCCTCTTCTCTCAACTTCAGTTCTTCCATCTGTTTGCGAAGTTCTTCCGCCCTCTTCTGCTCCTCCACTTTCTTTTTCTCCTCTGCTTGTTTCATCCTCTCCAGGACTTCTTTTCGGGTCCTCTCGTACTCATTTTCAAAGCGTCTCTGCTCCTCCTGCTCTGCCACTTCATGCTGCATGTGAGGAGAGATGGGTCACTTACAGTAGGTGTCTAAACTTTCTCAATTATGCACCACGTGGAAGAGATTGAGCTGAGTAGACTTCAGACCTGATACTGTGCTCACACATGAGCACCGTTTAATTAAAAATTGATTTCTTACATAAATAATTAGTCCTTTGAAAGGATAATGACAAAGTGTAAAGATGTGTGGGTCCTATGTGTCATCACTGGTTTGATGGAAGTGACACTTCAGAGGACAATGCAATTTCTCCATGATAGGGTTTGGTAAAATCGAGAATGTACCAACTCACAAGTCACAAGTGTGACAAAGGGCCAGAAGGACAAGAACACTTCTTATCCGTAGATGGTTATTAACACGTGAATGAAGAGAAGCTCAACCATTTTGTCTGACAGCTGTGATGAATATCTTACCTGTTTCTTCTCAGATATCTGCTCCTGCCATTGGCTAACAACGTGATCTTTATGCAATGCTGACTCGACCTGTGGACGGATTAAAAGAGCAAGTAGTGACACAGACAAGACAGAGATACTGATGAACCTGACCCTCAGTGGAAAGGATACCAGAACATTTTACTCTCGAGTCAACACTGGACTCGGGTGAACCAAAAAGTAATGGAATATCTGCATCACAAGCCCTATTAGTTTCCAGATCAAGTGGATGTCTTGACCAAAAGTGTCTGTTTTCTCTCCTCGCACAGTTGTTCAGACGCACATGATGGTCACAAGATTCCTGAGACCCATTTATCATCAACATTTAGACTCTGAGGTAAGAGGTTCGGCAACTTGTCTGTTTTGCATGAATAGTTTAAACTTAGCTACCTCTCGCAGCTCTGGGTTGTTGTTCTTCCAGTGCTCCCTCAGCAGCTCTTGTGCAAGCTAGGGATAAAAAAGAGAAGCAATAAATATAATGCACTGACAGCAGAGCGTCATGATGCTGTACTTAAAGGGAAATATCCAACCTTTTTTCTTCTTTCCTCTCTCGCTGAACGGAGCTCTTCAGTTTTTTGCACCAGCTGACTTTCCAGTGTGTTCCTGTCAGGAAGCACTTCCCTGAGCTCCGCCTCCAGCCGGTCTTGCTCCTCTTGAAGCATGGCTCTGAGCCGATTCCTGCGCCGCTCCAGGCTGGCCTGCTTTTCCTCCTTCAGTCTCTGTTTATGGTATGCTGACATGCTGACAAAACGGTGAAAAAAGGACTTGGGTTGTCTTTCTCTGGCATATTTGTCAGTCATTTGTCTGCTACAAGATTATGCCTGCGTGGTGTCTTTTTACTATCCACACACACACTCACACACAAACAGACATGATAATACCACACATTTAAGGCTAATACGCAGATTAAAGGGAACACATGCTGATATTCTTTACACCTACAATATAATCAACAAGTACTAAATGCTGAAAAAGAGGCAGTGACTTACTTACTTGTATTTAGTGTTCTCTCTCAACATATACAGTATAAGTATTTGTGTATGATAAACATCCTGAAGATCACCTTTCTGGCGAATTGTTTGGCATAATTGTTTGTCTACTTAATTTACTGGGAGGATTTCTTTATGAATCACTGCCTCTTTACACATTTCTGACCAGTTCTGTGACTTTTGTAATACAGAGACCTTGAATGTAAGGGATGATTACTTACAGAGCCATCTAAGGAAGGGCAGTGAAAGAGAAAAGGTAAAAAAAAAAAAAACAGCGTAGGAGCCCCCTACTTACCCCCTATATGAAATATGTGCATGAAAATGGAAGAAAACAGAAAGCATCAACAAAAATGATGACTGGCAATAACCGTTGGTTGTTTTGATTGGATTGCTTTATCCTTGATATTTATTTCTGATGGTGAAATCATGTGGTAACCGAGCCTGTCCAGCTATGGCGGTGAGGTTACCTCTGCTGGTAGGAGTGACGGGAGCTCCACACCGCCTGTTTCTGGCTGCGGACACTCTGCTCCTTGAAGTACTGAGCGTGCAGCTCCCACTGCTGCCGCCAACGGGCCTCCTGCTCCCGCTGCCGGGCCAGCTGTCCGGCCAGCACCCGGGACCGACTGGGCACATGGGCCGAGAAGGTCGGCAAAGCCATAGACCTGAATCATAATTAACATGCATCACCAACAGTAATGACCCCAGTCTGGTCCTAACTAACGTTGCTTGTTTTATATTTGCTAAGTTACCTGCCAACTCAACACTAAACCAACACTGCGTATGTGTTGTTGAGTCGACGCTAAAGGCCACTCATTCACACAGAAACACAAAGTACCCCGTTACCTTTATGCTTTTGCTCAAGCTATGTACGTTGATGGCAATGTAACGTTTATTATTTACGAGCAATAAAGAAAGGGAAATACGAACAATGCGTATGTTACACCTTAGCCACTACACAGCAACAGTTAACGAAGTTAAGGAACTTAATACATCGATAAATAATACTTACTTATCCTTTCGGTGGTAACGTGGACCGCCCTCTCTTGGTGTTTGTAAAAATCAGGCGATGTTTAGCATTTCCACACAGAAAAATCGCCTTTATTCAACCTCCGAGATCTCCTTAGTTACCAACACACTTCCTAGTTACTCCCACGCTACGGCATTAAGTAAAGGTCAAAAATGCTGACTGGCACAAAAAAGCGAAACCGTATTTCCTTCGCAACTCGCCAATTAAGTAGTTAAATACCGAAATAAATACACTTTTCCAGCATAAATACTACTTTGTGTTTTAGCGCTCGTCCAATAACTAAACTACTTCTTCTTCTTCTTCTACTACTACTACTACTACTAATACTACTGAGTACTAATAATGAGCATCCGTAATACAGTATGCCAGTATTGTGTACTGATAATCACTTGAGTGTGACACAGCGGTTTCTCTTAATGTTGTTTTAACGCAGAAAATAAAAAAACAACAACTATGAATTACTAACCAAATACTACTACTACTACTACTACTACAAATAATAATAATGATAAGCATTATTTACTTATCATCATCGTCACATTCTTCTTCTTCTTCTTCTTCTTCTTCTTCTTCTTCTTCTTCTTCTTCTTCTTCTTCTTCTTCTTCTTCTTCTTCTTCTTCTTCTTCTTCTTCTATTTTATTATTACATAATAAAACATGGGCTGCACGGTGGCGCAGCAGGTAGTGCGCGTGCCTCACAGCAAGAAGGTTGCCGGTTCGATCCCCGGGTCAGGCGGGGCCTTTCTGTGTGAAGTTTGCATGTTCTTCCCGTGCATGCGTGGGTTCTCTCCGGGTACTCCGGCTTCCTCCCACAGACCAAAAACATGCTCATTAGGTTAATTGATGACTCTAAATTGTCCGTAGGTGTGAGTGTGAGTGTGAATGTTTGTTTGTCATTACATGTGGCCCTGCAATCGGCTGGCGACCGGTTCAGGGTGTACCCCGCCTCTCGCCCATTGTAACTGGGATAGGCTCCAGCCCCCCGCAACCCCGAAAGGGATAGGCGGTATAGATAATGGATGGATGGATGGATAATAAAACATACAGTATGAAACCACTAATCCAGCTCCATTGAATACATCCATACAGTGAGTTAAATGATTAATATTTGATAAATGTATTTAGATAAATTCATAAGCTGATGATCAGGCTTCTGTACATTAACTGTAACTGTACATTTTGAGATATTCCACAAAACTCCATTAGTTGGCGGTAAAGCAGCATATGTGATTACAGGGGGCCCAGTGTCAGCTGATCAGAGTGCATCAGCTGCTGCTCTGTTTCTTCTGGACTTCAGTCTAAGCGCCGTTTATCGGCCTTTTTTGTCCGACAGGTGACGATGACCCGGATCTATCAGTAACAAGTCGATCACATGAGCCGTCGGCTGGATATTCAACCACCACCACCACCTGGGTTCAGTGTAGGTGACTGGAGTGTGTGTGTGTGTGTGTGTGTGTGTGTGTGTGTGTGTGTGTGTGTGTGTGTGTGTGTGTGTGTTGCCTCTCTCAGGGTGGGGTATGGCACACACACACACAGCTTCTTTCTTGTGTCACTGTAAATCTGCAGCAGAGGGCTGACAGCCTGTTGCTATCACTTCAGAGGTAAGAGTGTGTCCGGACCAAAGAGATGGCTCTGTTGATGGAGCACCAGTTCAGGCAGCTGCCAGCTGACAGACAGGTGGAAACCAGACCGTTTCTGGAGGCTGTGTCATACCTTCCACCGTTCTTTGGTAAGTGAAGTTTCCACAGTGTGACACAGTAGAGACCATGTAGGCACCTCTGACATTCCTGCATATGAAGCTGTGTGGAAATAAAGGTGGAAAAAATAATCCTCAGACGTCAGTGGCTGCAGGGGAAAGAGCCAGCTCTATGCACGCATTTATTTCTATTCAACTTATTATGTTTGGCTTTGTCAGAGCTTACAGTTAGTTACAGTTATTGAGAAAGCAATCTGAATCAGTTTTAAGCCTGTGGATTCATATAACTCAAGCCTACTGATTACTAAATTGACCAAACATGCACACAATTGCAGGATTTTATCTGCTGGAAGTCCCCTGCAATGGACCTTTTTCCACCGTCATACATTCTGCATGTGGGATTTGTTTAACTTTGATTAATAAACAGGGAGCTTGTTGAGAGGGAAATCTGTCACAACTCTTCTATCAAGCCTAATGAAACGATCTTGCTTGTTCCAAATGATAATCTTTTTTGGATCGTATTTCTCTCCATCAAGCTGTCCACAATCCTTTGGCATGCATTATTTAATCCACTGGCCTGGATTTTAAGTTGTGAAAATGATTAGTACGGTGTTGAGTTCCCCTTGCCCATTCACCGGCGGCACAGTGCGCCAGGGCATCTTTGTGCAACTTCATTCTGTATTAATATGCCAAAGGTCCTCTATTGAATTTGCCATGTGAAACCCTTGAGAGGAACCAAGTCTGATGTCGATATTAAGCTCTTTCCTCCTTGTCGCCATTGTTTTTCCTGACCTAGAAATTTCTTGGCCAACTTTCCTACAAGCTATTAAAGTCCCGCACGCTCTCATAGTACATTCACACTAGTGTTTTAAATTAATGTGCTTAATTAGACTTTTTCTTCAGGACTGCAAGGACAGTGTTTCCTGACTCTCCTGTTTTAGCAGGACAACTCACATCTTTAAGCTTTTTTAGGTATAAGTCCCTTCATGACCTCATTAAACTCTGTCCAACTCCAACCTGAGAAGAGGTCTAATTAGCCAGAATAATTAACACCTGTCTGTGTTCGTGTTTAATGAACCAAGAACTGAACAAATGATGCTGTTTGGGACTAATTGTTAAGCTTTTTGTTTATTTCAGTGTTTTTGTGAAATGGATACTGTTACTTTTCAGGGAGTGGTTTAATTGCATGCTGTCTCCAGAGAAACTGTGTGTTTGTAACAAAACCTTGTAAAGAGAGTGGAAAATATATGGAGAAAGCTGTAAGAGACGAGGATGGCTCCACAACAAGATAAGTTGCCTTCAGTGTTGTGGCGATGCCTCACATCAGTTGTCATGAGTTGTTTCCTCAAACAGATCAGGAGCTGAAAGCTGCTGATGTGTCAGTGGGTCAGCCAGGAGCTGTGTGTAGTCGACACTCCTAAGGTCTCATTGTTCACTATCCCATCACCAAATTTCAGGTCCCACAGTAGCCCAGTTAAAGGACACCTACTTATGATACTGTGATGAAGTGTCTGTGAAAACATCTAATCCAACTGGATCTGCTTCATTGTCTGTCAGAGAATTAAAATCTTGTTTTTTCTGACCTTCAGTGGTTTAACTTCTCACCTCACAGCAGTGATGTACAGGTGTACTCCAGGACCCTGTGACATCACTGTGTAGTGTCACAGGTGCAACAGAGCACATTTCAGACCAACAGCAAACATGAAACAGGCCTGAAGCTTTGAACAAGAGAGGACAGAGAAACACAACTTTTCAGCCTGGTGTTAAGTTACTCTTTAATGTGCGTCTTATGTCGATCAGCACTGAGGTACATTTTGTTTTCACAGTGTTTGACAACAGTACATATACAGTGTTGTTCTATCTGCTTGATTCAGCACTTCACTACAGCTTTGTCACACATAATGTAAATCACTTGAAATCAGATCCAGGGTGTAATTTAATAGCTGCACAATTTGATCATTTTGAAAAAATCTGAATGTCCTCTGCATCATTTCATACACATTGTCCCTTTAATTCATTTGATATGTTTGCGATGACAGTTTAACGTTACGTAATATTTACACATATCACAACATTATTGTAAAGTGATTACTTTTGAAATGATGTTTTCTGCCTGCAATAGTCCATTTGTCCATGAAGGACAGCTAGAGCTACTGAACAGTCAATGCATTTCAGTAACTGCATGGCTTATTGGCAAGATTTTCACGATTGGAAATGTGCAACACTTTCTGATAATATCCGACAAAGAGGCTTTTATACAGGCGTGTATATGTTTTAAGCTTCTGTGGTAATTGATCAAGGTTGTTCCTCCTCAGACTGCCTTGGCTCTACGATTTTTGCACCAATCAAGGCTGACATATCTGGTAATATCACAGTAAGTATGAGTTAAATGTGTCAGTCTACTCTTTCATTTCTCTGTAATGTTGTAAAAAAATAAGACGCTCTGTTGTATGTAATAGAAAATCAAGGCGGTTTATGATACCAACCCAGGACGGTTCAAGACACTCCAGCAGATTGTGGAGGCAGAGAAGGAAATGCATGGAGCACAATGGCCCAAAGTTGGAGCGACGTTGGCTCTTATGTGGCTAAAAAGGTTTGAGAAGTTGTGCACTTCAGGTTTCACAGATATTTTGGTTGTGTTCATTAGATTTGACCACTGTCTTCTTACTCTGCATGTCTTCTTCATCAACCAGGGGTCTACGATTCATTCAAGTCTTCCTTCAGAGCCTGGCGGATGGTGAAAAGGATGATAGCAACCCAAACCTCATTCGAGTCAACGTCACCAAAGCCTATGAAATAGCCCTGAAAAAGTATCATGGCTGGTTGGTGCAACAGCTCTTCAAGGTGAGTTCAGAGTCTTTTATGAGAGAAGCATACGAGTAGAAAATGCATAGAGTTGTGTATAACTATGTCATTTGTTTGGCTCTTTTAGGCGGCTCTTTTCGCTGCTCCATACAAGTCAGATTTCCTGAAGGCCCTCTCCAAGGGTCGGGAAGTCAAAGAAGAGGAGTGCCTGGAAAAAATCAGAAAATTCCTCATCAACTTCACCGCCACTGTTGATGCTATTTATGAGATGTACAATAAGATGAATGCTGATCTTGATTACACAGTGTGACCGCAGGACGCTCTTTCCTCCAGTGATCCGCTCAGTTTACGACATCATTTACATCCCGCAGTCTGCAGCTCTGCTCTCTGCATCTCGACATGTTTCCCCTCAGGTCATCTGACGGCTCTCTGCGGAGTGTGTTTGTAATATTCTGTCACTGCACATCAAATGTTTGCGCTTTTAATCGCCTGTGTGCCTCTTCTGGCTTTCTCAGCGCACCTTTTTCTCACGCGGCTGCAGATTTAAACTCTGTATTTGTTCTCTATTTGAAGAGTCATGTGTTCCTACAGGAAGACAGGTTTTGTTTTAAAGCAGTGGCACAGCCACATATTCATGTGCATGATAGTAAGCGCTCTCACAAATGCGTGATAGTTACACCAAGAATCGAAGTGCTACTTATAGAACAAATGTTTTAGAGACCAGGACTTTAAGTAAATGAGTGTGGTGTGAGTTGAGCCACATCACTATCAAAACTGAACATGATGAGAAAATCTAATCTTTGTTAGAATCATTTGTAGCTTACAGTGATTTGTTTACTTTTCTGGATTTATGCTATAGATATTGAGTTTTTAATTTGTTCAGTTTGAAATGTTACAGTTTAAAGTCCACAGCCAACCAGTGAATATTGTTCTTTATCCTGGGGAAGATAAGGGCTGCATTTCAATTGTATTTGTAATCATAGGAAATATCGATTTTATTCTGACATAAAGTCACCAAAATCTACATCATCTACAAATAATTTGAAGAAGCCATGTTTTCATCACACACAACAAATACTGCTCAGCTGTCCATGTTTTACAGGGATTGGGTTTTAGTTCTAAGTTGTCTAGTTACACAAAACATAATGAGTTTAACCATCACTGTGACTTCTCTGGCTTGTTTCACAGCTTCATGAAGAGAATATTTTGCAGACGTTATATTTAAAAACTTCACAGAACACAAGAAAACGTACGTACGTACACTGTTGGCTCGTGATGCTGCGCGCCTGTTTGTGCCTTAAGCTCGAGGTGCACAGTGTTTAAATAATGTCAACTTTTCTGCCTTTAGTGCTTTATATTTTTTATATGTGTCACTCTGTGTGAACCAGGCAGGCTAATTAGGAACAAATGATTGGGACTGAAGGTGTGGTCTGCCTCATTTTTACTTCTGTGTTATTCAGGACTTGAATGTCTTCACGATTCTTCCAAAGCAAGTGCTTCTCTGTCCACTCTGCTCTCAGGTGCTGACATAAAACTCAACGTGTATTTCCTTTAAACCTCATTGTCGAGGGGATGTTAAGTGTTGCGATATGACTTCTCGCCTTCTACACAGCTGTTGGATAGACTTTCAGGTGTTTCTAAGCTACGTGAGATGTCAACTGTGATATTTTGACAGCATACTGACTTTGAACAGAGGTTTTTCTGGTGGTTCATCAATACTGTTTTGAGTGCATGTCCTAAAACGCTTGTCTGGTGTCTCTTGGGACTGAAACTATATGTTGCAGTGTGTGCATTGTGTACAACAAAACCTTATATTTTCACCTTGTGTAAACCAGAATTTGCAATAAAAATACATGCAAATATTCATGCGATTTCATATTTGCTTCAGTTTCTTTCAGTAGACATGGGAAGTACACAAGTACTGTATATACATACTCCAAGTCTAGTAAGTACAGTTTCAAGGTATTTATATTTCAGTATATTCATTTGTTCCCACTTAATATTTCTACTCCACTACTGGGAAATATTGTACTTTGTACTCCACAACAATTATCTGGCATCTTAGATACTTTTTACTTTGAAGATTAGCCATTTATGTATGATTTTTCATGTATCTCATGAATTAAACTGCTTAATAGTAAATAAAACAGTACGATTATCTTTCACTGTTCACATGTTGATGCATCAGTAGTAATAGTCCAGTAATAAAATGTGACACTCTGACAGGCCTTTTTGTTATCTAATGAGCACTTTTGCTACTTTAAATCTGTTTTGCTGCTAATACTTCTGTACTTCTTCTTTGACAAAATTATTAATGCTATATTTTAGTTAAGAAGTGCCTTATTTCTCATTTTTATTAATTTTACCCAACTACAACACTGATTAAAATTGTGATAATATTTTGTGAGATAAACCTATAGAAGTTATCAATAAATAAGGAAATAAACTGGTCCTTGCATTTCACCGCTGTGACATCAAGAGGACTTATTTCTCTTTGGTGTGAGGCTCCTCACGCTCCCTTTGGCAGCCTCGCCCTCTCCTTCCACGGATTCATTAACTGGACTCCACTTCACTGTGTGATTTTCAATAGTTGACAAATGGGTCAGTATTTGTGAAACTTTGCTCCCTGCAGGCATGTTTGTTCAGCAGTGAAGCCGCCTATGAAGGGCACTCTGGGTTAGAAAACAAGGTCACAGATGAGGTTTCGCTCTCAGCTTTTAAATCAGCATGGGTAGAAAAATGAGTGTTTGAATATCTACAGATCCAGACAACTGATGAGGAAGACCCTCTGCTGTGATGAAAGCTCCAGAACAATTAAATGGACCTTCTGGAGAGATCATTTTGTCAACTTTGGCTATTGCTATGGATGATTTTTGTGTCCATTGTAGGAGAAAAGAAAACACTCAGCAAGCAGTGATTGACTGTAACAAAGTACATTTAGTCAAAAACTGTCTCTTTCTAAAGGAGAGGATTATTGATTGAAATCATTAGTTATTCAGTTGACAGAAAATGGTCAAATACTTTGATGATCATTTCACTAATTTTCTCATGGAAAAACATTTCAAGGATTTTCACAAATGTGGTGATTTCCTGCTTTTCTTTTGAATTATACCACAAATTTTTAATTCATTGTCAATAATTTTGAATTTTGAACGATTGGTTTGACAAAACAAGCATTGTGAAGGAGGCACTTTGGGCTCTGAGAACTTGTGATTATGCATTTCTCTTTTTCACCATTTTCATCATGTTTACAAATCAAGCAATCCATTAATCGAGAAAGATGAATCCATAATGAAAAAAATCATTAGTTTCATTCACATGGAAAATAGTTATGATATTAGCTGCACCTCATCCACCTACAACAGCAAAATCCTGCTCTTAGTGCATGAGTAGTGATGATATAATCGTAATCCTAATAATAGTTTAATAGTGACAGGAGACATTTCCTGCATTGAGTACTTTTAATTATTTAAATAAATTTTCCTTATTAAGCCTATACTTGGATACTTTTGCATTTTCAATGCAGGACTCTTACTCGTAACAGAGTATTTTTACAGCGCAGTATTACTACTTTTGCATAAGTAAATGGTCTGAATACTTCTTCCATCACCAGTCTTCAGTGGTCTCTCGGCAGGCTGAAGTTTTAAGCCAACACCTAGCGGCCATCGCTGGTACTGCATCTCCCATTTCCGCGTCAGTTGCGTTCACGGTCGGCTCCAGGTTTTCGGGCGAGTCCGTGAGCAGCGCCTCTGTCCCACCCTAACTTACGTAAAAGCATCCGTTGTTCTGCTGGACTTTACCGACAGTCGCACACATGAATCAGGGGGACACTGTAGTCTTAGTAGAAGCAGTGTACAGAGTGTTCACTGGAGAGAAAAAATAAGTTTGGGAAGTTTTAAACCATGAAAAGCTGCGGAATAATTTGTTTTTAAGAAACGGAAAACAAGATCACCAGATTAGAGCAAGGTAAGTAACAAATCTTTATTCTTTTTTCTTCATTAGATGACCTCCAAGGTAAATTACTCATTTTACCCAAAAATATGTGTGAGAGAAAACTATTCAACTGACTGGATTAGTTTAATTACTGTGACATTGTTTTAGAGAAAGTTTTACTGATTCAGTTTAATTACTGTGACATTGTTTTAGAGAAAGTTTTAGTGATTCCTCACTGTCCACATGTTTTCTGTGTTGAATGTCATTATTTATCATTCATCACTTTCACATCCTTTCTTGAAATGTATATTTTTATGCCTATTATTTCTGTTTTGTTTTTTTTTTGTTTTTTTTTTCCATTTATACTTCCTTCCATGCATCCTTACCTCACCTTAAAATCTGTTACCATTTAAAACATTAAGAAGACGGCCTCCAGCTTCTGTTACTGGATAATGTCACATCAGCAGTGACAGAGCAGGAAGTCCCACATCTCTTGGGGAAAACTAAAAACGCTCACATTTAGTAACTTTCACAAGAGGGTCTCTCATGTCCCTGTAAGTGGATGATATGTGAGCTTTGGGTCCTTGTGGTATTTTATGATCCCTTTCTATCACTCGGACAGGTTTAATATGCAGTTGGTCCTCACTGCCTTCACACACCTCCACCAAACAACCTAATCCCTCGCTTTTAGTCTGTCTAATAGTTTATCAAGGGCAGCCTCTCTTTGTTTCTCCGTCTTTTTACTGTCCATTGCCCGCTGAAGTGTAAAGGCATGATAATCCGGATGTCAGACAGGGCTGTGAGTCATGCCTCTCCCTCGGTGGGACCCCAGCTCTGGTGTTTGTGTTGCTCCTTTGCAGCAAAGTCTGACTTAGATGAGCTGTCAGTGTCAGGAACAAAGTTGTGTGATTCAAAATGAAGCCGTGGAGGGACATGTGAGGATGTCATGTTGTTTGTGCAGAGAAGCTTGTGCTTATGCACCAGTTGTAGTGAGTAAATGAGTGTAGTGATTTATGTGTTGAACAGACAGGTGGTGTGATTCTGCCTGCTCGAGGAAACACATCCTTCTGACCAATGAGAGGCCGGACTCACAGCCGTGTGATTGGTGTTGGCATCAGTCCTCTCCTAGTTTTTCCATATATCCCAGCCCCAAACAACAGAGCTCTTTTTATGTCACTCAGGACCTGCAGATGTCTGGACTTCTGTGCGTTATTCATATGATTTTTACTCTTTTTTGGCTTCGACAGGACGCCCACATGCTTCAGCATCATTTCCAGTTTCCCCTGAAGAGGAATTTGACACGTCATTGTGATAAAAGGGATGAATGAGGTACAGAGAGGTTAAAGGTCAAATGTATACCTCAAAATAAACTTCACTTTTACACGGGAGTTTCTAGGGTTCCTTTGGTAATTGTAGTTCAATGTCTCATTACTTTAATTTTGTATTATTTTATCCAGTTTGCTCTGATTATAGCATAGAAAAACCCAATGTAACTATTGCTATTTCTGTGTTTCCTGTAGTAAATTGTAATAATTACTTCCTAGACTGCGCACACACACATGCACAGAAATGACAGCTGATCTTTAACTTACGACTAAGAGAAAGAAAAAACACCAGACAAACTGTTGAAGTGGCAGAGGTACGTTTAGCAGGCCAGAAATGTGCTAATGTTGACACCGTGAACCTGGGATGCATGCGGTTAAAATACGTATGACAAGTTACAAGTTCTGTAAACATAACTTCTGTTTGTTTAGAAGGAAATTCCACAGGGAACAAGACTTTCCATTTGTCCAAGCATGTCCTGCTACCTGAAGGCCACGCAGCTCACTCTGATCGTTTTGTCATGGTGTTTGTTTGTTCCAGGGCCGCTCTGCTCTCCTCAGAAGGTGCCACCTCGCCTTGTCCAAGGCCGACACCCTCGGCTCTGTCCCTTCCAGAGATGCCGTCTCTGTTGACCCGGGAGATGGCGGGGCGGCTCAGCCTGAGGGCGATGCGGCGTTCCCCCTGTGTGAGCTCTCAGACCTGTTCGAGAGCGAGGACGCCTCCCCGGCCACTCAGGACACGAGTCAGGGTTCAGCCCTGGAGCTGGTTCAGCCCGGCCAGCCCGCGGACAGCAGGCAGAACCTGCGGATGAAGTTCCAGGGCGCTTTCAAGAAGGGCATCTCCAACCCTATGGACCTGCTGGAATCTACCATATATGAGTCAAATGTGGTTCCAGGCCCCAAGAAAGCTCCCATGGACTCGCTCTTTGACTATGGCACCTACAGGAACACTAGCAACCAGAAGCGACGCAGAAAGAAGCTCCCAAGAGGGTGAGAAAGGGCCTCACTGTCTCTAAACGTTAGGATTTAATAAATGTGTGTTCCTTTCGACTTCTTAGTTTAAGGGTTTACTTTTACTGTCTTAGCAGTTGGGAACCTAGACTGTTTTTTTCCCAGGCACAAAAGGGCTGGTTTGGAAAAATGTCATAAAAACAAAAAACTCCTACAAGTGCCACTCTGTAGACAGAGGTGTGCCACATGAGGAAGTATGCACACACACACACACACACACACACACACACACACACACACACACACACACACACACACACACACACACACACACACACACACTGCAGGCCAAGCGCTCCCTCATTCAGCCCATTCACTGATGTAACAGAGGACATGTTGTTGGTCCCCCTGCAGCAGCAGTTGAGGTAATATTTAGGCTGCCGCCTGTTCCTGGCTGCTCTACCTGTCCCACACACACAGAGGTCTATTTACTGGAGCACTCGAGGGTGTGGCCGTTTGCTTAAAAGATGGTTTGTGCACCAAACGCCCATTCAGCTCTTTATTTTCTGTCAATGAAATGTAGAAAGAATCCATGAATTACAGCGAATGTTTGACACAGTAACATCACGCCATGTTTTTGTGTCTCCTCAGTAAAACTGAGGCGTCCTGTGATGACAGCCAAAGCTCGGACCCACCCAAAGTCATGAAAATATTCAACCGCTCTATCCTCTTCGAGTGTGTGTCACGTGCAGACACCGAGGCCCTTGAGGGTCTGTTGGAGTACCTGCAAACTCATGAAAAGAGGTTAACTGATGAGGAATTCAGAGGTGAGACTAGAATGTGCTGTCACTCAAATCAGATGTCTGTGACAGATTCATTTCTCGCTTGTATCTCGACTGTCTTTGCTCTAAACTGGGCGTTATCCGCTGACCTTTTCTATTTCCTTGCTACTCTCTCATTGTTGCTTTTGGGTGAGAGGATGTGAGAGGGAAAATGTGGGGTGACATCAGGGGTTTTGTTCCGATAGAGGCAGGCCAAGGGGAAGCTTCCTGTGTGTGTCTGAGAAGCTTTTTCAGGCTGATAACAGGGAGCAGAGAGAAATCACAGCAAACTGTCGACTCCTTCAGAGAGTTAAACTGGACTTTTTTTTTTAACTGAGAGACTAAAAATAGTGCTTGCGTGACCCCTGTCCTTTACAGTTTGATCTTATGAACCCTGAATGTTTATCCGGATGCGACAATTCCAAAAACTCTGTCTTTTGTCATTTACCCGTTTCCAGTAGAACATTTAGAAGAGCGTACCAGGAAGTCATATTTTACAGGCCATGACAGTAGAGGCCCAATCAGGGGTTACAAGAGGCTACTTCTGGAGTTGGTTTATGGAAAGATTGTTCAACTAATTAACAAAAAATATGCAGAAATGATAATTTTATAGCAAGAAAAATCAAAACTATTAAAGATAGAAAGAGGAGTGAGCTTCAGTGGGCGAGGACAAATGCTAACCACAATATCCACATTTACACAGTTAGAACTGGATGGGTTGTGCTGATGAAGGTGTAGATTTATTTACATAAATAAGCGTACTAATACTAAAAATATTCTTTGTTTTAATTTAATTTTTGCACCAGAGCCATCCACCGGTAAGACGTGTCTGCCCAAAGCCCTGCTCAACCTTTACGGTGGGCAGAACGTCACCATCCCACTGCTGGTGGACATAGCAGAGAAGACCGGAAACCTCAGAGAGTTCATAAACTCGCCCTTCAGGGATGTCTACTACAGAGGTATGGAAATAACCCGCTAGCGATAACATGCAGCCACAGAATCTTTTGTCATTTTTAGGGGAGTCGTTTAAATAAATGATGGTCTGATTTGAATTTTGCTGTTTTGTGGAAGAAGCCTTCATCTTCCACTCAGCTGAAGCTGGCAGAGACAGTGTTTTGTTATTGTAGCTCCCCCGCCCGGTGGGTGAGGCCCAATTAAGGGGAACAGGACTGTATTTACAGTACAGTATGTATATGAACAGTGACTGTTCAAAGCTCTGTAAATGATAATATCCAGGTGTTGGAAACCTCGTCTTTAGGTTTCAGGAAGACCTTGTTACACAAACCGTGGTGCTGCTCTTCATTGTTTTCTCCATGATTGTCTGATCGGCCTATTTACATAATCACACACGATTCACACAAGTCTGGTAGTCAGTTTGAAAATTCCTTTTTTTTGCTCGTGCATGAAATATTTTTTATGTGACAGCATAAAAAATGTTTAACGTTTCGTTTTTAATGGGTTCTGACCCCATAGAAACAACCTGCACATAAATTTACCCCTCATGGCTTTTAGTTCATTTTTTATGACCTCCACCCTCAAGCTCATAACGGGCCGTCAGCTTCTCAAAAGAGAATAAATCCTGTAGACAAATGGCAAGAGTCGACACTGTTTCTGTTGTGTAACTGCTTTTTTTGCTTACACAATGCCTGTCAACATATTTAACCCTGTGCTCCTCATTTCGGTAATTACCTCTTGGAAAACACATTCTTTCAGCTGATATTTTTTAATTGAACACAGCAAACAAAGCAGCAGCTAATACTGATACTAGTCCAAATGTTTCTGTGCTGTTGTCAGGCCAGACGGCGCTCCACATTGCCATAGAGCGCCGCTGTAAGCAGTATGTGAAGCTGCTGGTGGAGATGGGAGCTGATGTTCACGCCCAGGCCAGGGGACGCTTCTTCCAGCCCAGAGACGAGGGGGGCTACTTCTACTTCGGTAATGACCTTTGTCAGCACATAAATCTAGTCTGGAAACAAAAGAGTTCATTGTGCTCCTATATTTCTGCTTCTGGCAAACCCTATAGTCTCTCCTTAACTGATAAAACACTGCAGGCAGAGGGTCACACAAAGAGTTCTGGAAAAGTGTTAGTGTATTTTCTGCCTCATATGGTGGAAATGATGTAGTGTGTCTGTGGTTTCTATGACTTCACTGGTAAATCTTTTAGTTTCCACTCTGGCTCTGACTTTCTATCAAGTGGTTGTTCTGTCTTTAACATCAAGGTTTTGTGATGTGGACTGCAGCAGCTGCCAGGATACAGTAAAATAGTTAACATGTGGTACACGGTCCTGGCAAGAGACCTCTGTTTCCATGGAGAAATGATGTGACATAAGACCCCACCCTTTCTCCTTTTAACCTGGCAGGTTTTAGCTGAGCAAACACTGTCAGGATGCTGCTGTGGTCCAGAGGTGCAATCCACCCTATGCCCAAATGTTTTTGAAGTAGCGTACGAGAAACCGTCACTGGTGGTGCTCCAAAAACACATGAAAAGACAAGCATTAGGTCATATGTTCAAGAGGTGCGTCCAGTGAAAGGTGTCAGTGTTCTGCAGTTAAGAAAAGTAAACATCCTCTGTTGAGCCTCCTCTGGGAAGAACCTCACCGACCTGGAAATTAATGAGTCTGTAAACTGAGCTCAGCACACTGCCCTCTGCTGGCGACTGTTAACGCCCAACCTCCTGCATCACAGTATGTGGTACCCAGAAAAAGACATTTCTGCATGTATAAAAGTGTGTCCTCTTATCCGTCCAATGATAATTATAGCAGATATAATTGATTTTAATGTTACTCTCCAACAACACAGAATAGACAGTAGAAAAAGCTTGTTATGGACCCTGTTTTATTTTTTACCCAACCCAGTTTTAAGAACAGTTTATTTGATTACACTCATGTGTTATACTCCTCACTCATCACAGAGGAGATGATTTCTATTTGCACTTAGCACGGTTGTCATTCCCAAATCCCAGCGTGTCCGGGCACAGTGTGAGTAATTTGCTGCGGAGCTTTGCAGTGAGGTGAACAGGAACCTGGCAGGGCTGATGGCTAATGGGATTTAGACTCACGCTAACACTCTGCATGCACCCGTGCAAATCCATGAAGAGGAGCGTTTCTATGTGAGGTGACAAAGTAATCTGTCACCCATGGCAACGGCTCATTTTCAGCAGCTGCTTTTGGCACTCTGGCCTCTTTGCGCCCCTCCCTCAAACAACTGCTAATTGTGCTGTTTTCATAGCGGGGATTTAAGTCAAATCTTTGATCCATGTTTAGTATGCTTTGCGAAAAACATACAGATGCCAGCTACAGTTCTTAATTAACCCTCCTGTTGATTTGCTTATTTTTAATCTGAAATACAGTTCCTTTAATCCCCTGTGAATCCAGTATGAAGTATTCCTCTCTCTCTCTGTGTGTGTGCCCAGGTGAGCTTCCTCTCTCACTGGCTGCATGCACTAACCAGCCTGACATAGTGCACTACCTGACTGAGAATCCGGACAAGAAGGCCGACCTGCGGCGACAGGATTCACGTGGAAACACGGTGCTGCACGCCCTGGTGCACATCGCAGACAACACCAAGGACAACACACGTTTCCTCACAAAGATGTACGACCTGCTGCTAATCAAGAGTGCCAAGCTCTACCCAGACTGCAACCTGGAGACGGTGCTGAACAACGACGGCATGTCACCTCTCATGATGGCCGCCCAGCTGGGCAAGATAGGGGTAATGATACATCTTATGATACATCTACATCATCACATTTCGTCAGGTCGTAATAATATTAAGTCCAAGTCGAAAGTCAGCTTCTCCATTTTCCTCCAGGTGTTTCAGCACATTATCCGACGTGAGATCAAAGATGAAGAAGCGCGTCATCTGTCACGTAAGTTTAAGGACTGGGCCTATGGGCCAGTGTACTCCTCCCTCTATGATCTGTCCTCGCTGGATACATGTGGAGAGGAACCGTCTGTCCTGGAAATCCTCGTCTACAACAGTCGCAATGAGGTGAATGGGAAGATTTTGTTTAGAAAATTCCGTCATTCCTACTTTAAAAAATAGAGCTTAGATGAAATATTGTTGATCAGAGTATTAAGAGCAACACAACACATAAAAGATTTCTTATTTAATCTCTTGTTTCTGGTCCTGATGTCAGAACCGCCACGAGATGCTGGCAGTGGAGCCCATCAATGAGCTGCTCAGGGCCAAATGGCAGAAGTTTGCTGCAGTCACCTTTTACATCAGCGTGGTTTCCTACCTCATCACCATGATCATCTTCACCTTAGTGGCATATTACCACCCAACGCAGGAAACGGTGGGTGAGAAGCTGCTGAAAATGTAGACGTTTTCACAGCGTGGCCAGATTGCATGGGAAATGATCAATGATTCATGATGAGAAACTGATGAACATGCCCATGCGGCACTTTTCAGGACACCACATGAGCATATTAGTATCATAGCAGGTATTTAGCTTTTTGCTCATTTAGTGTATCTGTTATGGTTTTTTTATGAAGGCCACATATGCCTTACATTGGATGGTTTAATACTGTTTGCACCGATCTTGCAGTAAATGACAGAACATGTAAACATTCTGGGAAATATCCTTATCTGCCTTTTTGCCAAGAAGTAGATGAGAAGATTTGATGCCATTCTTGTACTTGTACCTAAATATGAAGCCACAGCCAGCAGCTGGTTAGCTTATATTAGCATAAAGACTGGAAACGGGTAAACAGATGGCCTGGCTCCTTCCAAAGTTTAAGAAATCCATCCATTGGCACCTCTATTTTCTTCTAATTAACACATTACATTTTATTTGTTTACTTTGCACACAAACAGATACCAAGTATGTGCTAATGCTAAGCTAAGCTAACTGGCTGCAGTCTTACATTGATAACAATCTTCTCATCTAACCTTTGGCAAGACAGCAAACAGGTGTAGTTCCCAAAATGGTTGGTTTTGTCAGATGCTAATTCTCAGTTTGGTTTATGTTGTGTATGCATCATGTTTTATTGCCGACATGTTCAGATTGAGTTGAATCTGAATTAAATGAATATGTTCTGCTGGATAAGCATTGTGTTCCTTCCTCCCAGCCTCCGTACCCTTACACAACATCCTCTGACTACTTGCGCATGGTGGGAGAGATTGTCACCTTGGCATCAGGAATCTTCTTCTTCCTCACCAACGTGAGTCAGTACGCTCTGATGCCACTTTATAGTTTGATCATTGGCTGCTCGCTGCCGTCTCCCAGCCTCCTGCATCAAACTCAAACCTGTAACAACAGCGTTTGTTGTCATTATGGAAATGTCTCTCCTGCACTTTGCAGATTAAGGACCTCTTCTTGAAGAAGTGCCCCGGGGTGAAGTCTTTATTTATTGATGGGTCCTTTCAACTGCTGTAGTAAGTCTCCATCCTCTGTCCTTGCTCCGTCTCTTCATCACCTCTGCTGTAGCTCATGCTGACTGTTACCCGAGGCAAATTTTTGCTTCCTCTTAATTGAGTTATCTAATTAATTCCTCAACCTCCTCCCTGGCATGTTTTTGTAGTTTACATCTTTAATTAAGCCCATGATACAAACAAAGAGCTGAGAATGTCGTGCACCTCTCTGAACCATGTTGATTTAAATCATTAGCAACATGGCTGTGATGTTCTGTTAAAAATGCTAAATGCCAGCAGTCTTGTTTTCATGCCTTCATGTATCCCTTCAGTCTTGCAGACTTCAGCACTGGAACCAGTTCCTTGACGAGCTTTTTCTCTGTCCTCTCTAGCTTCATCTACTCTGTACTGATCGTAGTCACCGCTGCTCTCTACCTGTCTGGCATTAAGGCTTATGTGTCTGTGATGGTGTTTGCACTTGTCCTGGGCTGGATGAACACTCTTTACTTCACCAGAGGCCTGAAGCTCACTGGCACCTATAGCATCATGATACAGAAGGTTAGATAATGGAGCAAATGAACAGAAATAGAATTAAAATGGAACATCAGCATCCATGTGTATGTAAACACTCTTTTTATTTTTGGTTTTCAGATTCTTTTCAAAGACCTTTTCAGATTTCTGCTGGTGTATGTGCTCTTCATGATTGGATATGCATCAGGTAGGCTTATGGTTACCTACATCTACAGGTGTACTGTCTATCTGCATTACTCAGAGGGATGGTTTGACATCTTGGGAAACTCACTCATGTCAGGACGACAATTAGGAGTCATCAATAACTCTCATATCTGTCCATAAATGTATATATGACGCAACAGCGAAGGGATGTTAGCTTAGCATAAAGCAAACAGTGTGTTTCCCCCATTTCCAGTCTTCATGCTATGCTAAGATAACTGTACCTGAGCTGTCTGTAGAAACACCGTAGTTTAAAATTGTCAAGTTGTGGCTTTACTGCGTCCAGTCTGGATGCTAAGCTAACCATCTCTTGGCTCTAGCTTCACATTAAACAGAAAGACATGAGAGTGGTGTGGATCTCAGCTAACACATGATAAGACACATAATCCAACTTCTTCTGCTTCCACTCCACAGCCCTGGTGTCCCTGCTGACAGTGTGTCCTCCCCCGGGAACAGAGTGTGACGGGGGCTGTCCCACCTACCCCAACTGCAGGGACCCAGACACCTTCAGTACTTTCCTCCTGGACCTCTTTAAACTCACCATTGGGATGGGAGAACTGGATATGATCCACAGTGCACAGTATCCCGCAGTCTTCCTCATCCTGTTGGTTACCTACATCATCCTCACCTTTGTGCTGCTGCTGAACATGTTGATCGCTTTGATGGGGGAGACGGTGGGACAGGTGTCGAAGGAGAGCAAAAAGATCTGGAAGCTTCAGGTGGGCTGGAAGTACCTGTTTGTGGTGGGCTGGGGCAATGAAATATGATCTAATGCTTTAAAGGGCAAGTTCTCCCAAAAAATGACTCATTGTATAAAGTCATGCAGATTGTTAGCTTAATTTTTCTGGGTTTTGAGATATCCATCTCTGAGACGGCTGCATGTATCTCAACATATGAGGTGAAACAATTTCTGTTTGTTGTACAGTTTTGAAAAATTAAGTTTTCCTGCAGCCACGCTAGCAGCTCTTAGAGTTACTTTGAGCTAAATGCTAACATAAGTGTGCTAATCTTATCATACATTACCTTCACCATATCAACCATTTCAGTTCCTAGTTTTTTCTATTTTTTTAATAGCAGAATTTGGTCATAAACCAAAATAATAATAGACACAATCTTTTTTTTTTTTTTTAAGAGAAATCAGAGGAACAGTCCACTTTTTTATTTGTCACACACTGCTACACATGCTATACACGCCATGCATTGGTGAAATTTGTCCTCCGCTTTTGACCCATCCTGGTAGTCCTTCCTGCGGCAGACCAGGAGCGGTGGGCTGCCATCCAAACGGCGCCCGAGGACCCAGTTCTCTCTGTCGTCACCATTGACTTTTAACCCAATGATGGCGCTGCGTTAAAAGTTAAAAACTCACCAAAGTGATTCATCCTGGAGTGCTCATGAATGCATGCACCCTATTTCATGGCAGTCCCTCAAATAGCTGCCAAGATATTCCCTTAAAAACACAGCTGTGAACCTCATGGTGGCGCTAGAAGAAAAGTAAAGCAATCACCAAACTGGAGGTGATTAAAGAAATACCTTTTTGTTGTTTTAGTGAATTAAGTAATTAAATGTGTTTACATAATGTATACTCACAGTGGGCAACGACCATCTTGGACATCGAGCGCTCTTTCCCGGTGTGCCTTCGCAGGTCTTTTCGAGTCGGGGAGATGGTGACGGTGGGGAAGAACTGGGATAGCACACCTGACCGACGCTGGTGCTTCAGGTATTTTGCACGAGTCATAATCACAATGCCAGTGCCTCTTCAAAGAAAACTGTCAATCCCAATGGCGTCTTGTTATATCAGGGTGGATGAGGTGAACTGGTGCCACTGGAATCAGAACCTAGCGATAATCAACGAGGATCCAGGCAAGAATGAGACCTGCCAAGCCAACGGGTTGCAGCAGAGCGTCAGAGCCTTGAGGAGAGGTGAGATTCTCACCGTGCTGTCATGAATAAATTCATAGACAAATAAGTATATATTCACTCTAATTTATTCATAAAGATAAAAGAAAATCTTTCTTCTTTTCACCCCCCTCCAGACCGCTGGTCCACAGTGGTCCCGCGGGTGGTGGAGTTAAGTAAGGGTCCGCGGCCTCGTGATCTGGTGATAGAGATGGAGCCGCTGACGCCCAGACACTGACGCCTGCACATGACTTTTACTGTCCTTCTTATGAGGAGACAGCAGAGAGCCATCAGTACCAGTGAGATCACTCTGCAGGGGACGATTTGGCCAATAAGGGTACTAATCTGCACAGATCTCAAGTGCCTTCTGTTAAGAGGAAGTCTAGTAAATATTACAGTAAGACAGTCAGTGTAACAGGACATAGAGGACTGAGCACAGAGACACTGGATGTACAACGTCTTAAACAATCACTGATCTTAAAAATGAAGCCTGAGATCAAAATGAATGGCACAGTGAGCTGGAATATGTTTTTGTACTTGTCACATAAGAATAGAGGGCTTAT